>NC_048558.1:5077785-5414452 GCF_902806685.2 Maniola hyperantus
ACCAAAAGGCTAAACGATTTGCAGAACACTTAGAGAATATATTTCAGCCATACGAAGGAGAAGAAATTGATAAAGACTCTACTAGGGAAATCAAGGAAGATGTAGACATCAAACTAGTGACACCCAATGAAATATGTAGAGAAATAAAGCTCAAATTGGGTCCCAAGAAAGCTCCTGGATATGATTTAATTACGAGAGAAATTTTATTAAACCTTCCAAGGAAAGCCATAGTTAAGCTCACCACAATAATAAACGCTGCATTTAGGCTCAGGTACGTGCCTAATGTGTGGAAAGTGGCCGAGGTCATTATGATAGCTAAGCCAGGAAAACCACCTCATGAAGCAACATCATATAGGCCTATCTCTTTGTTGCCTATTATGTCAAAACTATTTGAAAAGCTCCTACTGAAGAGGATGAAACCAATATTAGAAAACAAAAACCTGATACCAGATCATCAGTTTGGATTCAGAGAGAAACATTCAACTATTGATCAAGTACATAGAATTGTTAACACCATAGAAAAAACAATTGAAGAAAAGAAAGTTTGTTCCACGGTATTTCTTGATATTGAAAAGGCTTTTGATAAAGTTTGGCATGAAGGTCTTATTCATAAAATTAGAAACGAGCTACCCAAATCATTCGCAGATATCCTGGAATCATACATAACAGATAGAGCATTTAGAGTAAGACAAGAAGATGCCTACTCTGAGCTTAAATGTATAAAAGCTGGAGTTCCGCAAGGGAGTGTTTTAGGGCCGGTCCTGTACCTATTATATACCTGCGATATTCCAGACCTTGAAAACAATACTATTGCCACTTTTGCTGATGATACTGCCATTATGGCCGTAGGAGGCACACATGAAGAGGCAGTGGGTAACGTACAAATAGCGCTAAATAAAGTCTATAAATGGACTAAAAAGTGGAGAATAAAGCTAAATGAATCAAAGTCAGTTCATATAGATTTCACAAATAAAACAAAAAAGTATCACGCTGTCTTCATAAACGACCAAAAAATCTCCTACGTGGATACAGCTAAATACCTTGGTATGACACTTGATGTGAAGTTGCGCTGGAAAGCTCATGTCAAGAAAAAAAGGAAAGAACTTGATATAAAGTATAAACAGATGTATTGGCTACTTGGTAGATATTCCTCGCTGTCAATACACAACAAGATTCTTTTGTACAGACAAGTCCTGATGCCCATTTGGACTTATGGCATACAGCTGTGGGGCTGTACCAAAAAAAGTAACATCCAAATCATCCAACGGTTCCAAAACAAAGTACTCAGGAATATTGTAAATGCACCCTGGTACATCAGAAATGATGATATTCATAGGGACCTTCAAATTGAATACGTCCATAAAGTTATCACCAAATCTGCCAAAGCCCACGACTATAGGCTTCACCACCACGTTAACGTTGAAGCAATCCAGCTGCTTGACGTAACGGAGACAGTGAGAAGACTAAAAAGGACCAAACCTTTTGAGTTAGTGTATAGTGATTAGTGATAGTGTACATAGTGTAAGCGCTGAAAGAACACGTGAACAAAGTGTCATATCTCAAATCAAGAAAGACTAAGATGCGTCAGTGGACAATTTCTTAGTATATAAGATAATTTATAAGTTTAGGTTAAAATAAAATTACTTATTAGTCATACATTAGGCTAGATCGTAATATAATTGAGTAGCTAATTGGCACTCAACAATAAGGAAAAAAATTGTATATCATATATCTGACCTGCACCCCTTTTTTGAAATGAAAATGAAAACCTTATATTAGTAATGTACGGGAGCGGTGTGCAGGCTCGACCGTACCAAAGGGGAGATCTCCCACCGAGCGGTTGGTTGTGCTCGGTAGCGCCAGCTGGGCCGACGGTTATGTCTTGAAACTTCTATATATAGTCCAGATTGCAGAAAACTCCGTTAGTGCGATTACCATCGGCGGTACATTTGTTCGGGACTACGTCATCGATTGAACAGCGCCATCTAGTTTCTATTGTGGTAACCGCCACATCACTCTCCTCCGAGATGAACGCGTAGTGTAAAGCAGTGAAGAGAGGTGGCGTTGTAGCGTGAAGGCGTGTGAAGGGCAATGGCTGCTAACCATCCAGAGAAGCGGTGGACCAGGACGCTTGTAGCTGGTGATGGAGTGCAGGGCCATTGTGCCCCGAAGCTGTGGCTACATCCGTCTTACAGGCCTCGATGTGCTTGCTGTTGCTGCTTGTAGACTTGGAGTTTGGAGGAGACGTCGGGCTTGCGGTGTGTGATCCAAAGGTGTTGCGATGTATGCGATCACCCTTGATCACGTATGCGCCAGTGCGGAGTGCGGCGGTGTGCGGTTTATCTTCGATGACGTCGGCTGTTGTAGTGTGCGACCATTCTTGATTTCGTCGGTTGTTGAGGTGTGCGACCATTCTTGATCACGTCGGGGTCACCAATGTACGGGAGCGGTGTGCAGGCTCGACCGTACCAAAGGGGAGATCTCCCACCGAGCGGTTGGTTGTGCTCGGTAGCGCCAGCTGGGCCGACGGTTATGTCTTGAAACTTCTATATATAGTCCAGATTGCAGAAAACTCCGTTAGTGCGATTACCATCGGCGGTACATTTGTTCGGGACTACGTCATCGATTGAACAGCGCCATCTAGTTTCTATTGTGGTAACCGCCACAGTAAAAATAAAAGAAAAAAATGGTAGGTACCTATATGCTCAAGACAGCCCACAGAATATGACCAGTAATTAGCACCATAATATTTTGGAATACAATGACAATAGGTTCCAAAAATAATCAGTTCCTTGAACCTTTATGATATACTCATAATTGTCATCCACCATTATTTTCAGCCGATGAAGAATTTGTCTAAATGTATAAAAGGAAAAGGTGACTGACTGATTGACTGATCTATCAACGCACAGCTCAAACTACAGGACGGATCGGGCTGAAATTTGGCATGCAGATAGCTATTATGATGTAGGCATCCGCTAAGAAAGAATTTTTGAAAATTCAACCCCTAAGGGGGTGACATAGGGGTTTGACATTTGTGTAGTCCACGCGGACGAAGTTGCGAGCATGAGCTAGTTTTTTTATAAATTCCTAGCATCCAGTGAGCAAAGTTGGTGATTGAAAAATAGTAACCGCAAGCCTATTGGCAACTTGAGATAATAGTACCTACCTATCGTCCGATAAACTTACCTTCTAATAAAATCGATGAAGTATTTGTCTTGGCAACCTTTGAGCGCTGTGACAAAACTTTTAGAACCCGGCAGACCACGAGGCTTGCCTCTTCTTGACATACCTGTAATGTAAACAAACGCCACGTTCACATATCAAAATAGCATAAAAAGGGCATCCTTCCTAGTTTCTTCTGTTAAGGTGCTACAGGCATAACGCTTAACTGAGTAGGTTCCTGCGGTAGTGGAGCGGTGCGAGAGGAGTGTGGTGAGGTGATGCGAGAGCTCAGTGATTCGTCAACTTGTGACAACTGTCACCCTTCCCGTACCGCCCCACTACCGCAGAAACCTACTCACTTATGCGCAGTACCTATAGTTTCTTCTAATAAAGTTAATATTAGGTATATTAAAAGTTTGGTGTACAAAATGCAATGATCATCATCATCATCGCCGGCCTATTTTTGAGCATGGATCTCCTCTCAAATGAGAAAGGTTTAAGTCCGAAGTCACCACGGCCCAAGTGCTGATTGGCAGACTTCACACTTTTGAGAACATAATATTATGGAGAGCTCCCAGAGGTGCAGGCTTCCTAACGATTTTTTCCTTCACCGGTTAAGCAAGTGATATCTATTTAATTGCTTTAAACGCTAAATCTTAAAAATTAGAGGTCATATCGACCCGGAATCGAAACCCCGACCCTCCGAATAGAATACCGACGTTTTCTAACCACTAGGCTGTCATCACGTAGGTAGATCTCTTTGATTTTCCGGGATAAAAAGTAGCGTATGTCCTTCTCCGAGATGCAAGTGCTCTCTGTACCAAATTTCGTCAAAATCGGTTGAACGAATGAGCCGTGAAAATCTAGCAGACAGACAGACACATATTCGAATTTATAATATGGATCTAAAAAGAAAATTTATTTAAGAATTAAGAAATCTATGATATTTATTTTCTTATAAAGATAACTTTTTTAACTTCTTAGGAAAACACATTTAATAGGAAAAAAGATTCAGATACGATCGATTAGGCAAACTCTACTAAACAAATGCACTAAGGAAATACAACACCAAATGTTTCATACAAGTTTATACGACTGTATCGGATTTATCAAAACGTTAGGTAAGCTTTGCTTCTTGGCGCTTGACCAAATAAATTCGACGTTTTTTACCGAGTGTAGCCTACAGGATATGTTTAACATAAATTCACTTCAGTACAAACAAAACGATGTACGGTATAAATATTTACATTTATTACAAAGTATCTTTTTAGTTAACGTATTGACCGTAAATAATTTGATCATCATCATCATCATGATTAACCCAGCCGGCTCACTACAGAGCACGGGTCCTCTCAGAGTGAGAAGGGTTTTGGCCATAGTCTACCACGCTGGCCATGTGCGGATTGGTAGACTTCACACCCCTTTGAGAACATTATGGAGAACTCTCAGGCATGCAGGTTTCCTTCACCGTTAAGCAAGTGATATTTAATTAATTAAAACGCACATAACTCCGAAAAGTTAGAGGTGCGTGTCCGGGATCGAACCCCCGACCTCCGATTAGAGGGCGGACGTCCTAACCACTAGGCTATCACAGCTAAATAATTTGATAAGGTACATGAATAATATTTGTATAAGGTTATTCAATTATTAAAAAAAATTAATTAATAATAATCTTTTTAATCAATATATCGTATAATTTTAGTATGATCAACCTTTAGTAATTACTCAACGCTGAAAGAATTTTTTCTTAGCATGTCATTTTATTTCAAAACGAAAGGTTAAAAATAATAGCCGGTCTCACTTAACATTTTTGCGTGAAATGAAAATGAATCGATTCGGGTGACCACTTTCTATGACATTCCCGATTTATATTACAATTATATTACAAAAAAAAAGAAATGGGGGCAATTGGAGTACGTCCAAGCAGCCGATCATTTACAAGGTGTTTTCCCACTATCGCCCACCACTTGTCTAGGTGCTTACGAAAATTAAGACTTCGTGTTGTTTCGGACTGGCTAAATAAAGGAGCGGTGACAGCCAAGTGGTTAAGACGCCCGCCTCCTAGTCGTGAGGGTCGGGGGCTCAATGCTTGGCACGCACCTGAACCTCTAAACTTTCGAAGTTATGTGCGTTTCAAGCACATAGCTTAGTGCTGTAAGACATTACTACTTGCCAAATCTCATGATTCTAGGTCAACGGCAAGTAACCTATAGGTTCGGATTTCCTTGACGGTTCTAGACAGACAACGAAGTGATCCAAGACCAAGGGAAGAAAAAGGGTTGTTTTTTCTCTGGAGATACGGAACCTTTCATTTCATTTAGGGTTTAGGGTATTAAACCCTAAACCCTAAATGATATGTCAGGGATCACAACACAAATATAAAACCGAGAAAACTTTTCAATACGTTAATAACTTATAAACACTTAGCCAAATTGTTCCTTTAATGGGTTAACCAAAAATAAACGCAATCAAAATCCGAATTCAATCAATAAAGTTCAAGTAGGCTATTCCCTGTTAACGCAATGTTCCGCAAAATGTAATCGAATCATAACCCCTTCATAACTACGCAATGGATGAATGTACTCTCCATTACGTGACGTGTTTGGGGCGACGACGGGAGCCCGAGTCAAGGGTGGGGGAGCAAAGGGTTGCCTATCAATAAGGTTATTACACCGGAACATGATTGAAAACGTCTTATCTATGAGGTCGACCAAATGTTCTAAATGTCGAAGTTTGAAGGATTCCTTTATCAAAAGTTTTTTGGAATTATAACAACATGTTAGTCTGTACTCCTCCTACTATTCATACTAATATTATAAATGCGAAAGTGTGTCTGTCTGTCTCTCTGCCTGCTAGCCTTTCACGGCCCATCCGTTCAACCGATTTTGACGACATTTGGTACAGATATAGTTTGCATCCCGGGGAAGGACATAGGTTACTTTTTATCCCGGAAAATCAAAGAGTTCCCACGGGATTTTTAAAAACCTAAATCCACGCGGACGAAGTCGCGGGCATCATCTAGTTATACTATAATATATTTTTAATTCGAATTTAAGTTTCTTATAAAAATTTAATACCGCCTTTCTTTCCCTTCTAGCGTACAAAGCTCAGGTCAAGACTCGGAAGTTAACACGACGAATCGCAAAAGAAAACATAGAAAAATAGGCGTTACGAAACCTCTTTCCCGTTGAGGTGACAATATATATTTTATTTTATTGAACCAACCAACAGAATTATACAAAAAAAAATTACATTATTCAAATTTTAGGTGCCAGGTCATTATACAATTCCAATTATAGGTGGCTACAGCAATTTAATTTTAATTTTATATGAATAAAATCGCATTGGAACAAATGTAGAAATAACTCAGTCGATAAACCCAAACCATTGTGTACGAAGAATCCTTTATCTCATTCTAATAGACTCACAAGCTTTTTGAACCTCAAGTAGAACTTCCAATTAATTAGGAAAATCCGGGAAAATCTAAAACAGAAGAACTACTACACAAGAAGTACTATCAAGACAACCCTTTACTCGAAATTTGTTCGAGTAACAAAACAAACAAGTATTTTCTTCCCGTCTGGACTGACTCATCGCACGTGCAGTGCAGACAAGTAGTGTCATTGTTTTTATTCACCGTGACGAAACTCGGCCAGTGTTCTTCAAAGTTATTTTCTAACAATGTCTAATATATGCACCCCATCTGCCAACTACCACAGCGACTACCTACTATGTGAAAAACTTGTAATACGACACTTGGGTACGACAATAGTAAACGATTGAGTAAATAATGAGGAGTAAATTAAATTAAATTAAATTATCTAATAAGCGGTAAAAGCCTGGTGGTCAAAACGTCAGCCTCCTAGTCGAGTGGTCCGGGATTCAAACCCGGGTATCAAGTCAAACCTCTAACTTTTCGAGTAATGTGCGACTCTTGCTTTTTAACGTTGGCGGAGAACCAGAGAATATGCCTGAGAGATCTCAAAGGTGTGTGAAGTCTGCCAATCCGCACTTGCCCAACGTGGTAAACTATGACCAAGCCAACATTCTGAGAGGAGACCAGTGAGCCGCCGATAGGTTGATAAAGAAATATTTTTTTTCTCCATAATAAGTCGCTTAGAACAGATTTCAAATACCATCTGAAAACTGATTTACATTTCAAATGAAAATCTCTACAAAATATAAAAGAATAGATAAGGCCAACCAAGCTAGGGCTAATACGGAATACCAATTCAGGTTCCATATAGGACGACGGCACACCATTCCATAAAGTACACCCACTCTGTGTGTAGTTTATGCAACAGGAACGCACAAAACACAGCAGAACTTGTAAACCCGGGATTTACGGATAGCATTATCTATCTAAGTACTGATAGATCCGTGTCTTATCAGGGTATCGCGACTCAAACTTTGAAATGGTAATAATATTCCCCCTCAACCGAGATTAGTCAACTATGCCGGAGATATTATAATATAGTAGCATAAGTCTGCGCGAAAATGATCATGACTAAGAGAGGGATTGCTTTTTTTAACCGACTTCGAAAAAGGTGGTGGTGAATTGATATTTAGGTACCAAGCAATGACTACTTACACTAAAAAAGCTTAAAATAAAATAAGTAAATAAAATAAACTAGAAATCAAAGCGTGAAGCTCGCCAGACTTCAACATACATAGGTACACGTGTAGAAACAAAAGTTATTTTTTACTTTGTAGTATTTTTGGAAGTCATTTTTATCAGTTAGTGTATCAAAATATTTATGACGATTCAAGGACCCTGAAATATAAGGATCAGGGGGTTTTCTGGGCTAAAGAAAAAGTGACAGTGAGGAAATAGAGAGTGAAGATGAAACGGCAATCCGACATGACCAGAGAGATATCAGGAGCAGAACCAACGGCTTTACTTGCTCTCCAAAGAAGGTCTAGTACGGTACGGCCAACTTCCCAACTCCAGGCTGCTACTGAGAATTTATTTTCAGAAGTCATCATCATCATCAAGAACAACCCATCGTCCGTCAGCCCAATACAGAACACGGGTCTCCTCTAAGAATGAGAAGAAGTGTAGATTGGCAGAATTTATTTTGCAATAACTTTTTGTTCCAACTCGGTACTCGAACCCGGCACCTCATGATCTGCAGCCGAAAAGCTATTCACAAGACGAACGAGGCAAACTTTCAAAAAGACAGCACTATTAAAAAAATCGTCAGATATTTCGTAGTGGCATCGGTATTTGTGAATCATTCTGTTGCGTTGCAACGACGATGACGTGAAAGGTCGGTCGAGGAATCTTCGGCGACACTTTCAGTATTAATAGAAATGACTCGGAATGAGGTGGTAATGCTTGAACTCTACGTTCTGTTATAGAGGCGGATTAGGGTTGACTCAGCGTTTAAATGAATGTAATGTAAAAGATGAAACGTGAGAAAGCACGGCCTGACACTTCCGCTGATCATTAATAAAAATTATTAATGTTATTTCGGTCTATGGACGTCCTGCGAATATTTTGATATAGCGTAATATTTCCGATGTCAAAGGCAGTCATTTTAGTTTCTTTTCTATTACACCAGTGTTTACCGTTTTAGTGTCGTAATCGGAAAGAAGTCATTCACGTAAAATATTGGTATTTATCCAATCGTTTCACCTAAAATCTCTGAGGTAATAACTCTGAGATTATGAATTAGATGATCTTGAAAATTAAAAAGAGCATGTTCACTTTATACTAATTTGAAATCACTTCACCAGTGAAAGAATTTCGGTCTATTGACGTCCTGCGAATATTTTGATATAGCGTAATATTTCCGATGTCAAAGGCAGTCATTTTAGTTTATTTTCTATTACACCAGTGTTTACCGTTTTAGTGTCGTAATCGGAAAGAAGTCATTCACGTAAAATATTGGGATTTATCCAATCTTTTCACCTAAAATCTCTGAGGTAATAACTCTGAGATTATGAATTAGATGATCTTGAAAATTAAAAAGAGCATGTTCACTTTATACTAATTTGGAATCACTTCACCAGTGAAAGAATCATAAGAACACTCACGATCAAGTCACCTTCCAAACAAAAAAAAACTGTTGCAGGATAGGCCTCTTCGTTCGAGTACATTCACTTCAACTCTAGGTGACCTTCTGCGACCAGCGACCAATAAAATCCAGAATAAACTGAGCTTACCGCTACTTAAGAGCGTCGTGCCGTCAGGAAGCATGGTAGCGGTGCAGTACCGCGGCAAGCCCTTGCTGCTGATGAAGTTCTTCGAGCGCTTGCCCTGCTCGATGAGCCTCTGCGGCGGCATGCCCAGGAGTTCGATTATACACGCCATTTGGTCCGCTTCGTCTTCGCCGGGGAGGAGGGGGAAACCTGGAAATGTTTGCAGGAGAAATTGTATAGCCGCGCTAATTAGAATGTTATAAGTTCATATGGATGACTATTGACTTTAACAAGAAATATTATTTTCATCATCATCATCATGATCAACTTATCTTTCACTACAGAGCACAGGTCTCCTCTCAGAGTGAGAAGGGTTTTGGCCATAGTCTACCACGCTGGCCATGTACGGATTGGTAGACTTCACACACCTTTGAGAACATTATGGAGAACTCTCACTCTCTCATGCAAAAAATCACGTCAATCCATTGCACCGTTGCGACGTAATTAAAGGACAAACCAACAAACCAATAAACCAACAAACCAACAAACCAACAAACAAACACACTTACGCATTTATAATAAGGGTACCACCTCTGATATCGATGTATACAGCTAGCGCGTCAGTCATATTGCAATTAATATCGAGCATCAGCAGGTCTAAATATTATATAAAAGGAAAAGGTGACTGACTGACTGGCTGATCTATCAACGCACAGCTCAAACTACTGAAATTTGGCATGCAGACGTAGACGTAGACATCGGCTACGAACGGATTTTTGAAAATCCAACCTCTAAGGAAGTTAACTAGGCGTTTGAAACTTGTGTATTTCATGTGGACGAAGTCGCGGGGATAAGGATAAGATAACGATAAAAAATTGAGCATGTATTTTATGTAAGAAACTTAGTCACCTGTGAGCAGTTCCGCGAGTATGCACCCCAGCGACCACATGTCGATGGGCATGCCGTACTTGGCGCCCATCATCACCTCGGGCGCGCGGTAGAACCTCGACTGGATGTACGTGTACACCCGCTGGTGCTCGTAGCACGAGCTGCCGAAGTCTATCACCTGGAAACAAACAAGAAACTCTTGTTACAAAAGTAAAAATGACAATGCAAATCACACACGGAACAAATACCTACTACTAAACCTCTGACTACTCGAGCAGTAAAATTAAGAGTGGTAATTAGAGAGAAAGCAGCTGGCCCAAGGCACCAAGGATCCCTACCTTTGTAACGTGGTGGAATGGTCACGGGTGAGGTGGCCACTCCGCCACGTTCATGTACAAGGGTCCTACTCTAACAATTGCCTACGGGAACCCTAGTAGGTGTCTCAATGAAACAGCGGTCGGAGCAAACGGTAGATTTATTCTTCATCCTAATTATATTTATATGAATCACTAAGCACTTATACATAGCTAACTACGGAACCGGACTTGCGTACCTGGGTTTGTGCGTGGCGGGTGCCACGTCACACCTTCATAGAAGATATGGTTGGAGCTTAGACTTAAACAGCGTGTAACAATAAGAGAGCGTTTCTACTTAGTGAAATCTAGCCAAAGCTGGAACACCAAGGGTATCTGCTTTTAAAGAAGAGATGTTTGGAGCTTAGACCAATTCTGTGCTTAGACCTATAACAGCATTTAACAGTCCAAGTATGAGCTTTACTTGGTGAGCCTTTGTCAAAGCTAGACAAGGTCACCAAGGGTATCTGCTTTTATAGAAGAAATGTACTGAGCTTAGATCTCTCTGCTTCAAAGCAGATTGTATCTGTCTCCAGAAATTCTAAATTATTTGCGAAAATTGATTTGTGTTTGTTAACCATCATAAAGATTCACGCATAAAAAATATACAGCTGAAAATTTATTAAGAATTTCTAGTTTTGAAGTTATTAACAACATGAATACGCAGAAAAGAAGGCAGAAATCAAAGGCAAATATAAATCATTGAAATGTTTTCGCTCTATCACCAACAGATTTGTGCAAAGACTTTCGAGAATTACAAAATATAAAGATTTATATCTACGTAAGGTACTTGTCTTACATACATTTATTTATGTAAACATATTAATTGTACATTAATCTGTACATTTTATAGTTGTTGAACCAGCTTGTTATTATTGCCACAATACTGAAAATGTCGCAATATTTGATCTAGATACGAGTCAACCTATCAACTATCAACATTTACGTAGGCACGTCTAAAGCTGGAGATAGATTTGTACTGTTTGTCTGTAACGTACCATTCGAGGCGATCTTGTTACAATACAGGCGACATTGACTTGTTACGTGTGTTTGTAATGTACACTTGAGCACTTGGCTCAAGTGTGCTCTATTTTACGACTTGCGCTTGCGACTTGCTCTCGCGACCTGCATTGACTTGAAATGTAACACTCAAACGGAATTCGCGAAAAAACTGACAATCGAGTGGAGCACATACATTACAAACTAACGTTACAAGACAGTCTTTGGTTTGAGTTACAAAAACTCGATACATTACACCAAAACCTTATTTTTTTTGATCTTTGATTAAGTGCGAAGATCTTAGAACTAACTAATAGTTCTAAGACCTTCGCACTTCTCTGTCTAAATTTGCATGCTGTAGCCGCCTATAATTTGAATTATATAATTAACTTAACTGTATTTATATAATTAACTTCGATCTGTAATTTTTACGTTCAATTGTTTAAATTCGTTATAGTGATAAATAAATAATCTTACTATTAAAAAATAAAAAAAAATAAAAAAACTTAACTAAGGATTTGAATAATGTAATTTTTTTGTATGATTCTGTTGGTGTTACAATAAAAAAAATGTTACAAGTCAACCTCCAGCTTAAGACGTTTGAGATATCGCACATAAATATTCATATAATTATACTACAAATATAAGTAGGCTGTAAAATGTGGAATAACGATAATAAATAATAAGTTGCAGTAAAATAGGAAAGTGTGGGTGGTTGATGGGGTTGCGACAGCGTATATCAAACGTTCGAGTATATTGGGCAACGTTTGCCTAAATCCGTAACATAAACACTGAAGACTTGCTGAACGATTAGTTCAAAGTGTTTTATAGTGATCCAAATTTTACATTACAGTATTAGAAAAGCAATTTGATTTAGACTGCATACGAATATACAAGGTCAGTCGGGAAGGGGGCTCTAACCTGAAAAGGGAGTCAGTGTACTCATTATTATATACAACTAGCTGCCCTGGGGAACTTCGTTCCGCCTAACAGTCGATTAAATTTTTTTGAATTTTCCTCTCCGTAAGAACCATCCTCGTACTTCAAGGAATATTATAAAAAAAAAGTTTTAGCAAAATCGGTTCAGCTGTTCTCGAGATTTGCGATCAGCAACACATTTAGCGATTCATTTTTATATATAGTAGATTTATTTCTATGGTGCCAATTGACATTTTTGAATGAATCAGTTGATTAGTCAATGACCTTGCACATCTAGAGGCTAGAACATGAAACAGACCTTTTTTTAATTTATAGACTAGCGTTTGGCTGCAATCAGACATGGTGGCAAGTGATAATGCAGCGTAAAATGGAGCGCGCTTGCCTAGAAGATGCCTATTTACTCTATCACCTATACTAATACGGGGGGTATTAGTATAGGTGATACTATACTAATGATTATGTCAACATCGACAACCTGGTAGTTTAAAACCCGGTAAGGCTAAAAACATCTATAAGAATAGAATATTGAATCCATTATTTAATTAAAGTATAGCATTTTTTAAATTTAAAAAAATTATAAAGCCCTTTTAAATAAAGAAATGAATTTAAAACTAGTTCGGATCACCCTTCATACCGAAAAGAAGCAGCTAGAAACTCGGCAGATGCCATTTTATATATCAAAGTACCAGATCAGCAACCTTCAGTTTCCCGAATTCCATGATATTTATTTTCAGTAAGAAAATAGACAAGTAGACACTGATTTATAGAGGATACCTTGTTAAATCAACAAGATACTAATAAACAAACACTTGTAAAACATCGGGAAATGCTGGATAACAGAAGACATAAAAGCAGGCCTTGATGCTAAACAAGACAAGCGAGTAAACCTTGAAGTACAAAACAAATAAAACTGTGTTTTCAATTTATTACTTCGAGCAGCAGGTAGAATAGTGCCTTTTCCAACAAATCTTAGATCAAAAGTGATGAAAGACAATATCAGTGTTTTCCGAAAATCTATTTAACGATCAAATTAGTGGAACTTTAGTAATTTTATTAAGACAATTCGTCAATAGCAGATTAATTAAATAGCCTATACTTTAATCTCAAAGTCGTTGGTTTGATTGATTAATAGATTCGGTAATTTAAACAGAATCTTAGGCTGCGGATAAACCTGTAAGTTTACATACGTAACCATGCAACTTACGACAAATTCACTGATGTAAACATTCTTATAAGTACATTTACCTTAGTAAATTTGTGGTCAATTTGTTGTCAATTAATTACGTAAGCTACTTACGTGAGTAAAACTTACAGGTGTAATCGCGGCCTCACTATACATAATTGGGTATTTGACTACATCAAAAATAAATTATTTCTCAATGATTATTAAAATAGAAAATCTTTCAAAATACGTAAAATTCACGTCCTTTGTTAGTTTTAAGTGTAATAAATAATAATCATTTTAAATTTTCGATTAAACTAAAAAAGTGCGTCATTATGATGTGACGTCACATTCCAGTTTTTATAGAATATCGCATACTATATTTGCGCGTTTTGACGTTTGATAAAAAGTTACTGATTTGACTGGTTGTCAAATACTGTATTGGAATCAAAGAAGTTGGAAGTACTACTAAATTGAATGATGACTGGCGCATTGGCGTTTCTGTAACGGGATCAATAATCTTTTTTAAGAGTGACAGCTGAAATGGTTGTCAGTTTGTATTACTCAACCCGTTGCCGGCCCACAAGTCACAACTAAGGGTAGGTCTCCTCTCAGCATGAGAGTTTAAGCCCTAGGCTAATTCACCATCCTGGCCAAGTGCAGATGGGCAGACTTCATCTTTGAGAATATTATGGAGAATTACTCTTAGGTTTGCAAGTTGATTTACGATGTTTTCGTTCACCGTTAAAGCAAATGATGTAATTGCACAAAATGCACTAACCACAAATACACTAGCATCGCTTTAGTTTGTATTGCATAGCTACAGGAAATCAAATATTAATTATCGATTCGGGTAATCCGTTTTGTTTTGGCGCATGATATTTTCGCTAGCTGTTTTCTTCGATAATATTTACGTTATCGATCTCAAATTGGAATCATTTTGTTTTGCATTTAGCCCTGTATGTTGTGAACAATAAGCTGTGACAGCATAGTGGTTAGGACGTCCGACTTCTAATCAGAGGTCTGGGGTTCTCCCGGGCACACCCGTCTAACTTTTCGGAGTTATGTGCGTTTTAATTAATTAAATATCACTTTTTTTAACGGTGAACGAAAACATCGTGAGGAAACCTGCATACCTGAGAGTTCTCCAAAATGTCTACCAATCCGCACATGGCCAGCGTGGTAGACTATGGCTAAAACCGTTCTCACTCTGAGAAGAGACCCGAGCTCTGTAGTGAGCCGGCGATGGCTTGATTATGATGATGATGATGTTTTAAACTTCAAGTACTTATTGCTGTTATTTATATCTCATGGAAAAAGCACGTTCAGTCATTCATGATAACGAGATCATTAACGAGATCGAATATAATGTTTTAGGCATAGTCTGACCTACATATACGTCTGCCTTATTCAACTAGGGATAACGTTTATGTTAGGAGTAGGTACCCTACGGTAATAGTATAGGACTTGGTTTGACTTGCGCCGCCTAAATCCGGTGACTCCCTGCAGCCCTCTACGTAATAAATTAACAATATTCTTCACCTCAACCTCAATTCGCCCGACCCGGGAATCGAACCCGGGACATCATCTGCAGCCGAATAAACTAGCCATTAGACCAAGCAGCACAGTACATATCTACTCTGGCTATAACAATGTTATCAAGTATTCCTAGAACTCTAGTTACTCTAGTAATAACTTTCCGTTGTTGCATATAACTGAAGCTAGTTTAACCGTGTCCTGGAACCGGATAAGAGTTACAGTTTCTGTGTTATTATGGTGAAAACAAACACGCGTTTACGTAGATTGCTGACGCACGGTGGCACGAGGCGATCATTATGGCCTATTGTGTGTGTTTAACCAGAGGAAGATTGGTCTCGCAATTTGATTTATTGTTGTGATAATGAGGAATATTGTACCATTAATTCATATGATATTTTTATTTTACTAGCTTATCCCCAAGACTTAGTCCACGTGGACTACACATTTTTCAACCCCCTATTTTACCCCCTTAGAGGTTGAATTTTCAAAAATCCTCTCTTAACGCACGTCTACGTTATAATAGCTATCTGCATGTCAAATTTTAGCCCGATCCGTCCAGTAATTTGAGCTGTGCGTTGATAGATCAGTCAGTCAGCCAGTCAGTTAGTCAATCAGTCAGTGAGCTTTTGCTTTTATTATATTTACTAGACTAGATGATAGCATTACTTCGATCAAGATTGCCTTACGTCATAACGATTCATTGGATGCCCGCGACTTTATCCAAGTAAGTTTCGGTTTTTTTTAATCCCGTGGGAACTCCTTGATTTTACGGAATATAAATTTGCCCATGTCCTTTCCTGGGATGCAAGCTAAATTTCCTCAAAATCGGTTAAACAGATGATACAAAATTCGGGAAAACACAGACACAGGTATTAGTTTCTGGAGCGTGTCTACAAAATTTCGTTGACTTTGGTTGGTTAATCCATACTTTATACTATTACTAATATTACTATTTACTATTTTACTATAGAAAGTGTGACTGTCTGTCTGCTAACTTTTCACGGCTCAACCGTTCAACCAATTTTGACGAAATTTGGTACTGAAATAGCTTGCATTCCGGGGAAGGACATAGGCTACTTTTTATCCTGGAAAATTAAAGAGTTCCCACAGGACTTTAAAAACCTAAATCCACGCCGTCGAAGTCGCGGGCATCATCTAGTATTAAAATAATATAACAATTAAACTTCGTTTTTATCGAGCGCGCTCGAAGGAGTCTTCTCTTAAGTAAATGATGTCATATCAAAAGGTACAATGAACAAGCAGTTACACAAGATTAAATAAATAAAACTGCTAAAGAATTTCTTTCAGAGAAAGTTCCGGTAGATATAAGAAATATAAACACAAGTAATCATTCATCATAAAATTACAGACACGCGAATAGTGAAAAGGGATCACGAGCGAAGTCATCTCTTCAAGAATGCCAAATATTGGTTGATAAACAAAATGTGAATCTTTATACATTTTAGGTTCATAAACAAACAAAATTTTGGTAACTGAAACAATGCACTACAACGTAGTGTTATTTATGGAAAATTTCATTCTCTTCAGTACAGTTCCATACATCGGAAAATTTTAAGTCTAATATGATAGCAATTTTCAAGACTTTTTGTCTCAATACTTAATGGCTTTTATTAGTTTGCAAACTTTGTAGACGTCTTTTCATGACTCAACTAGAGTAGAATAATAATTATTATTATATACATAATTAAAGCACGTACCTACCTTAGTCCATACCAACTAATTTTATAAATACGAAAGTGTGTCTGTCTGTCTGCTATCTTTTCACAGCCCAACAGTTTAACCGAATTTGGTAGAGTTAGCTTACATCCCGGGGTTAGGAGTTAGGACATAGGCTACTTTTCATCCCAGAAAATCAAAGAGTTCCCACGGGATATTTAAAAACCTAAATCCACGCAGACGAAGTCGCGGGCATCACCTCGTACATTGATAATGTACCTTTCAAATAGTAAAAGAATTTTAAAATAGGTGCAGTGGTTCCGAAGTTTACCCTCCACATACTTAGACGCAAAATTCACACTATGATACTAGTATGGGTGTTAATGGGTAATAGTTGATTGATAGATTAATATGCAAAATTATTCCCATACTTACCTAATCGTTTGCATTTTGACGTAATTACGGAATTTTTAATAGCAAACTATCAACGACTTCAATTATTATCAACATTGCGAAAATACTAAGTAACGGAATATTTTAGAGATGTTTGATCTTGTTTATTTAAGAGTTCTTGTTGAATCATATTTGATTCCATCGACCATAAGGACGCTTGCCTTTCTACACAAAGAGATGCATGGGCGGTGCTATCTCTAAGTGGAATATGCCCAAAGGATTTGGAATTCGTATTTGCACAATCGATGAAAGATTTTGTTATATCTTTGAAAATGGAGACGAAAGGAAAAGGAATTTCATTAAGGAAAAATACGAGGTGTGAAAATCAGAGTACAGAAATAAGGATCTTTATTAAGAAATGTCAAAGCTGTAATACAGAAAAATGGAAATTTATTGGGAAGTGTGAACAACTTAGTGACGGGACAGGAAAATTAATAAAAAACTAGCTAATGTCCGCGACTTCGTCCGCGTGGATTTAGGTTTTTGAACTCTTTACTTTTCCGGGACAAATGTAGCCTATGTCACTATCCAGATATAATTATATACATACAAAAAATCAGGTCAATGCGTTGCTCCGTTACCACGTGATTGAAGGAGAAACCAACAAACCAAGAGATAAACACACTTTCGCATTTCTATTATATGGGTAGTGATCTAAACATACAAGAAACTGACACGTAGGATATGAACTCGCGGAATCTAACGTTAAAGAAATTGGAAATGGGCTAGAAAATTACAGAAAGATAGAGCCAAAATCGGAAGACCAAGTCAATGAACGATGATACACTCGTCGCAATTGCAAGTTCCTTAGAAAATTGTTAACGACCATAATATACGTCCCCAATAAATAGAAAATGGGGTAGAAAATTACAGAAAGATAGAGCCAAAAATGGAAGACCAAGTCAATAAACTATGACTCACTCGTTGTTGGAACCCTGCAGGAACTGCAAGTTCCTTAGAAAATTATTAACGACGACAATATACGTCCTCAATAAATAGAAAATGGGCTAGAAAATTACCGAAACATAGAGCCCAAATCGGAAGACCAAGTCAATGAACTATGAACACTCGTTGTCAGAACCCTGCAGGAACTGCAAGTTCCTTAGAAAACTGTTGACGACGATAATATACGTCCCCAATTCACGTCTTCTCGGAAGCGCCGGCGTTTGGCATGGTGCCATACGTGATCGGCGTAGACAATACTCGATACTACTATGATCAACGTTGATTGCACTTTACACATAAATAAACAATCGAGCGAGGTCATTTCACGATATACATAAGTAATTACACAAAATAAACAATCTGATGCATTTTTAAAAATTTAAGAACGCCATTCATTTTTTGGTTTACAATACTATTGAGGGTGACTTCTTTTTCCCTCAGTTTCTCGGTGACTTCTGCAGTAAAATCAAAATACAACACGGTGATAGTCGCTTTTTTTTCAGTGCCTTGCGACTTCTCTACGTGATCAAATACAATTACCATGCCATACAACATTAAGCCTCGATAGCTCAACGATTGAAGAGCGGACTTAAAACCGAAAATTCGTCGGTTCAAACCGTACCCGTTGTCTACTTTTGTCACTACACTACACTACACTGTCACTATTGTCGTACTTACGCCTAGCACAACATTTACGCTCAGTTGGAGGGGAAAGGGGAATATAAGTTATAATTAACACGGCTATATTCTTTTTTTTAACATATGCGCAATCGTTTTTCTATCTACTACCAAGAACTAGACCTTGCAGCATTATGTCAGCGTTGGCAGCCAGCTGTTAAAAGTGATGCGTGTGACGGATGTGTCGCTTCTAAGAACAGAGGTGTCATATCAGACGGATTACGACGGTCAATTGCTACTTCGATTATTATGTGATGCGTCGTTTTGGCAATACACATTTATAATTAAAACATTAATTCAACCGGCATGGTACAAATCGAAACGTTAATTTCTCTATCTAATCCTACAGAACAATACAATACTATATTATCCTGATTAATTTGATCATTTAATTTTCCAGCACGATGAAAATATCATGTATGAGAGTTCTCATAATGTTCTCAAAGGTGTGTGAAGTCTGCCAATCTGCACTTTTACTTCAAGTCCAACCCTCAATCAAATCAAAATTGAAATATTATAAACAAACTGATTACAGCTAGCAGCTGGGTGCAAAGAAAAATAAATATGCTGGTTTCATATCTTGATATTTTTTCTCCGATGCGACATGTCATTTTACCGTATTCGTCCAAAAATTGAAAATAATGTAAATAGCGAGCAAACGTGCATACGAGTCTCCTAATGTTAAGTGGTTATCGCCGCCCATGAACATTTGCAGCACCAGAGAAACCGCCAATGCGTTTCCGCCTTTTCAGGACTTGTTGATCCGCCCCTTGAATAATCTTAAATATATAAAAGGAAAAGGTGACTGACTGACTGACTGACTGATCTATCAACGCGCAGCTCAAACTACTGGACGGATCGGGCTGTTTGGCATGCAGACAGCTATTATGACGTAGGCATCCGCTAAGAAAGGATTTTTGAAAATTCAGCCCCTAAGGGGGTGAAATAGGGGTTTGAAATTTGTATAGTCCACGCAGACGAAGTCGCAAACATAAGCTAGTCCCTTATAAAAATCTAGTGGATACACCGTCGAAGGGAGTTGTTCACAGTATATCAATTTTGACTCGATGTGGGTAAAAACTTTTTTCAGAAAATGCGTCCAATTATTACTAGCAAAATTATTATTTATAACAAAACTCTCCACAATTTAACTAGCTCATAACGTTCGCTGAGCATTGGCTTGATAACAAACAAATGTTCATAAATTGGCCACGCGTCGCTACACACGCTCAATTGAGATTAACTGTAAAATATTTCCACATTCACATTGCTCCTCGTTATGATATACGGGCATACATAACTTATTTTTTTTATATTAAAACTTTTGGTAACCGTAATTCGTGTCACTCAAAGATATTAAATTATATATTATATATTAGTAACAGACGGGACAAAGCGTGTATTATGCGTTTTAGCTAAGATGAGCACCAGCATATTTTAAACTAGTGGCTGCTCGCGGCGTCGCTCGCGTGAGAATTAAAAAAATTCAGCCTTATTCAGCCTACTTTACATCGTGAACCTCAGTAAATAATTTCAGCTTTCTAGGTCCAATAGTTTGGGTAATGGTTAAAATAAGCTGACATTGGTTGAAGACTAATAAACTAAAGAAGAAAAAAAAATTCAACATTAATATCCCACAAAAAACTGGTATAATGGTATGCAGCAATACAGTAAGAGTATGGAAAGATACCTCAGTAAAGTCACACAATATCAAAGAGCAAAGAGACAGGCATGTCAAAGAGAATCCAGGGCCCACAATCACGACACCAAAATATTCATTTCTTATGAAAATGGGCCGATTCTCTTGTACACAATCACTAAACTAAACTAAATTAACAGGTCTAAATCTAGTGCTATCCTTTTCCGCAAGCAACATTATGAAAGGGTTAGCAATAGATTTATACGTGCCCCTTTAGTTTAGTTTAGAGATTGTGTACAACAGAATCAGCCACATTGTATCTAATGTCAACTCTATAATTTTAAGTAAACATCTTTGCTGTACGAAATAAATTGATTTTCACAGGAATAGTCTCTTAAATTAAATCATTATATTATGATGGCTTCATGCTAGCACCTTTCATAAATTTCAGGTTAAAATGGATTTTACGTTACAATTTCAAAAAACCCGACATAATAATGTTATAGTGTTACGATTCTTGGAGAACGTAAAGCAACAACAGCACATAAAGTAAATAATGTACACAAAACATCTAGGCAATATTATGTGGTTCTACATAATTCCATGAAAATTATTAATTCTTAGTCTTTTATTACAAAACTAGCTGATGCCCGCAACTTCGTCCGCGTGGATTTACGTAAGACTTAACAGGCAGACAGATACACTTTGGCATTTATAAAATAGCATGGATATTATCACTACCCCTATTATTTATTTATTTATTTATTTTGTTTGTTCTTCAATCACGTCGCAACGGAACAATGGATCGACGTCATTTTTTGCATGCGTATAGTTAAAGACCTGGAGAGTGACATAGGCTACTTTTTACCCCGGGAAATCAAAGAGTTCCCACGGGCTTCTTAAAACCTAAAGCGACGCATACGAAGTAGCGGGCATCAACTAAGTAGAAAATAATGCTGCCTTTTTTAAGCAAAACAGCATTCGTGTCATTCCAACGTCCATCTTGCTGACATAAGTCTAGCATAACAATCTTGCTGAGCTATAACGGCTACACTGGTTTTTCTACATACCTCATCTATACCTAGAGTCGCTAAATTATTTATTGAGTCGCATTTGGTATGCCAAATTATCTTTCACTTAGGGGCAATAAGAAGTGATTTTATTACTTTTTATAAGGCAAAATATGCGTGGAGGAGAAATTAAAAATTCATGCAAGGCGCCTTTTATGCTAATCGCGTTATTAATTAATTCATACGATAAAAGGAGAGTAGCTGTAAAGACGGGGCTCTTCGGCCATTAATATGGAAATTGGAAAGCTCGTAAGAATAAAGCTTGTTTCTCACACAATCCGCGTCGACCGCGTGTCCAACGCGACTCGTAGATGTTGTCATTTGTAATGCAAGCAAATGTATGAAACGTTTACACTGAGTAAATTATAATAATATATAATAATAGTAATTGAGTGCGCTTTGGAGTTCTAAGCACGAAAGCTACACATACTTACCATCGCAATTATTGTGATAGGCTGAACTGATGGTATTCTTATTGCAACTGTGCAGTGTAGCTAAAAGTACGTAGTACTATTATATATTCTGTGCTAATAGCTAGTCAGAAAGTCTCGGCCAATCAGAAGCGATTGCGAATTGCGATCGCCACAATGTAGCTGTTAAACTAGTGTTAGTCCAGCTAGCGTTGTCGCTTCACGCTGCAGTGTAGTGTCTGCACATAGGTACTGTTATTTCAGACTGCATAAGTTATAAGCTGACAGAAATGAACCAATTGTGTGGGTGATAGTATACACAACCCCACCGCGCCATCGCGTCTTGCTTTGCCACTGCCCAGGTTCAAGATAAGAGCTTTTTCGTGACGCGAATAGTAATTGTGGCCTGTGTCCTACCGTCACGCCACGCTGTTCCGTCGTGCGTTCTGTGTAGTTGCAGCCTTAATGACGCGCTTTTAAAACAATAAATATAACGGACATCCTCGTCATGTCAATATACTTTTAGGGACATCCAATAAATCTCGCTGAATGTTATAACGGGCTATATATTTTGGTACGACAAAAAGGCATAAATTAAAAATTTCCACCATGTTATGACTTTATATATGAGTATCTCGGACCTACAACATTGTGGACCAATAAAACTAATATATAAACTAAGTTATTATTTAAACTAATTGCTGTTCTGTACATAATCTTCGCGTGAAATGGTGCAAATATTTGGTCTACATTTCTGCACTTACAGTCGCATTGATTCTTTGCGCAATAATTAAGTTGCGAAGTAAATAATAAGTAAAAATGATTCTATCACTTTTCTTTACAAACTATAGTCTTTTTAATTTTGCACCCTTACAAACAGCTACAAAAACAAAGCAGGAAAAACAGATAATACAGCTATTTGATAGAAGAAATCAATGGATGATATCAACGATGTAACGAAAATATGTTATCCAGTTTTACAAGGAAAATATTAGGAATCATTTTAAAAATAAATATTTTCCTTATCGTGATCCTTTCTCAATAAGAGAAAAAAATATTCGCCGAAATTCCAGCACGTGTTGTACGATGATTGTTATGAATATACATTGGTTTCGAATCCCCGAATCTGGCACTACGTGACTTCACATCAGACTGCTGAGAAAACAATACAAAGCAAAAGAATTCGGCCTTCCTTCTCAAGTTCACGATGGTATTGACAGGATACTAGATATTATGCTTCGACGCTAAACCCCTGGTCACACACAACGCGTGACACGAGTTGTTACAATACAAAGAAACAGTATGAATAGGTAAGCCGCACTTCTGCCTTTGCGCTCCTCAAATTGATTTGTTTCACACAGTCACTTCGAAATGACTTGTAGAAGTAAGATAACAGAAACTTTAGGAAGGAGTTTGTTCCGCGCAGCCACGCTGCTGCTAGTGCATTGCATTTCATTCTGCAATGTGACATGTTTCATAAAGTTTTTTGTATTAAAACTTTACCGCTTTCGACTTGGTGCGTCTATACGTTTCTGCCAATCAATTTATAGCATTTGATTTATAAAAACGTTTATATTGCAGAGCCGGGAGTAAGAGCCGCGCACACCACTGCCCTAAAACGTAAACATAAATTTACAACGTCTAGAACTTGTCTTGCGTCGCTGGCAATCTCTAAACGTTGTTCCCACGATACCTCAGCAACCTCGTTCACTGAAACGTCCTGCCATCACGCGTCGCGTTGTGTATGTCCAATACCTTAATACCAGCTGTACGTGTCAAAGATACAATAGATCGAGCACACAAAGAAACGTTTATTTTTCACACTCACCCATTACCTCCCAATTCACGCATGCCCGGTGCTAATCCATCCAACACGATAGTTTATTTAAACTCGAAACCAGGTCAAGAAAATCAAAAGCGCAATAGAAAATGCTATGTAACCTTCGCCGAGTCGCGAAAAGTGATCTTGCAAAAAATAAACAAGACGGTCAAGTGCGAGAAGGACTCGCGACCTGGGAGGTTTCCGTATTTACACGGTTCACACTAAGTACTAAGCATGAGATTTCATATAAATGATTTTCGGATTAATTCTTGACGCTTACCCACGTCAGAGTGAACAACTCGTGCAAAACAAGATTAGATAGAATTATTGATTTCGTCATATTGTAATGAACCAGAATCATTTTATATTATAACTTAATAGCTGATGCTCGCGACTTCGTACGCGTGGATTCAGGTTTTTAAAAATCCTGTGGGAACTCTTAAATTTTCCGGGATAAAAAGTAGCCTATGTAAGGACAAGCCTATGTGAGGCCCCGGGTTGCAAGCTACCTCTGTACCAAATTTCGTCAAAATCGGTTGAACGGTTGAGCCGTGAAAAGCTAGCAGACAGAAAGACAGACACACGAACAGACAGACACACTTTCGCATTCTGGATCTGGTAGAATGTGTAAGGTGTGACTAAACTGATGTAAGACCTACATGTACTCACATTCCAGCGAATAAACGTTTATTATTATTAGGTCACCAAGAAATGTCCTAGGTATTTGGTTCGGATGGTCATCATTAAGCTAGTTTAGCCACGAATTTTTTTTGTATGAGTCTTTAGATCTATATTATTAGGTAGATATAAATTTAACCTTCGAGCCTTTTTGAGAAAAATTACCTTGACAGACGTTGCCGCTTTTTTTCTAAACCGCCGTTAACGGCAAAAAGTAGTTCTTGAGTTATACGGCCAGAAAACGTGGAAATTTTCAAAAGCGAATGTTCCTAAAAAACGATTGCTACGCAGGACGTCGAGGTTTTTAGTTAGTCTTAGCTTGGTAACTTTTTAGAAACATCAGTTTTTCTAAACTCGCCTGTTTCTTAGTAACAGCTTACAAACTACTCTTTGGAGTTAACCGCTTTTTAGCAAAAGACAGGAAACACAGTCAGACAGACGAAGGACGCACAACAAAGTGATCCTTTAAAGGTACCAAAATTTCAATTTTGAGGTACGGAACCCTAAATAATGGCATAGTGTATGACGTGCGTTCTAAAAGAGCACTCAGCTCTACGAGTCACTTGGACAATAGAGGCTGAAATTGTGTGTACGGTGAAAAGTTTAATGCTAGACCCACACTATCGACCGGCAACTCGCAAACATTGGAGCCAAGAGAAGCCAACTCGACTGAAAACTAACTGCGTATCCACATATTGGCGGGCAACCTCAAATGTATATGAACAGAGCCGAAACTCGTTCAACTCTTTGCTTTTATTTGAGAAGTTACAGTCGTTTGAGTAGAACTTACTCTTAAAGTCGACAGGACTCTATGGTTGGGGCTTGGAAGGTGGAATAACTTTTTAAAGAAAGAAATTATCGTTTTCAAATGTAACATTCTAGTATAAAATTCCTACTAAAAATATTTTTAATACTGCAGTATATTATACTCGTTCACATTCCTATTCATATTACAGTTCTTGCAATTCACGAAGGCTAGTGAACTTTACTTGTGGTTACGTAGTTTACATGGTCATTGCGTAAGTGTGCGTGCATGTCGGACCAATCAGTCGCAAGCAAGCGAGTCAGTGGCCTTCGTGAAATGCAAGAACTATACTCAACATTTTTATGTAGGTAACTATTTTTTGTTTAAAGTAAAATTTTTACATTACTCACTTTTCTTTTAAAGGTGAATAAAGTAGTGGTTTTAATTGTTACAATACTAAGCTACACATAATTGTTATAGACTTAAATCAATATTAACGATTTCAGAAATTTTGACTAATCAGTCACATATTGTGTGCACCATAAGATGCAAGGCGCGTTCAAAATCGTAGAAAAATAAAATTTTAGTTTATCTAATTACTATTCCTAATGCTTTATTTTTCTGTGGGTTTAAGCTCAAATACCTCGGAAAGTATAATATCACTTCGGACATCTCATTTGATTGTAATCACTCCGTCGATTGACACATGTTATATCGCTGGCCACTGAAACGAGGTTTTTTCAAAATGGCCGACTAGATGGTATGCCAGGTTCCATATAAAAATGTTCAAACCCTTTTCTCGTTGACAATAATTTTGGCGCATTCTTCAATAGTGTGGTGGCAGCGTAACATATAAGCGTAAGAGCGGGGGCACACGATACGTTGCGGCGCCGGAGCGGTGTCGCTGCGTCGTCTTACATAGAAATATCTGTGGCATGTCACACGATGCGCTCCGGCGCCGCCGCACCGACTTGCAACCACCGAGACGAGGCGGGAAGGGGTGAATGCGTTGCGACGCGACGTCGGAGCGGCACCGCTCAGTTGTTTTTATTAACAGACTGTCCAACGCTGCTACGGCGCCGCTGCGACATAACAACGTTGCGGCGCCGCACCGCTCGTGTGCCCGCTGATACGGTGAAATCTTTGCGGTGCGGCGCCGCAACGCATCGTGTGCCCCCAGTCTAACGTAGTCCCTAATCGGACAGATGTGGGTGACCCCGTTACCAAGTTGTAACCAAGCGACTTGTAATTAAGAAGCTTCCCGGGACGAGATTCGTGTCATTAGATTACAAAATAATAAAAAAAGAAACATTTTCGCGAAAAACTAATTTCTTGGCGGACTTTTCTCAGTAGAATCAACGTTTCGTAACGATGTGGTGTACTCGTTACCTATAGAGAGATAATTCAAAAGAATTTGTAAAGGCCCACTTAAATTTAAATTCTTAACCTATAAAACGGTTTTGTAGTTGCAGTCGGATAAAAAAATCGTTTTATAGATGATACCCGCGACTTCGTCCGCGTGGACTTAGGTTTTTAAAAATCCTGTGGGAACTCTTCAATTTTCCGGGATAAAAAGTAACCTAAGTATAGTAACCTAAAATGCCGCCCGGTTGTAATTGCTCCGGATTGTGAAAAGGGCCATTTATCTACTCTTTTCATGTACGGGAGAATATTTCTCGTGAAATTCGAGTGACTAAGTAGCCATTGAATTAGGTTTTAATGCTATTCTATATTATCAAACTTGGTTAGTAAAAGAATGTTCACTTAAAATAAAATAGATTTCGCCCGCGACTACGGCTACGAGGACTTTCTTAAGATAAGAAGTACCGATCCTGTCTCCGTATCCAGGATGCAGCATATTTCTGACCCGATCAACAGTTGAACTATGGAAAGGTAACAGAAAAACTCACAGTCATATTTTAATACAGTATAGTTAGTTTTGGTACAAGTATCCTAACAGTTCGATGAATCTAATTTTATTGTCTGCAAGCTTAGGATCAGTTATTCAAAACAGAAAAGTTTCAATTCTGCAAATAAAGTTATATTTTGATCCTCTATTTAAAATTTAAATACTGTATATATATGATTACCTGCATACCCGAGAGTTCTCCACAATGTTCTCAGAGGTGTGTAAAGTCTACCAATCCGCACATGGCCAGCGTGGTAGACTATAGCCAAATCATACTCACGCTGAGAGGAGACCCGTGCTGTGTAGTGATGGGTTGATCATGAATCATGATGATGATGATGATGTGATTACACATAATAATGAGGTAAGCAGAGATATTTTAGAGAAATATGTTACAAAATAAATATTGACAGATCCCTAACACCTTCTTTGTTAGCATAATTAATATGTATTAATATTTACATTAATAAAATATTAAACTCGTGCAACATCCTCTACTGTCTGGTTGTCTGGTTAACACACGAAACCTCAATTTGTACCAATAAAATGTTTCCACGAAACACCGCATCCTCAGCCCGTTTAAAGTTTGAGTACGAAACATAAAAAAATATATAAAACGTTTATATTATTCGCCTCAATATTCGATAACAGGGTTTATCGGTTTTCCAAAAAATAACCGGTCGTTAATATTCCTTAATTAAACTGTGTCAACCGCATTGGAAACGTGAGAATCGACTGCAAAAGGCATGTTTTGGGCCTGAATTCCGCCTACGCTGAAGTCAGTCGCTTATGTCGTCGGTACCTAAGTCGGCGACAGGTCGCGAGATGGCAATCGGGGTATGAGTCGGGGGCTCACCCCGCCCACCCGTACTTGCCCGTACCGGGTTAGCGCGGGGGCTGTGCGGGTGTGCGGGGCGTTGCCCGATTGCCATCACTACCTGTCGCGTTCAGGGTACCTGTAGGGTACTTTCTGGCGCAGCCGTAAAATATCTTGTCATTCAAAGTAACATTTTGTATCTGTACTATAGTCGACGCATTTTAAACTGAGTCGTCGAGTTATCTGTCTGTTTCGCTCGCGTTTACCTACGACCTGTAAGTGCGAGCGAAACACATATAACTCGACGACTCAGTTTAAAATGCGTCCACTATAATACTTCTAGGTAAGCGACAAATTAGAATTCATCATTGCTTTTTTTTAATAAGCACGATTGTCGTCAAGCACAAGCCTATCCCGCAATAATACTAAAAACAATCTCTTAGGCCGAAGTTAGTTTTTAGGACAATACTTTTCTAAATTGACCCGGATTCTTCCGGGTATGCTAAAAATGGGTAGATATCATCATCATCATGATCAACCCATCGCCGGCTCACTACAGAGCCCGGGTTTCCTCTCAGAGTGAAAAGGTGAATAGGTGGTAGACTTCACACACCTTTGAGAACATTATGGAGAACTCTCAGGTATGCCTCACGATGTTTTCCTTCACCGGCCAAGCAAGTGACATTTAATTACTTAAAACGCACATAACTCCGAAAAGTTAGAGGTGCGTGCCGGGGATCGAAGTCCCGACCTCCGATTAGAAGGCGGACGTCCTAACCACTAGGCTATCACAGCTGGGGTAGATATATTTGCAGGCACAGTAATGATGTAAAAAAATAAGTGAAGATTCATCATTCGCCGTTTGTACATAAGAATGTAGCGCCCTTAACTTTTTTTGAAAACGAATAACTTACTTCCGTAAATTAACAATCGAGGTTGTAAGGAAAGATTTGGGGCAGTGTAAATAAAGAAACGGGGAATATAAACAAATTCAAAATATAAATAATGAAGAAAAAATCGGATCCACTTAGCCTCGCGAGACCAAATCTCGAGTTTCAATCGAGTGCGAAATGAGTAATACAAACAGAACACCAATAACAGTTTATTTAACAAAAAAGATTCCGACGAATTGAGAACCTCCTCCTTTTTTTGAAGTCGGTTAAAAACAGTAATACACCCTTTCAAAATATACTAAAACAAACATGCGATTTTGGGCACACGTCCGTTCATAAAATCATATCAGGTATTTTTACCGATATTCAGTTACCGATAATTATGGTAAAATGATACTCCATAATAATATTATAAATGCGAAAGTGTGTCTGTCTGTCTGTCTGCTACCTTTTCACGGCCCACCTGTTCAACCAATTTTGATGAAATTTGGTACAGAGATAGCTAGCATCCCGGGGAAGGACATAGGCTACTTTTTATCCCGGAAAATCAAGGGATTTAAAAAACCTAAATCCGAAGTCGCGGGCATCTTCTAGTATTTAATATTCACAATATTTTTTTAATGTTATGTTGACGAAGATCAAACTTCATCAGAATTCTGAGATAAAGAAACTCGATAAGAGTTTAAATACAGGAATGCAAATTATACCTAAAGCTTGCTAAGCGTTGATTCACTTGCTATCATTATCGCTAAAAATAAATAAATAAATAAATAAATAATTATCTTTCAATAAAATTAGACTCGCACACATACCTATGTGTATGCACTTTTAAATGCAATTTTGAAATTAGCAATCTTGGTTTTTTTTATTATTTGTTGCTATAGCGATAATAGAAATACACACTCTGTGAAACTTTCAACTCTGTAGCTATTACGGTTCATGAGATAAGTATCGCCCGCTGACAGACAGACGGATGGACAACGGATACTTAGTTATAGGATCCCGTTGGCACCCTTCGGGTTGGATCCCTAAAATTAATTAGACGGGACGGCTTTTTTAGGATAAATTTAAACCAAATACTTAAGCTAGTTTTTTGAGCAACTGCGCAGTTTAACTGAACTTATATATGACGTATGGCTTCAGTGACACACCGGCTTCACAATAAGTGCACTTTTTAAAGTAAAAATCGACAGTCGGCTGTATTCGGAATGGCATCTGGGCTTTGTGAGTCAATATAAAATACAAGAATGTGGTAAAAACGCGCCGTAATGTAATGAAGTGCTTCGTCGTTATAAACGATGTAATGTGATAGAATGGGGGCGCGCTCCGCAGATTCTGTGGCAAATCGCGAATATAATAGGGTTACTGAGAACCTCTTTATTCCGAGGAAGCATAATATTAGCATTTTTTGAAGACATAATTTTCGAAACACTCACACACTTTCAAGAAATTTACTCCAACGTTTAATTAATTTTAGTAGGTTAGTGATTTGTTGGGTATAATAGTTAGTGTTGCTTGAATCTTGTTTTTATATATTTAAGATATGTAGTTTGTTTTAAAATTAATATAAAGCTATGGAATAACTTTTTTTTTTAAATTTACCAAGATATTAATAAGATTTAAACATTGAAATATTCAATCACTACTTAAATACAAAATTAAAGTAACATGTAGAAAAAACTTACACCTTTGTTACCTTTTCCAAACCATGCCACCATAATCCAAACTTCATAGTCTTGGATCGTTCCTCCCTGTGCTGGGGACAATACGCAGAGAAACTTTCAGCTTTTATAAAATATCGAAGGTCTGGTACATGCTGGATCTTATTCCATAAATAAACACAAAATATTAGGTATAAGCTGTCAATTTACGGAACAAGCTTTTTTTATAATCGAAATTCGATTAACACCTGCAGGAAGCGAGTCGATAACGCCGACCAGACAACGCAGACGAGTGGCAAATAAAATCCAATATTGATGAAATTGATCTCACATTTGCATTTTTATATGCAAACTTTGATATCGCGCGACATCAGATACGATATGTACCGTATTATTATTTATTTTGGTTAACTAGTTATTTTATTGGAAAAGTTGTGATTAAAATATATACTAAAATATATGTAAAAATCCTTCTACACATTGACCTCCCATATGGGCCAATGTAGAGTCCACTTCATGAGAGACCTGCCAACGCTGCGGTCGCGGGCGGTCGGTGCGAGGTCGCCATTTATTATCACCTTGGGATCCCAACTATCGGCTATTTTTTTTAAAAATAGATATAGCGAGCAAACGAGCAGGCGGGTCACCTGACGTTAAGTGATTACCGCCGCCCATGAACATTTGCAGCACCAAAGGAGCCACCGATGCGTTGCCGGCCTTTTAGGAATTTGTTGGTCCGCCCCTTGAGTAACCCCATGTTATAATCCAGTGGGAACACCGCCGATGGGAGTTGGTTCCACAGTTTGCACGTGCGTGGAAAGAAGGATCTGGCGCAGCGGACGGTCGAAGTGCACCAGACACCCAGATGGTGAGGGTGAAATTCCTTACGGTGGCGCGCGGTGCGGTTGTAGAAAAAAGAGGGTGGAATTAGGTCAAAAAGCTCTTCAGAGCACTCCCCATTATACAGGCGATAGAACACGCATAGAGAGCTAACGTCTCTGCGGTGTCCAGGCTTTCCAACGAGCCGATTAGTTTGGGATCGTCCACAAGTCGAACAGCCCGCCTTTGGATTCGATCAAATGGTAGGAGTTGGTACTGGGTTGCTCCAGCCCAAAGGTGGGAGCAGTACTCCATGTGAGGGCGGACTTGCGCCTTATAGAGTAGGGCTCTATGCTCGGACGCGAAGTACCGCTTTGCTCTGTTGACCACCCCAAGCGTTTTGGAGGCTAATTCTCTTCTTCAAACTATGTGCTCGGCCCTTTGTCAAATGAACTTCGACATCAAAAAAATCCCAAAAATGCAAGACCGCAGCGGTAGGAAGTTCCTTCAAGAAGATCTATGTCCAGCAGTGGACGTATATCGGCAGACGACGACGACGATGATGGGTCTAGTACTAGTGGTACACATTGGGGCTGTGCAATTGACTAAATCGCTATATTATAGGGCATCTTTACAGACAAAAAACGAAGAGCAGTTCGAAGAGAGCATATCGCTAAACCAGCATGGATAAGAACATTGCTAAGTAACTTATCGATGATTACAGATATAGGCCCGTAAACCGCAATATAAACAACTAGCTGATGCCTGTGACTTCGTACGCGTGAAATTAGGTTTTTTTAAATCCCGTGGGAACTTTTTGATTTTCCGGGATAAAAAGTCTATGTCACCAGGTGTTAAACTATACCAATGCAAAAAATCACGTCGATTCGTTGCTCCGTTGTGACGTGATTGAAGGACAAACCAACAAGCAAACACACTATACCGCATTTATAATATGGGTATAGTGATTGTGATTTGTGATTAGATATTATCAATATCGTGTCAATATACTTATTAGTTATTTCGGATTAATAAATACCTCGGAGAAACACTAATACTAACTACAAATGCAATATAAAGAAAGATTAGGAAAACATACTAACGCGAATGTTACAAACTCAGTAGGTATAATAAAGGCAGAAACATATTAATAACTTGACACGCCATCCAATGAGTCGCTGTAGAGACGAGAATGCGTAATGCTTTGACAAACGTCTGGACTCACTGGCGACTTGATTCTGAGCAGGGAAGATTCATTTTCTGGACTTCCTATATGACATAATATTTCGAACAATTTTTTAAGCATGCTCATGACATACATGACTCAGAACATATCGTCTTATGCGTTCATTAGACGATAGGTTCTAAGTCAATTCCGTCGTTCATGAGCACAAACCTGGTCATGAGTCATGATTCATGAATGATTGATAGGTATATCAGTCACCACATTAGACGGTAGCTTATCTCATCAGTCATCAGTCAGAGCAGCGAATGTGGCAAAAAAAAATATTTCTTTTTATAAATGTGAAATAGATTAAAATGACGATGAGAACTTGTATATTTTTAACCTTACTTGGCTGAAGGTAAATAGTGGTTTAGTCAGACTGAAAGCTTTTCAATTATTTATTTATAAAATACACGTGAAAAGCTCGGGAAACGAGATTCCTGTTCACTTCTTTGTATCAGATTATTATTAGGTAATTCGATATAAAGTTGAGAGTTCACGGTCACTTTGTTAGACTTTGCGACAATTTTGCAGTCAATCAAATCTATCTATTACAATATGTATAAAAGGATATTCTGACTGATTGATTGACATTTTTACTGCCTCGTCGGTCTATTGGTTAGCATGTTCGACTGCAGATAACGAGGTCTTGGGTTCGATCCAAAACAACCACCCAAAAGAGCGGGTCGGGCGGGTTATATAAAGCAGCCTCCGTATGTTTGTGTACGCAAAACTCGAAAAGTAATCGATGGATTGACTTGAAATTATTACACAGCGGTGGATTTCTAATAAGAGTGTTTTTATATACTTTTCATACGGGAATAGGAATTATTTACTTCTTTAATAATAATTTATATCAGACTGAACTACATCGAAACGTGGCCAAGTTTAACTTGCTTTATAAAATCATGGTAACTTTCCAAATACGTCAAAAATTAAGGTACCTATTTAAAAAAAACTAAGATTAAGAAGGCGCGTGGCCGATGAACGAACAGCTTCATAACGACTTTTGCCAAAGAAACGTCTTGTAAGAAGTTTTGCTTATTGTATAAAAAGCTTCTCGGAAAAATCTCCCTTTGAAAGTTTAGTTTATACCTGCAATAGCTACTTCTTCGGTACGATTCTGAATATTGCCTGAACATTGAAAAAACCGGCCAAGTGCGATCAGACTCGCGCACCGAGGGCTCCGTGTTACAGTCGTATTTTTTCGACATTTTGCACGAAAAATCAAAAATCTGTCTCGTTTTATTCTAAGTAAAGTCTGAGCAAAGTCAAAGTATCTCTCAGACGTAAATTGGGCTTGTCAACTAAGTAGGTAATAAAACAAAACGTATCATCAATCAAAAGCGTTATCTATCAATCTCATGTTACCGCATACTATTTGAAACTCGAAATCTTTTTGAAAATCTTGCGCAAAAAAAGAAAAAGTGCAGTATTCAGAAACAAGCGCGGTTCACCATTACCATTAAACACGTTAATTGGCCACTGGCGAGAAGAGAGCGTGACAATGGCACGAGATTGCGCTTCGAGTAGGGCCACCATGAATCATGGTTATCAAGGATAATCCTAGAAATACATAGCTAACGCTTCCATATAACTGGACACAAAGATTGGTTTAAAAATTAAGAATCCCAACACGTAAGCCTCCTCTACATCCAAAAGAGCAACCACCGAGTTTCTTGCAGGTTCTTTTCGGCAGGAAGGGTATTCCGATTTTCGAACCATCATTAAGAACAGTAAATAGAAAGCGCTACATAAAGTGTGACAAAATAAACTAATATTCAGCTTGGTTGAGAAAATAGTTCAAGAAGATCAGAATTAATAAGAACTTTGAAAAAATCTCAGACGAGATCAACACACCCAGAGTGAACTAGAGTGATGGAACTCTTGATTTGATCCTTAATCGACAATATGTCAAATACCTATTAGGATATAGTGACGTGAAATCAAAGAAAAATAGGGCTATCTTAGAGCTATCTAGCGTCAAAGGCACTAACATTTGGCGCCGGCCAGTGGCGTCGAAGCCTCGAGGTTTAGTTAGAAGTTCCCGAACTGTCCTGTACCATGCCACAGCGGTTATTGACATCTAGAATGTGACAATAGGACATCCGATTGGTTGATATATTTCCATTATTAGTCAAAACTTAAAATACACATATGAGTAAAGTTTTATTAAGAAAAACGTAGAAACATTACTGTAGAATATTAAGTTTAAAAATAACGTACTTTTGTAATATAATGTGGCTTGCTGTTATTATTAGGCATTTGTGGTCACCCTATCAGAAAGTCCGGACGCAGTGACTATAGGATATGTACGTAAACACCATTCGCAACCACCACCACTAAGTGCTAAAATTACCAATACTTTACGTATCTTTTTAGAAAAACTTATTTGATTTCTTTTTATTATTTATGGCTATGATGAGGAGTGTCGAACGATCGATGTTCGAGTGGGTGTCGTAAATTGAAATGGCAACCTCGCACTGGAAAGCACAATTCAAACTAATCATGCAGTGAGCCACTGGATTCAGGCGGTGCAAGACCTTGGCAAGTAGAAATCCTTACAAGAGACCTATAGCAGTGGATCTTACAAGGGACCTATAGCATCAGTTGATGACAACGACGACGAAGAGTTGACAAGATATTGTTGCCTTCTAAAATATGTTCCCACTTCTCATTCGGTAACCAAACCGGCTCCTCCAACAATCTTTATCTTTACCTAATTATAATAATAATAGCTCTCAGCCAAAAAAATAACCGCAAAAATACCTATATCAATTTAAACAATTTCAAAACATAAACAAGACTTGAAGACCGCTCTTCAGAATTACATTAACCATACACGCGGTTTAATCTAAAAGGGATTATTATATGAAAGCTTGGAAGGCATTTTTGATACGCACTAACTACGTGTCTACGTACTAGGCTCAAGTGGGCACACGTGCGGGTTAAATGGGAATTTCATATCATCGTCGTTATAGAGTACGTATTTAATAGTGTATTGCTATTCAGTCGCATTTTTTTCAATACATGACAAGACCCTTGACTGCAATACCTTATTTGGTGACTTTTTTCGATTGAGAGAGCGGTTTTAAACTTTTTTTTTGTTGGCCGAGGGATATCTTCTTAAGATACCCGATCTCTGTAGTTATCTCTCAGTGAAGGAATTTTCAGAATCGGATCATTAATTCCGGAGGTTACCCCCTGAATCAAATTTATCTCATTATAATATTACTAGCTGATACCTAAGGGTTCCTAATTTTATTACGGAACGCTAAAAATCGAATACTCAAGACCTCAAAAAGTAGATGTAACGCTAGAAGAAGATACGAATGATTATGTTTATTTTGGCCGTCTTACCTAATTGACGAAGAATAATTACTTGCGATTCCCACTAGGGAGGCACCATCATGACACAATTCTGCGAACTTATTAGGGAAGTTCACAGCGATATGGGTCACAGACCGCCGAGCTCATCTGATTCGAGTTGTGACACTTGCTCTAAGCCACGGCGATTTCATAGAAATGTTGCTGCGAGAAATTATATGAGACGTATGAAACTAACTGAGAAATATTATGGATGCGGTACATAACTATAACAGTTTGTATTTGGTCATGTGTATTACACATTTAGAACACTAGTCCTAACACTATAATACAAATTATTGTAGTATCAATTGAAATGGTTTCATCGCCTTATTTTCCTTTTCAAGGAGAAACTGACTGTCTGTTGCGTAACTTGAGTTTTTCCATGTCGGTTTTATTTATAAAGTCAACCTCCACTAATAAAGAATTTTTAGTAATTCCAAACGAGCGAAGCATTTAGCCCAGTTCTTTTAAAAGTTGCCGGTAAGAACGGTAGCTTAAGCATCCCTTTAAAACTCTTTATAACTCTTGTTGATTTTTTATTATTTTAAGTGCAACAAAGATTGTTTTCTTCTTATAACTTTAACAGGTGGTATGTAAAATTATCTCAATTTGATATGATTATTATCAGATGGCATCGACGTAGTCTTAAAGGGACTAAAGGCACTGAGATGTAATAGCCAGATAGATGCAAGTCAAATCCTGCCGGTTTAGCAATTTTTGATGTCATATTTAAATTTTATTTCGATACTTAAATTTCGTACTACGAATATACCAACTTCGTAAAGTTTCACAATAGACTCTGGGATTGAAAGATTAAGAAAGAAGGGCAACGCAACGCGTGACGCGAAAGCCCTCAGAACACCCACTCCACATTTCGTACATGCACGTCACAGGCGATCTAAGCAAGTAGGTCAATACATTATTTATAGTTCGCACGTCAGCACATCAGTCGGCAGACAATCTGCATCGCTTGGGAACCATTTGCCCGTAAACGCAATGTTCTGTTACCAATTTACAAAACACCTGCGACATGCCGTGCGACAAAATATCACACAAAAGTCGTGAGATGAAGGAGAAAATTTTTGTTTGAATTACAAAGTGAAGGTGACCTCATACTGATACGACAGGGGTTCGAGTGTGAGATTTTGATTTTTGAGAACACAAATCTAGTTTTATTTGTGTTCTCAGAGCTTTGAAAATTGTTCTAATCTCTTTGTATGATATTATATTGACAACTAGATTATGGCCGCGCCTTTGTTTGCGTGGATTTATCTCCTTCTCTAGAACACAAGCTCTCTGTAACAAATTTTGTCCAAATCGGTATAGGGAGTGAAAAGGGACAGATATACACTTTCGCATTTACAGTATTAGTAGTAGTAGGAAGAGCTCTAATTGAACTTGTTCCTAGTAAAAAAGGTTCGTGCTTTGGTTTCACTTAAAATTATTTGTCTGCTATGGGTAAACCCAAAAGACAAAATGTTTTGCAATAAAATGTCTCTAATATGAGCTTACGCTTACTTTGGCACTAACTACATCTTATAAATAGATGCAGAATTAGCAACAGATTATCAAGTTATATTCCAGCGCATGTTAAGGTTATCTGCTATTAATCACAGATCAGTGTACAATTTTAATCGCTTTGAAGATAGTTAGTAATGTAAACAATAATATACGTTACATACGCAATGGACATTGTTTACTTTCACTGCAGTATATACTGAAAAGTAAAGTCAGTTCACTACCTACATCTAAGTGTTTATTTGAAAGTGCTAATCTCAAAAAGTACTAAACGGATTTTATTTAGTTTTGTGTAATCTGTTAAGATAACAGCTAAGAAGACAGAAGAAGAAGATTTAGTAGACGCAAAGAAAATAACTACCATAACATAAAATTCATTTTGTATGACTAATTAAGTTGCACGGAAAAGTAAAAAAAAAATGTGATCGTATAACTATACAATATCTTTAATCAGGATACTGAATATTGCTTGCGATGCCTAGATTTCGGCGCATCGAAGAGGCTAATAACTTTTGGGCGCTAATGACATCAGTAGTTATAGGTCGTGTACTAAATAACTTTTTCCTTATATACAAAAAAGTTGCTTCAGCACAGACCTAGGGATACGATTCACTTAGCTCAGGTAATTATTTCAATGCAACCGATGATACTCCTGCCACTCCCATTTCCAGAACTAAAAACAGTCCTTCTTACGGCTCTGAAGTCTGACAGCTCTGGCACCTTATGTGGTTGTATGCGATCTACACTTTGCTAAGAACAAATTTCTTCTCTGTCGTTAAAATAAACTCATGACAAAGCGGTCGTGGTATCACTGTAGTGGTGTGGCACGCTTAACTATGTGTCTCCTTTCCTCTCCTACAGCTTCCTTCCTAGTGCACTCGTGTAGAGTGTAACTAGATTGAGGAAACTCTCCGGTTGCATCCCGAATCGCTATGGGTGACATGAAATCAAAAAAATAGGCATTTTTTAGGTTACATAGCCTCATATATAAGTAACATTTGACGCCTACCAGAATTTTTGTTACAAGTTCCCTAACTGTCGTGATTGTACTCGTGTAAAGATGAAATTCATCGCAGCCCTCACTTGGTCTGTCTATCTAAATATGCATGCAATCATACACTCCCATTTACACACACACACACACATGCACACACGCTCACACATACTCATAAGCACACACTCACACACGCATACACACACACATACAATCATACACACACTGTTGTAATTTTATTTTATTATTGTATATATACCTACATTTATTCTAACTCTATTCTGTTAAAATAGTTTAATTATAATTTTAAGTAATCTCTTTTGGCCTTCTGTTATACCTAGATTTAAATTTAAATAATAATTATGTATTTACGCTGTTGATTACTTTCAAATAAACAAAATAAAATAAACAAATCTCGTCTAAATCATCAAATGAATTTATTCGTAACTAGTTACATAGCAGTGGAAGTATAAATACCTATGCAAACTTTTATTTACAAATATGCACACGTCCGAAACAGTGGCAAGATATAATATTTACAGAGATGTTACTTCTGATTAGTTGTTTGCGTTACTGGACCGTTATTTTAGCTACCGGACTTTAAATATCGAGACTGGTTATATCGGTATATCGGTTCAGTCACACGTAAACATAACGTAACATACCTACACATGCACACATGCAATGAGCTCTTACTTTAATTTCTAGGGTTCCGTACCTCCACAATGCTGTCTTCTTATTCTTTTGAAATAATAGATATATATAACAAAATAACCACACTGAAACCTCATTAGTATCTACATTGCACCCGTGCGAAGCTGGGACGGGTCTCTATTGCACTATAATCAGAGTCGGAAGGTCACTCCATCGACACTTCTCATACATAATACTCTTCTCCTATTACATAATTTTGGAGTACTTGTACAATTGTCTGTCATTCGGTTTATTAAATGGACTACAACCATAAAACTAGTCACGATTTACGATCGTGTAAATCACACAATTAAATTTCGCACAAGTGATTTTAATGGCCACATCTTTTTCAAGCTCTAGTCATACACAAGACTCGAAGTCAGCGATTCCAAAGCGGCTACTAAAAAATGAACTTAATGTAAGGAAATCATTGAAGGATTTCTGAGCCGTGATAGCCTAGTGGTTAAGACGTTCGTTTCTTATTCAGGAGGCTTCAATCCTGGGCACGCATCTCTGACTGTTCGGAGTTATTTGAGTTTTAAGCAATGAAATATCAATTGCTGCATGGTAAAGGAAAACATCGTGAGGAAACCTGCATGTCTGCGAGTTCTCCATAATATTCTCAAAGGTATGTGAAGTCACTACCAATCCGCACTTGGCCAGCGTGCTGGACTATGGTCAAACCCTTCTCATTCTGAGAGGAGACCTGCCCCCCGATTGTGTAAGAGTAACCATTTCATCGCTATCGCAATCGTCAAGAAATTCTGCCCTTTGATTAGTTGATTCGCTGTTTACATTTTTTCACAGCCAATCAAAGGGCAGAATTTCTTGACGATTGCGATAGCTATGAAATGGTTACTCTTACACAATTGGGGGGCCGTCCTTTGTAGTGAGCCGGCGATGGGTTGATCACAATCATGATGAATGAAGGCTTTCGCTTTACAGAGTCAGGCATAGAACCCCCGCTGCTGCCATCTCACTCTGCAATATGAGGTGTTTCATACATCTTTTTGTATAACCAAGCGGCTATTGCCGTGAGTGAGACCCGATATCCTGACTTCTGATATCACGCACCGCTGCCGTCACGCGTTGTATCTGACCAGGCCTTTAGCTTTAGGTTAACGCTAAAGCTCTGGATTTGGTCCAACTTCGGTTAATATTTCGTAATTATATGTAGTTACTCCGAATTATATGTAGTTACTACAGTTTACACTGCACTACGTCACGGGGCATTTGGCAAATACAAAGCGTTTATTTACTTTTGAACTAAGATACTAGTTACTACTAATTAATAATCGCTAGTTATGCAAGAGTGTTTCGCGTTACCAATAAGGACCTATATAATCTTTACATACTAAATCAAAAGTGCTATAAGTCAAAATAATGCATAATTAAAGTGCAAAGGGCTTTTTCGAAGTTTATTAGTTCGTGTTATTGTTATTGTTAGTTCGTGGATTTTTTTAGTTGACTTTGATAAGAACTTTAGAAATGCCGATGTTAAAATAAAGCAATAAAATTGGAATTAACGGGTTTTTAATACATTCTCAACCACTATCAAAAGCTACTTTAAAAGAAAGTTGCAAATCCGCAATTGCTTAGTCACTGTGTTAAATGACTAGTGGATTTAATATTTATATACGTCGGCTCGTATGAAATGATTTCTGAGAAATATATTAAACTCAGTTTTTTATCTGTGATGACAGAGTAAACTTACTTCATCCATCGATACTGTCTGTCTGTCTGTCTGCTAGCTTTTCACGGCCCATCCGTTTAACCCATAGTGACGAAAGATCCAGAGATAACTTACATCCTAAAGACGGACGTTGGTTAATTTTGCCTGGAAAACCAAAGAGTTCCCACGGGATTTTTAGCCTAAATCCACGCGGACAAAGTCGCGAGCATCATCTAGTTATATCAGTGAAATAATTTCAACACAACTGTATCTCGCAATTACAACCAAAATAATGCATCTTCATTAACATAGTTAACAAGCCATAGCATAGGCCGTCATAAACCGAGCCGACCTCAAATTTATATGATGTCATTGACTTACAGTCCACCCAGGGACATGAAATTTGCTAGGCTGTAACATCCATACCACCAAAGCAATAACGGTCACATTACAACGAAGTCTATGCTGCTGGGTGGACTGTACAAAGCTTTAAATTGGAAATGGCAATGACGTCAAATGCATTCAAGTCGAGTGCATCTAAAACGGAACATGAACAAGATCCTAAAGTAGGCAGTAAAACCTAAATCGACGTGAACTGAAGATAAAGTTTAAAACGGTCTGTAAAATAAAAATGTTTACTACAAACACCTATAGCCACTTAACTATAAATAAAAGGAGAACTTAATTAAATAGTCATATTTTCCATGTGTTACACAAATTCATCATAGGAGGAGGAATTCCTTAATCAGCAATTTACACCAATATCATGATGAGGTAAAGTTTAAGTTTAGATGTAGGGGGTCTCTGAAATAGCCTCAATAGTTCAACTGGTAAAGGAGTGGACTGAAAACCGAAAGGTCGACGGTTCAAACCCCGCCCGTTGCACTATTGTCATACCTACTCCTAGCACAAGCTTCACGCTTAGTTGGAGAGGAAAGTTGAATATTAGTCATTTAACATGGCTAATATTCTTTTTTAAAAAATAGGCTATAGATCACGCGGACGTAGTCGCGGGATAAAACTTGTGCCATATAAATAGCATGTTAAATGGAAATAAAGAAAGAATGATAAAATTAAGGAAAAGCGTGTAGAAAAAGGTAAAAGTATAAGGATGAAATTACAAATAGGTATAAGAATCAAATAATGAAAAAAACCAATGCTGGATCATAAACGGTCCATAGTTAGAAAAAGGGACTTACAGTAGGTATAGACAGATAGACAGAGCTTAAAACTATAAACACAAGTCTAAGCTTGTAATTTCAGTGATGTAAAATATTTACAGTACGCGGTAGAAAATAATGAACATCGACCTTTAGAAAGAGATTTTTGTAGAGCATTGTCTCTGTCGTTGAGACCGACAAAACGTCACATAGGTATGAGTGACAGAGACAACGCTCTACAAAGCCAAAATCTCATCCTAAAGGTCGATGTACATTATTTTTTGCCGCGTACTGTAAAAGATAAGTTTTAATTGAAATATATACTATAGAAGTACGGTCTAATAAACGAATTACATGAAATATCATCAAAGACAAAGAAAAGAGGGTAGTGTTGCTATTATTCAAGCTCTAGTAAATGCTGAAGTGATTCAGTCAACACTTTATGAACCGCATGAAATTTATTACGTACAACAATACGTTTGGAAAGCAAAACACATCGTCGCCTACTTATGAGTGTTCTGTATTTGCGTAGCTAGTAAATGGCTGGTTTACATTATTCTAGTACAGTTTCAGTGCAACCATTGCTATATTATCTAATATTTGTACTATTATTTGTATTCTGAGCTAATACTACAAAAGTCTATATTTACGTGGCTAGCAAATGGCTGCTTTACATTATTCTAGTACAGTTTCAGTGCAACCATTGCTATATTACCTAATACCTGTACTATTATGTATTCTGAGCTAATATTAGAAAAAGTCTATATATGTATTTGCGTGGCTATCAAATGGCCGGCTTACTTATTCCAGTACCGTTCCAGTGCAACCATTGCTTATATTAATACTGGAAAAATGTGAGAGTACCGCGTTTTGATTTCAGTAAATATTTCCTGTGAGCAATCAAATCTGAGAACTGGATTTTTCAATACACCGCGGTTCCCTGAAAATGGTCCGTTTGTCTGTTATGTCAACTTTTCAACTTCTAGGTAGATTTTAATAAAGTTTGGACTTCCATTTAGAACTTTTCATGGGGAATAGTTTACATGTAATTAACACAGTATACACATTTAGGCTACAATAATCAAGGCCTCGTCAGCTGGTGGCTTATCATAATATTATGAGGTCAAGGGCGGGTACGAACTTACATTGCTCCTTTGAACGTTCAGTAGTTTCAGGAAGAGTAGAAGGCACCAGAGCACCGTGGTATATGGCCCATGAGATGGTCAGACCAAGTGAGGGCTGCGATGGACGTCCCCTAACATGAATGCACAAGGAAGGCCGCAAATGGCAGGCGTCACATATTGCCTACATTTAACGCTAGGTAGCATATAAAATGCCTATTTTTGTTTGATTTCACGTCACCCATTAGCCTTATATTTGACATATCGGCGATTCAGGATCAAACCGAGAGTTCCCTCACTCTAGTTCACTCTGACACGAGTGAACTAGGAAGGAAGCTGTAGGAGAGGAAGGGAGACGCACTGTAAAGCGTGCCACAGCACTGCAGTGACGACCACGACCGCTCTGTCAAGAGGGTAAGGACAACGAACGAACTTACAGGATCCAGCAAACAGAACAATGTGAACCCGCCGTAGTAGCAGCCGCGACCAAATCAAAATCATTATAATGGATGCTAACATAAAAAATATTTTCTATCATAATACATTAATTGCTTGTTCAAACATTCGTTGGGACTAGAATTAGATATTATGCCTAATTTTTAACTACATTTTTTGTTATTCAAACCTAGATTTTTGTGTTACATAATAATTATATAACCTATCATCATAAAAATAGTTAACGACCCGTTTAACTAAATTTAGCCAACTGTACAGAAAATGGATGTAGATTGGACTAAATTTTTAAATGCACACACACATTACACATACTGTACAAAAACAGTACACATTAGCCCAAAACGTTCGGCAAGTGCCCGCCGAATAGCGTCACGATCAATTGATGTATGAAAAACCACAAGTCGGCAAACCGACCAGCGCCACTGGCACCCACTGCACCGCGGCGTCCGCGTACTCCAAAAAGACCCTGTGCATATTAGCCGGGTGAGTTGGGCCAATGTGCACAAGGCATGTTAAACGTATCACATTTTGAAGTTATGATCAAACATTAACATTGTAACTATGAAAAGCAAATAGCTAGCTTATAATAATTTCAACATTGTACCTACAGTACGCGGCAGAAAATAATGTACATCGGCCTTTAGAATGACATTTCGGCTTTGTAGAGCGTTGTCTCTGTCACTCATACCTATATGACGTTTTGTCGATCTCAACGGCAGAGACAATGCTCTACAAATCTGCTATATCCTTCTAAAGGTCGATGCACATTAAGGGAAATGTCCCAATACTCGTCGGTTTCTCAATTTAGCTGACTTTGCAGCTTTGCCACGTTGCTGTTAGTAAATTTAGAACAAAACAAATTACATGACAAGAAAGCAGATATTATAATGTATTTATTAAATATAATTTTGGAATTAATAAGTTTCATTAATGTTATTAAATAATTAAAAAATACAAAAATGAGTGATTTGTACCAGTATCCGTCAGATTTGTCCTAATTATCGTCAATGCGTCCCAGAACTCGTCAATTTTTAACAATAATTTAAACTCTATTGCCGTAGACATAAGGTTTATTTTAATTTCATTTTCAAGTTGTGATTTTTTTTACATCGCCACTCGAGCTGAGAAAATGTGTAAAATATAAATTTAACTAGTCGTTTTAAATGAAAAACTATTGGATTCTGGGCTTTCAAGCCATGGCAAGAAATCCGCGCCTCGTCCTTGGCCGTTTACGTTGTCTATGATATATCATCATCATCAACCGATAGACGTCCACTGCTGGACATAAGTCTTTTGAAGGGACTTCCACACGCCACGGTCTTGCGAAACTTGAATCCAGCGGCTCTCTGCGACTCGTTTGATATCGTCCGTCCACGTAGTGGGGGGTCCACCTACGAGTATTAGGTAGCATTACCTACTCTATTGTTCAAGTTGTTTTTAGATATTGTTCAAATAGGGATGATGACTACTAGTCAAATAGGCATCTTTTTAAAATTGTTTTTCTGTTGCTTGTTATATTTTAATATTTATATTTATGAACCCCAAATTTTCTCGCTCTCTCATTTGAAATTCCACTTAATTCGATAGCAAAAAATACCGAAAGGGCTTCAGGACCTGGATCACATCCACACGCTGCGGCAGGTTATACAGAAGACTGAAGAATATAATCGGCCATTTTGTTTAATGTTTTTATGAAAAAGCCTTAGATTCCTTGGAAACATAGGCTGTATTGAGATCGCCATAGAGGTGCCAAATCGACTACTGGCACATATTCAAGTGAAGTGCTTGTAAGAAAACCGCCACGATGTCAGTCCGCATTGAGGACCAGGCAAGGAGTCGTAAACCCCCCCCCCCCCCCCCCCCCGAAGCCCTTTACCGCTGCTTTAGAAGACTGTTTTCAGTTTCAGGATTGGAACGGTCTTGGCATTAACACTAATGGCGAGTACATCACTCACCTTTGATTTGCCGATGACAATGTATAGTCGTTATTGCAGAGACTCTGGAAGACCTTAGTGCAATGCTCAATGACAGCAGAGCTTTAGAACAGCCCCCCAATTGTGTAAGAATAACCATTTCATGGCTATCGCAATCGTCAAGAAATTCTGCCTTTTGATTGGTTGATTCGCTGTTTACATTTTTTCACAGCCAATCAAAGGGCAGAATTCTTGACGATTGCGATAGCCATGAAATGGTTATTCTTACACAATTGGGGGGCAGGTGGGCCTAGAAATGGACATGAGTAAGACAAAAATCATGACTAAGGCTCATGTCCTGCCCCACCCAGTAATCATTAAGAGCTCTGCACTCGACATTGTGGACGAGTAGGTATGTATACCTGTTGACATATGGTTCTGAGACATGATTGCTAACTATGAACTTCATAAAAAAGCTCAGAGTCTCTCCATCGCCCAGACCCAATTGCAAAGATCGTGCAATTGGGTCGAGATATCGACAAATAAAATTAATAAACTAATCGTGGAATGTAGCCGTTATCTACATAATAATATGTCGTTAAACCACGAAATAAGCTTGAAATCATTAAATCACTTGCTTTAACGATGAAAGTCGTGGTCAAAGGCCGGTCAGGCTTCACAGACAGTGGCGAAACCCGGGTTAACTCGCAACAAGGTGATGCTGTGTGTGTGGTGGGATTGGAAGGGCATTATTCATTATGAGCTGTTATCACCAGGCAGGACCATCGATTCTGAACTCTACTGCGAACAACTGATAAGATTAAAGCAAGAAGTTGAGAGAAAGCGGCTGGAATTAATCAACAGAAGGGGTGTGGTTTTTTATCATGATAACGTTAAACCTCACACATCTTTAGCCACTCAGCAAAAGTTAAGAAAGTTTGGCTGGGAGGTGTTAATGCATCCGCCGTATAGTCCTGACCTTGCACCTTCAGATTTCCAGCTGTTTCGGTCTCTTCAGAATTCTTTAGGCAGTGTCAGGTTACAACATGGAGGACTGGCAAAACCACTTGTCGCGGTATTTTGATCAGAAGTCCCAAAATTTCTATAGCAATGGGATCATGTCCCTACCTACAAGATGGCAAAAAGTTATCGAACAAAATGGTACCTACATACTTTAGTTAAATGTAAATAAACTATACTAATTTTTTTTTGAAGTTTCTTAAAAATGCGAAGAAACTTTATCCCCAACCTAATATTAAGATTATTGTAAAGTTATGTTAAAAATACTAATGCCCATTAAAAATGAAATAATTTCGTTTCTTTATAACATATATCTGACTTTAATTTTTGTTGTTCAAGTACACGATATCATAGATTAATTATTGTTCTCGATGCACGATATAACTGAAATTATACACACGTTTTAATCTCTTATATGTCACCGTTTTTGACATATAGCATCGAATTCAATCGCCACTTTAAAACTCCCTATTTTATATGAGAGCCCCGCTGAAATAAAGCTTTTATATTTTTGTATGTATATTTGTAATAATCGGCTGAAGGCCGTCAGTTTTCATATTATGTTTAAATTTGAAATAATTGAAGTCAGTAATTCAGAAGTTATAAGGCTGTGACGGACAGTAGGACAAGTGCCATTTCACTCAAGTAGACTCAGAGACCTCACTTCGCTCGGTCAAATATATACGGGAACAGATAAACATTACACAGCATGCTAAAATTATAAAACTTTAACTTCGTCGTAGTCAGGTTAAAAAATAAAAACATTGCATCTTCAATTTAAAGGTCAATTTAAGTACAGATTAACTGTCCAAAACAGTCACTGTCTGTGAACCGCAACTGAAACTCTTATCACGTTGCAATAAGGTTTAAAATTGAACAGTGTCGGTATTACGTTCATTTTTCTAGTGTGTCCCAGTAACCGTCAAAATAGTATGAATTTTGACGAGTATTGGGTCAAGTAGGGATTTCAAAGTACCAATAGATGTCACATTCGTTAAATCATAAATAATAATAAAATAAACACAGTTTTATAGATTATTTCGTTAGAAAATTAACTTGACTGTTGTATAAAATAATCAGATTTACCAGAGTGGCCAATAGATGTTTCAAAACTTTCTTCGAATACTAGCATGTAGGATTACGATTGAGTGACTAAACCTGGCTAAAAACACAAATTTTGAAAATGCTAACTTTGAATGCGTTTTTCTCCAACGCTATTATAGTTTGGATTAAATGTTGTTATACTAATTTATGGAAAATACTATCACAAATATGTTGCCATAAAAAGTTTTCATTTAGTTTCTGCTAGAAATTAATAGCTGACCATTTTTTACAATCTGACGGGTATCGGTACACTGACGAGTATACCAGCGTTTCCCTTACTTTCTGCCGCGTACAGTACATGCTTGGATAGTTTTGTCATACAAAATGTCAAATTCAAACAAAAAGACAAACATCTTCACAAGTGGTTCGGTGCGACCTTGTTCGCATTTCATCTTATTAGGGCAGAAGGAGCCCTTTGTGCTGAAAGGGGGACATAAATAGGCTGAAACTTACTTTTATTTGAACGAATCATCCCTTTTGTGCGCGCCGATGAAGGGATTGTGAATTGTGATTCATCGAGCAACAAAACAAAGATTGTCTTGTTAACATTTTAAGTAGTTGTTACTCGCGACTTCGTTCACTTAGATCTTAGCTTAGAATAACTATTTTATTTATTTTGTTTATTTGAAAGTAATCAACAGCGTAAATTACGTAATTATTATTTAAATTTAAATCTAGTTTTAACAGAAGGCCACAAGAGATTACTTAAAATTATAATTAAAACTATTTTAACAGAATAGATTTAGAATAAATGTATATACAATAATTAAATTACTACAGTGTATGTGTATGCTTGTGCTTGTGTGTGTGTGTGTGTGTGTGTGTGTGTGTGTGTGTGTGTGTGTGTGTGTGTGTGTGTGCGCGCGCTTGTGTGTGATTATTTATTTATTTCTTTTACTATAAAATTTTAGCACATTTTTAAGGAATTGTTTTATAAGGCTTCGGTAATACTATATTCAATTTAAATATTATTATTATGTACCTTGAGAATATAAAATTAATATTTTGAGGCCCACTTGCACAAGTATAGAGTAGGTTCTAGGCCACATACTATTTTATACTGTATTTATTATTTAACAAAAATGAATGAAACGAAAATATGATGATTTCCCGCGACTTCTCTGCTGAATTTAGGATTTTAAAAACCCCGTGGGAACAATATTTTCCGGGATAAAAATTACCTATCCTATTTTCATCCCATGTTTGAAACGCATGTCTGCGTTGGACTACGATTTCACTTGATGATAACGAACACTTTTTATCCCGGAAAAACAAAGAGTTCCCACGGGATTTTTAAAAACCTAAATCCATGCGTACGAAGTCGCGGGCATCAGCTAGTAGCCTATATATGCCTAGTTTTATAATATAGGAGGTATCACTATCAAAGTACGAGATAAATTATGTCAAAGAGCTTCCTAGTTCTTTCAGTTATCTCTAAATAGGTACATGATGTATTTAGGTCTCGCGGCAAGGTCTGACCGTTTGACGCCAGCTGACGCAGCTCCCTGCGTCAGCTGGCTACGGTTGATGAGTTACAAGCCAGGGGACACCCTGAGTTGTGAAATACGCATATTTTTTGTTGATATATGTGCTTTGTGGGGCGACACGCACGTCGTTGTTTTGATAGACGTGCAACAAGGTCTAGTGTCGGTGGCTATACAAAACCTTGTAATAGATATTACTATGTGTGTACTGTTCTAAGGCAATTATATGAATGAAACTATATAGTCCGCGACAGCTCGAGATGGCAAGAGGAGGAAGGCCGCACACCCGCACGCCACCCGTGCTATCCCGCACTGGGTTAGCGCGGGGGTTGTGCGGGTGTGCGGGGCGTCCCCCCTCCGCGATTACTATCTCGACCTGTCGCGTACTGTGTATTAGGCGACTAAGTCGAATACTGTCTTCTCAGTAGAATATGCTTTCCGAACCGGTGGCAGTTTCGGAGATTTATCACAAATGGCACGTTATGATGTCCTATGTGAAATAAATAAATTCAATTCATAAGTCTAGCCCTTTTCTTTTATTTCAGAAACTAGGTGTCTTACAAGTGATTCAACATTTATTTCCCACGATTTTTTAAATCACTTAAGTTCAAACTTTATTTTTGAGATAAAACTCAAAATAATACCCTGTATGGGACTTGCGGTACTAAGTATATCCATCGTAATAATTATAAATTCGAAAGTACGCCTGCCTGTCTGTCTGTCCCACCTTTCACGGCCCATTCTTTTAATTACCGATTTTCACGTATACAGAGATAGCTTGTTTGGGTGGATAAAGGCTACTTTTATCCCGGAAAATGAAAGAGTTCCTACAAAATTTTTAAAATATCGAATTCCTTGCGAAGTCTGGGTCACCATCTAGTAGGTATAGCATAAGTAGAAATATTACGACTGTTTACATAACATACCTATTACCTACACGTTAAACAAACATTGCGAAACTTATATTATTTCAGTTCAAAGCCCATTTCAGTTGAAACTTTTAATTTATTAGTTTACTCGTGTACGTCCAGCGATCTAGGGCATGGGAAATATACTACGGTAATCAAAAAAGGTTTAAATAAAAAAAACTAGATTTTGTACAAGGTTTCTCCAACAAAACAAATGATAGTAGGTATAAATCTAATGGGAGCATCGATTCAAGATATATTATATCTGTGTCATGTTACATTTTTGTTATTATTAGCTTATGCACGCGACTTCGTCCGCGTGAACTACACAAATTACAAACTCTTATATTTCTATCCCCTTAGGGTTGAATTTACAAAATCTTTTCTTAGCGGACTTTTCGTCATAATAGCTACCTGCACCCGATCCGTCCTGTTGTTTGAGGTGTGCGTTGATAGATCAGTCAGTAAGTAAGCTTTTCTTTTTAGTTTAATCACCAACCAATCATAAACTAAAAGGAAGTGAGATTTTTGTCTCTATCATTTGTATGGGATTACGTAACAGAGTACTAACATACCCTATACTAACTTCTTCCCGTGGATAGAGTACCGATTAGATAAAGTCGAGAACTTTTCAAAAAGTGGGTAAGTTCTATGTAAGTATGTAGGCGGGAAAACTTACAATCCCACGGATATCAGAAATTCAACGTGAACGAAGTCTTAGATAACGGTATAAAAACAAAAGGAACGTAAACAATTTACGGATAAAATTACAATATCGGGCGCGTTACGTATGAGTCAATACTCTAATGTGACACAATTCGGCGCCGGGTCGATGCCCCAAATACGTGGAGCATGTCCACTGACACAATCATTACGAATCCTTACGTACCGACATGACGCCGGCGCTCTTTACTTTGATTTATTGACGACCATACATACAGGCTCTGCGATAGAGTGAAGCCACACGATGCGTTGCGTTGGCGGTTGGCGGTGCGGCGCCTGAGCGGTGCTGCTGTGTAATCCTACATAGAAATCACTGTACCATACTACACGATGCGTACGCGGCGCCGCACTCGGAACGGACTTGGGACCAAAGAGACTAGGCGGGGAGGGGTATAGTGCGTTGCAACGCCATACTTTTTGCCGGCGCGGCAACGCAGTGCCTGTGTGGCACCCAATACTCAACTGAACAGCGCAGCGGTGCGGTTGGGCGCCGCAACGCACAGCTGTTCATTTGAGTTTGAACCATGTTTTTGATATTTAATTGTTTAAAACGGATGTAGTAGTAGGATGTAGATGTATTATCCACATAATCATCATTAGGCGGTAGGTTACCCGTCACATACACACATACACATACACATACACACACATACACACACACACACACACACACACACACACACACATACACACACACACACACACTGCACAGTTGCAAAACTGGCACTGACAGCAAAACTTATCGTCTAAAGATGCCTTATGAATATAAATAAATTTGATTTACCATTAGGAAATAGAATCTGAGCTTTTGGACCTCACAAGATAACAAAGACAACAATATATTGAATAACTCACTTACTTGGGTCTATAAAGTTGTGTTCACATAACGCCGATACGTCATATTGACTCTTTTTAAATATCATATAGTCCGCGACAGGTTGAGATGGCAATCGAGGTATGAAGCGGGTGGACGCCGCGCACACCCGCACGTCACCGGCGTTCGCCCGCGCCGCCGTTAACGCGGGGCCTGAGGGAGTCTGCGGGGCGTTCCCTCCCTGATTACCATCTCGACCTGTCGCGTACTATACTTATCTACATTAATAAATAAATACAACAGGAAAAATGCTTCGGAAGCGGCTTAACATCAATATAATAGACTGGAGCCATGCTATCGATCGGTTTCCGACGGTGCAGTATGAAATGGAACGAACGTAAACCCATAATTTTTATGGGACATGACATCGTATGGGTGCTAAATCCCTCGAAAGTTTCGAATTCAAATGAAATCGACTCACGCATTGTACCTACTCTAGGATGGTTAGTCAAACATGAAACAAATAACAATATTCTATGTATATAACACTAGCTGATGCCTATGATAAGACCGCCTTTTTGTACCTACATTTTAAGATCTCTTTTTATGTAACCTGTCATTTGTGTTTTGTGGTGCAATAAAGAATATACATACACACATAGATGCCCGCGACTTCGTCCGCGTGGATTTAGGTTTTTAAAAATCCCTTGGGAACTCTTTGATTTTCCGAGATAAAAAGTAGCATATGTTACTCTCCGTCCTTTCAACTATCTCTATGCCAAAATCAAGTCGATTAGTTGCTTAGTTAGGGTGTGAAGGAAGGACAAACAAACACTTTCGCATTTATAATATGAAGTAGTGATACAACTAGGTAATCTATTTCTCTTTCCCACTTAAGCTGAAAAAGTAATCAATCAAGTGAAAACGAGGTAAGTAAAGCGATGCCTACCTGTTCGCACACATTTAGACGGGCTTCCCCGAACTACATTACTGTAACGTGTCTAAAACACGGAGGTGTGACTACTTGTTAAGTGGAATACAACGCATCGTCTTCCTGAAACCCGCCCTCTCCCGACTTCGCATCCTATAAATATGATGCTGAAACGCTTTCCGCTTCAGTCTTACAGGAAAGCTCTGTGTGTAGACACCCGTGTCAAATCCCGGCGCTCCCGTGAGACAACGTGACTAAGTTCGCGTGCTACATCGTAATATAAACATTGCTACGTTTCTAACGTTACTGCATCCCGTTTCATAATACTTCGTAAGTCGTGACATAAACCTTCATAAACTGTAGTGTTGTTTCATGTTGGTGAAAGAACTAAGTGCGACAATGCTGGATAAGTCCATCCTGGGTGGCAGTTGGGAGAGCGTGGTAAGTTCACATCGAACTAATAAATTGAAAACTCGGGACGTTTTACGGCACGCTCGTTAATTATCGTGTGAAGCGGCCGCCGCCGTGATGAATGGGTCCCCTCTTTCGAATTTAGGGTTACCAATATGGTAATTGGGTGCATTTAAAAAATTTAGACAAAACTACAAAAAGCTAGATGTTCTAGTTCAACTTCATGATAAATAATTTGAATATTTAATAAGTCAGTAGCTTAATTCAATTTATACAAATCCATACTAATATTATAAATGCGAAAGTGTGTCTGTCTGTCTGCTAGCTTTTCACGGCCCAACCGTTCAACCGATTTAGTACAGAGTTAGCTTATATCCCGGGGAAGGACATATGCTACTTTTCATCCCGGAAAATTGATGAGTTCCCACGGGATTTTTAAAAACCTAAATCCACGCGTACGAAGTCGCGGGCATCAGCTAGTAGTATAATAATTACGAAAGTAACTCGGCCTGTCTGTTTGTTAGATTTCACGCCTAAACCGCTAGAACATAGTAGGATATTGTGGCTAATTCCGTTGTACACAATCTCTAAACTAAACTAAAATGACACGTCTAAATCTATTGCTATCCCTTTCATAATGTCGGTTGCTGAAAAGGATAGCACTAGATTTAGACCTGTTAATTTAGTTTAGTTTAGAGATTGTGTATAAGAGAATCGGCCCCATTATTTACTGATTTGAAAGATCAACGATTTACAAAATACAATTCTGCGTGAACGAAGTCGCGGGCATTAGCCATTACTTCATAACATAGTATTTTTATGTCAGGTTGATAAAATAATAAATGGTAGCAGCTACTACTACAAAAAAAACAAAACTTTAAAGCGTCAAATTTTAGCTCTGATACATACACAAATCCGAAACTTGAGCTTAACCTACTTAACAAGTTTAAGTACTAATTAAAAATTAAATTTAAAACCATCACCTTTTGGAAGCCCTAAGCTACACAATACACATACTTATTAGTATATGCCATAGATTAATGAGGTAGGTATAGACGGATTACGGAACAGCCTGCGGTCTGTCAGAGTTGCGTAAACTGCAGCCGGTTCAAATGCGCTTAAAAGGCGCAACCGGCCTGGCAGCTGTCATTGAACCACAAATCGTGCGTGCTCGCAGCCCGACGCTCGAATGTGGAATTAAGCTCTTTTTGTGGTAAGCTCTTGACATTGCCGCGCCGGTTTCACGGTTACTCGATCGGAATCTATGGAGATATTAATCAAAGCTGAGAGTGATCCGATAAGAGGTGCTATTCTGTAATCGTACGGACGTCTAACAGCGACGAAATTAAGCTTTTTGTTTCGGCTTAATGCTGTATAAGTCTAGTTTTGTCCACAATGAAATATTCTATGGAGATATTAATCAAAGCTGAGAGTATTCTGACAAGAGGCGCTATTCTCTAATCGTACAATTTGTGTCACTATGAAATTATACTTTTAGTTTCGCCATATTAAGAAATCTATGCTAAGTCCAATTTTGTGAAAAACAAAAGATTTGAAAATTCGCAGGTTTTATGAATTTATGGTAAACGGACAAATATTTAAAATGTCATCAACTGTAGGTTGGTGTTTATTTCGATAAAATTGTTCTTAGATTTCACCCTTTTCCTGCAAAAAGACAAAGAAAAATAGCTTAAAGATGTTAAAAACCTATTTCTCAAAATACAAAACTAACAAGTAAGCAGTTTTACATTCTAGGCGGATAATTTGATATTGTTTGAATGTAGGTATAGATTTGTTAAAATTCGACAGCGATCTCAACGACGAGCACAGTTTACAAGAGAATAACACCGCTGTCTTAATCTTGACTGATTACGACATCATATTTTTCACATATATATAGATTGACTCCAGCCGTAAATTCGGATTTAACGGTGTGATAGAGATCATCTGAGATCGTTCCGAGATCTATTTCTCGTGCGCAACCTCGACAGCTTCAGTGTTTCAGTTAAGGCTTAAACAGATCCAAGGCGAGACGTAACTGATGATAGACATTACTGAACGCGCGTGTACTCGTGTAAGATTTGTAAAAAAAACTCGTGCCAATAAATAAACTAATCGAATCAAAGCAGATTGATTAGCGCTTCTGTTCCGTGATTAGCGCAATCATCCCGTCTCATTCGCTCACTGTACACAGAAATAGCGTGTAAGTGAGAATGAATTATTAACGTAGCCATTTTCAATACGTTTCTTTATTGGCACTATGTAATATATACAAGAAACGGAATGAAATATGAATCACGTCTCATTGTAGCCCGTGAAAGCGAAGGCACGCGGATTTAGAAGGCTGCTTTGCGCGCACTTTACAGTATGAACATCTCCATAATGCCTCTTATCATATATGTAGTTTTCGAAGAGTATTTATAGGTTTATGTTTTAGAAGCTGACCCACAAGACACTTCCGTCGTGCCGTCGCACGTATAATGTGCATCAGGCTTTAGTTTAACAGTTCAATAAATCTTTGTTGTGGTCACCGTGGTTTTTTTAATTGGTTAATTCTCTGGAGGATTTGGTTTATCGTCTTTTTATTGTTATTACTATTGTTATATCGTTTATCTGGAAGCTACAAACGATGTTTTTAGTATTCACTACATAATATGGCTTGATTTGTCTATAAAATAGTATAAACAAAAGACAAACAAAAGATTTAAGACACGACTGGGCTAATTCTGCAGTAACTACACAATCTCTGAACTGAATTTTAAAGAACTCTCTATAATGTTCTCAAAGGTGTGTTACGTCTACCAATCCGCAATTGGCCAGCATGGTGAACTATGGCCAAAACACTTCTCATTCTGAGACCCACAGTTCTCCCTGCTCAGTTCGGTGAAGGGTTGAGATGATGATGGTGGTGATATAAACATAACAATAGCAAATTGTGTCAAAGCGTTGTCGTACCGTTTGAGAAAAAAATTGCACAATTTCAAGCAATATGCGATTTATAGCCGAAAAAAAGCTGTTACCGAGCAAGAACAAAAAAGAAACTTGTCTATTGAACTCTCAATTGAACATCTTATTTAACTTGCCTTTCAAATAATATTTCGCAAATCAAAGGAGTCTCTAGGTGGAACCACTTTTTGGCCACTTAGGTACAAGTTTAGAAAGCGTGTACATTTGACAATTGACATTCACTGTCAAAAACATCGTTTGTTAGTTACAATCGGGTTTTTGCGATCGTCGTATTTCAAGTTGTGGCAAAAATTTCACTTTCACCGCTAAATTTAAACTTGACATACTACACATACTAGGGCTGTCTTTTACGTCCTTATAAAAAAAAATTCAGAGATTATATTTTATCAATCACATAAATCTAAATATATAAAAGGATTGACTGTCTGACTGATCGATCAACGCACAGCTCAAACTACTGGACGGATCGGGCTGAAATTTGGCATGCAGATTATGACGTAGGCATCCGCTAAGAAAGGATTTTTAAAAAATCGACCCCTAAGGGGGTTTGAAAATAGGGGTTTGAAATTTGTGTAGTCCATGCGGACGAAGTCGCGAGCATAAGCTAGTAACCTATACAACTCTGTCATTATATTTTTAGAACTGGTACAAAATTAAGACAATGCACAGTAAACTGCAGGACAGACAGGTACATATTTTAAGCAAAATTGTAAATTTCATTTTGGAACAAATAAAGATTTATTTATTTATTCTTTATTTATTTGCACTTGTTTTGTGGTTCCATAAAATATGACGGATTAATCGAAGGCTCCGTGCTTCTCCGTGATCACCATTCTAGCAACTTGGAATCCCAACGTCTAAGGTCAACCAGTTTTCGAACTATCTGCCCAGCCCATTGCCACTTCAGCCTGGCAACCCGTATAGCTATGTCAGTACTCAGGTACTCGTGCGAATCTCCTCATTTCTAATTTGATCACGTAAGCAACTCCAAGCATAGCTCTATTCAACGCCCACTGAAGCACGCTGAGCTTTCTTATGAGGCCGATAGCGTGGCGTGTGGAAGTTCCTACAAGAGACCCATATCCAGCAGTGGACGTCTATTGGTTGATAATGGCGATTCTCTATTGAAACTATATACTTTGGGGAATCAAGAGAATATAAAAGTTAGGGATAAAAACACATAAAATAGTGAAAAATAAAATCGAAATAATCTTAGCAGCCCTAATATATAAAGACGGTCTAGTGCTGTAACAATCTCTAATAACTGTCATTGCTCCGCTGGTTATTCCGGTTTTCAGTTTCGAAAGTGGAGAGTTTCGATCTGATACTGATGGATGACAGTACAAAAATTGAGCCCCTAGCACAATGCTGATGGATTATATCATCGATATTATATCGATATTTGTGTTAGCCTTTGTTGTCTATCGACGTTTCTGTGTCTTTGTTAACCCCGACCGCATTTATAGAGTTTAAATAAATCCAGGCCATAAAAAGTTTAAAATACAAGAAGTTATTTTAAGCTGTACGATGATGATAGGTGATGGTTTCGGTAATAAAGAGATATTTATTTTAACTTGTTAGTTTGTACGTAGAATGGGGTAATCTTCGGAACTAATTATCCGATTCTAAAAATTATTGCCCTGATAGATAGCTAAGTTATATCCTCTAGTACAATAGAGGTTCTGTAGGTCACGCGGAAGAACTCGTAAACAAAATCTAGTGGTCAGTATGATTATCTATATTTGTGTTACGTATGAGTTTATCAAGATCTGGCGGATCCCGACTGCAACAACATTCTAACTCTTATGTTTTATGAAAAGTTATTTATAAATGCAAATCTCTGATGGATATCAATATTCGATACCAATATCGATATTTGTGTAACGGATTTATTAAAATCTGGGTAATTCCGAGTTTACAGCTTTTAGTTTTAGTACCATGTTATAAACAATACTTACGGAATAATTATTTCCTCATTCATACAGGATATCGTTTCTCATTTCTAATAGTCATAAGTTCTACCTCTCAATGCCATAAGATCGTAATGAGAACCAGTCGTAAATCGTAACCACTTTTAAGTAGGTACCTACGCTCAGTTAGCGTAGAAATAAATTTAAAGCAAAACACTTTTTTTAATTAAAAGCTTTTTTAATGTTCTAAAGAAGGATTCAAACTTATGAAAACAGAATACGCATAATAATAATTATAAGTCCAAACAAGATTATCCTTTATGCTATTATGGATCTCCATGGGCGCTTGTCATTTTATTTTTTGAAAAATACTTAATGAAAATACAGCATATAAGTCCAGATTCGTTCTACCACAAGTCATCAAAGACTTCCAATATCAACCTCTCACCTCCATCCTCCATCATCAATGACGCTCAATGGAACCATGATGTCCATGGAACCATGTCGTGGGATACAGCAAACTGGAATTAAGAATAGAAGTATCCCTGGCGGCATATATTTAAAAATCTGTTACCAATTTCGACGGAATGATACGATCAAAGGAACTTTATAAAAAGCTTTTAAAAAGGAAATATTAGTCATGTTTTAATTAAAATGTATACCAATTACAATTTTTTCTGAATGTTAAAATGATGTTAAGATAACAGAAGTTCAATAAACCGGACTACCAGTAAGAACGTGTCTATACATTTACTCGTTGCGCAATATTACGTTACTATTTTAGTCATAAAATAACTATAGCATACTTTAAAAAAATAGATCCTAGTCAGCTTTGTACAGGCAAAAGACAAAAAACCTTAAAAGCTTACGCTTAAGTGTAAAAAAAGTCACGCAAAATTTTATAAAGCTTTATTTAAAGTAAAGCTATTACAAGACAAAAAATACATGGTCTTTGTCTGAAACTATGGTTTTTATTATTTCTTCCTTTAATCAATATAAATGATTAGTATTTTTGTGAGATAACTTCACTATAATACCTACACATTACCTTTCAAAATTTAAATAAATAATTTACATAAGGAATATTTATTATCAATTTATCAAATCCCAAACAGTTATGTGACCATCAATGTAGAGCTGAGAACATATTTTACTTATTACAACAAAATACTTTAATATATTAATTACTCATCAAAAAATTTGGTGTAGGAGAAACACTGTGTGGGCCTAATACAGTTAGTCAGTGAGTATGTAGGTACACAGGCGTCATAACTATTTTCGATAATAAGCTTTTTAATTGTCTTGTCATCTGTTCGGTTATTAACCTTCGTTCAATTTGGATGAGCTAAATATATATTTCGTACTTGAACTAATACGACAATAATAGCTACAATATGTAATAGTACGATCAATAGCAAATTATCCAATATAGCTCTGGCATTCGAGTATATTTATTTATATGTGTTGGACAAGTTTATATTATAAAGCTGTTTCGTATTTAGGGTCTAGAATATTTTTCGTAGATAAGGATACATACATTTGGTATAGCGTACTAAATTATATAGAATATCGAGATAGTGGTAAATTCATAAACGAACATTATGTACAGAAGAGCTTTGAAAAGCGTATTCGAGTAAATATACTTTGAATAAATGATTTGAATTGAATTTGGGTCTCTAGTGTGTATTGATCAAGCCTGGAGAAAGATAATATATTATACAATGCCTAGTATTTATGTAGAGAGGATTAGTTTAATATTTAATTTCAATTAAGTATCTATCAATGTTTTTAAACAACGTTACACTTTCAAAATTCCTTCTGGAATAACTAAATCACACTTTTCTTATAAACATTCGCCATTAATATGTGCAAAGTAACATTTAGTTCAGGTATTAAAAGAAATCTTCAATTAATTATCAAAAATTAACCGTTAATCAAAATAACATTACGAATTCCGGCGAATCTCATGCATTGCTAAATGAAACAGCGTGTGCTTATACCTAGCTGTAAATTGGGAAAAAACGTATCTAACTAGGGTTGACACGATAAGAAATTTTAATAAAATGCATATAATGCAATATATCGAATTAGTTCCCAGTTTGCTCTTTCATTTTTATTTACTTCACACAATATTTTTAAGCAATGCAGAGTTATACATAAAATAAATCCGATTTAAACCGAATATGGATTCGGAGATAAATTCTAATCGCATCAAATTTTACATAGAGTTTTGCCTGATTTTCATTGTGGTTATGACTTTAATAATAGTAGTTTAGATAAATATAATTCGATTCATTTTAATGGACACTAAATCAAATAAATAGTAGAATAAAGCGATAATAAATACTGATAAGACTATCAGTACTTACATTACTAGTAATCACTATTGGCTAACCGCTTAAAATCGTTTAGATACAAATTACATAACTGAGATGGTGCATCATTTTAGGTAATAAAGGATCATGACCTCTTTCCGTTAATCATATTATTATCCCAAAAACTTTTCGAAATGTGGTGGTTGTAATACATACTATAAGTACGTATACTGAAAATAATTAATCAAATTCGGTTTATTGTAGCTTAGTAAAGCTGACAACCCTGTGGAAGCAATGCGGTTTTTTGCGAGCGTTCGCACATATGGCTAACGGTACATTAAAGTAGGTTTTTCTCAACGAGCACCGAAAACAACTTTAATGAACAACGAGGGAGGATCGGTTTTGCGACAGCGTCATACGTCATGTACGTAAATACGTACCGTATCCACTGCGAGCTAAGCTAAAACTAAGTTACAACAATATCTTGTACGAAATGGTACAAAGAAATTATGAAAGCAATAAAGCATTATTACTTAATAGCTCAACATGGGTGGATAAAGATCTGAAAAGGTATAAAGTTCAAACCCCACACGTTGCGTTTGTTATTCCTAATACTTTGGGTTATCATCTTCATGGTGAACCCATCACCAGCCCACTAATGCGCACGGATCTCCTCTTAGATTGAGAAGAATTAACCTGTACCCCTAGTGGAACAGGATTCAACTAGGTGTATAGGTTCTAAATCCCACCCCTTGCGATAGCCGTTCCTAATACTAGCACCATTGATTTACCAAATCAATGACTAGCACAAAATTAATGCTTACTTGAGGGATAAGAAGAATATTCGTCACGCTTGAGCATTTAATACTTAATTTTAATATTTAATATTTAAAATAGACGGATGAGCACAAAAAAAGGCGCGGACACGTCATATCTCTTCAAAATACGAAGTCTGGCGTTAGTTATCCGCCAGATCAAAGGTCTATGAAGAATAAATTACACTTTCGTAACGTATATTAATTTAAGCAAAAATTCTTAGAAAAGAAGCATAAATAAGTAATCTTAGCCAATTTAGTTAGCTTAGCTTGTGGTGGATGGCGCGCATATTGAATATCAATAATAACGAGCTGTCCACTCGTTTTGGGCGAGATAACATACTGACCCACTGCTCATACATAAATATTTTCTTTTCTCTTCAACATTTAGTGCGATACGAGACCCCTGCACGAATGATATGAATAAATCTACAAACGAATAGACTTGTTTAGGCAGCTTCGAGGCTAGACTGAATAGGGCATTCTCTAGACTCTATTCCACCCAAAACTGTATCATTTATTTACATACGAAGGGATTGTTTTATAGAGCATACTAGTTAAACCACACTGGGTTCGCTTAGATGGAATTTCTCTAAATTTACCATGCGAAATGTATTTTTAGACAGCAATTTTAGCTGTACGTTTGGAAGCCAGTCAGTCAGTTTTCACTTTAACGCCTAAAACATAGATTAGATAGAAACATAGACAATTATTCTGAAATACTCTGCTAAAGTCTAATAATCTAATAAATAAATTCTTATTTGTTTTGCACTTCAATACACTTAGGTATATCTTTTTACTAAATAGAATACTAAACAGCTTACTTTTTGTTATAGTTAGGTACTTCTCGAGGAGAGTAGGTAGAGTAGTGAGAGTAGTGAGTACCTATGTTATAATAACATTCAATTGAATTGCCAATAAAATTAAGAGTTAGTAGAAATTAATAAACTACCAACTTTATATAAGACCTAAAAAGTCCACTACATTGTGGAATGTGCACGTATTTACAAATACATGAATCCAATAGCTATTAATCTATTAAAAGTTCCGATCGACCCTACCACGGTTGCATTGAACGATTCCAAGTATATGTATTGTCTAAAATAGCCGTGACAAATATATCTGTGTACCTTTAGTGTTATCACCTTCGGCTTTTAATAACGGCCACAAATAACATCCAACTATGCATGCCGGGACAGAAATACTATACGTATTTTAGTACACATTACAAAACATCGCGAATGAAACGGGACACGAAACATTCGCGAGAATAGTATGGATGCAACTACTAACGGACGAACAAAATTCAGTAGATCGTTTCCGGAAAACCTGCATTGATTATTACAATCGTAATCGTTGCGATTGTAATAATCGATGCAGCATCAACCAGTCAGAGGTGATTGCAATCGTCCTACTGTAGCTGTCATTTTACCGTAGGTAATCGAGCTGCAGCATTTACCTGAAAGAAAAGAGAAAAAGGTTTTATTACTTCACGCAATCACAACACCCGTCTGTAAAACCATAAAATGATATAATCACATACAATAATTAAGTAAATTTAGGCCGAGTTAACTAACACCGGTAATAGGGCGGTTATTTTTAACGTGACCCATTTTTTTCTCGCGACCCAAATTCGCGACAGTGCAACGCGTGTTTCTTTACATGTGAACCATTAAAATAAAGTTACAAAACACCGCCTGTCAAAACAGATTGGCGAAGCATTTGTCGTGTCAAGATTGGCGGACGTTGAAATATGTGTTCTCTTAGTGCAAGGTGTATCAATTTATTGAGAAATCAGGCTAAGCCTTAAAACGTCGGCGTTGGTAACCTGGTTACTTTGATAGATAAAAAACACTTTGAATGTAGATAAAGAATTTAAATATTAAACAGAAATACTTTAAACGTTTTTCAATGTCGAACAGATATTCTGACGATTATACGCATACTTTATTCGAAGTATCTTTTAGCAAAGTTACGTCAACTTATTTGCATAACAACTACGGCCGCTTAAATTAATTAACTTTATCTTGGGGTCTTAGCTCTCATGTTGCTTTACATAATTGAAGATTTCTATCAAAAACGAAGCAAAATTAATTACAGCTGTAAGACAGCTGTTATATTTTTTCAACATATGAGAAGCTCCACACTATTCCAGCGTCCAAATAAACCATATTCTGAGGAATACTGCTAGTAAAACTTCTATTTTTATTTGACCTATTCTTTAACCAATACATATGCTTGCTCTACAACATTTTAGAATTTCAAGAAAGCTATAATAACACAGTTGCACAATGGCAAATAAATTCCTCAATTATGTTGAAACTTTTCTTTTTTAACTGTAACTGTTATTTATTACACGAAAGCTTTTAGTAACAAACAAGATTTAGTAAAATCATAAAAAATAACACGGTTCTGAAGGGCATCTTAACTGAGCATCATTGCTCAACCTTTGCTGATGTGAAACTATTTTTATTATTGATATCAGCTGTCTCGGCGTAACCTCGGCTTCCAAGAAAAAGGGTTTAGAGTAAGCGATTACCTACAAATTATAATATTGTTTACTATTTACTACTTCCTAGACAGTTCACTGTCAAATGGGATTAGTTCACAAACTTTGCCAAGAGTCTCCACTCCCAACATCTCGTGAGCATATGGCTCACCCTCGGCTCATCTAACAGGTGGTATTAGACATGTGGGCACCGGACGAAGGGCTCCTCTGACGAAGATAGACAAAGACAGATAAATTTTACCAAAATAACAGAAAGGGACGGCGATTCTTCCCTAGCGTCGCGTCGTCCCGCGTGAAGCCCTCAGTCACGAACGATATTTATGATATTGGGTACTTTAAATAATTTCCAAGATCTCGCATCCGACGTAGTTTATGAGACGGCGATTAAAGATCGACAAATAACTAGTTATTTATGTACTGCATTAATTTGATATACTTAAGCCGTTACTGATGAAGATTCTCTCTCTTTTTCAGATCTCGCGCGATGATTACGAGATCGACTACAGCCCGAGGGGTTCTCCGTTGAAGGATACGTCCAACATCCAGGAGGACCAGCCCTATTTGATCAGCCGACACAATCCGAACAAGACCTTCCGCCGAGAATCAGTCATAGCTTCATGGAAAAACTTGAAGAAAGAAAGGGAACAGGCTCTGGGAAAGCGGATCATTTACGTGGACGCGGACAATTATGAAGATTACTACGGCAGAAACAAAGTCAAGCGTTGCAAGAGCGAACGGACCGCGAGCACTCCACGCGTTCTCAAAAAGGTTAAACGTACGTACTCGGTGCTATACAGGTATGACCCAAATGAGGAAAAGGTCGTAAAGGAGTACAAATACCAGCCTGCGAAGGAGCCTGAGATGTCCGTGAACTCCTTGCAGAAATCTTTCTCTGAGCCCTTTCTGGGACCCGAGAGAGTACCCAAGAAGAAAGTAAAGAGATCCATCACTACACTCTTGAACATTAAGACCAAGATTCTCAACATATTCTCACCAAAGAGTTAGTTTATAGAAGTAGATTTTAAGGTGTTAGTTGCTCAATTAAATGCATTTTCCTTTAGGTTAAGCCAGCGTTAATCACTTTCATTTAAGATGAAATCGATAGCGCTTATGTATATTGATAACTAAGCGTAATAATTATGTATCCATAAGCAATTATGGCGTGTTAATGTACTTGACATTTCGTGTAAGTGAAAATAGAGAGCGTATATGCTAATTTCGCCCAAACCAGTTTGTCATATACGTCCGTATTTTATATCTGTGCTCTTTCAATGAAATTCGGTTATATATTTGCAATGCAAAATATTTAAAACAATTAAATGTTATTTAAATTTTTTATACTTTGCTTTTGATATAATAATTTAGGTTTATGTTTATATAAACGTTTTACAAAACTGTCAATAAAAACTGTCAAATATAAACTTACGCGCCATATCTAGCCAAATATTTTAAGAATTTTGTGATATATTTGTGTGTTGTGATATATTATAGGTATGTTAATGTATAGTGTGACTTCACTTTTATAAGATTGAATGCTTATATTCAGCTGAAGTTTAAAAAGTATAAAGGTCATAGTGAAAACCTAGGAATATGTACTTAACTAAGTACATCCGTAATAGGTAGTTGCTTTTGCTAACAGAAACAATATAACTTATATTGTCATGAAATTAAATTAGATCACCTAAATACATGTCAGTGCCTCACAGACATTTATATCTTATAAAGTTAACATTAAAATCAATTTTCAATATGTTTCTTAGGAAATATTATATATGAAAATTAGTACCTATTTCGGAAGTGTTTATAAGCAATATAATACAGAATAATGCGATTTTAATGAGTAAAGTTTATTTTTATTTCAATAATTATAATCGTAATGTTCTGAGTTTAAAAAAAATTCAAGTAAGTAATTCTTTATATTTTACCAAATATAATATAAACGACATTACAATAAACATGCTAATTTAGTTAAGGAGTACTTATTTATTATGTTCATTCCTATTACCTAAAGATAAGTTTATTAATGATAATTTTGTAATAAAATGTATTGTATAATTAATAAACTACACAAAAAATGTACTACACTACGCATTATATTCATGTGATTTAATAAATTAAAAATATATTACAGTTAACACTTTTAAGCAAAAAAATAAAATTATTGTTACATAAAAATAAAATTGGTACAGATCTAAAATTAAGTAGGTATCAATTTAACTAAAAAAATTGTTAAAGTAGATTTTAATTATAGTTTTAAAGAAGTTCATAAGTATTACCATGCTTAGGTAGGTATATTATATGTAATTTTAGTTCCTATTAACTTATGTTCACAGTAATAAAATGAATATTTTATGCAAACAAAATGTATTATTTTTTAATTAATTTATTACTACTAACAATAACTGTCTGATATATTGCAAGAACAAAATATTAAAATCCATCTTGCAAGTATAGACTATAGTAAATTACACTTTGATGCATAGGTTGCAACAAGAGATATTCCAAATTAAAACTGCGATTCATAAACTTAAGAACCTACTTGTAATTTTTTTGTATACGTACAATAATATATGAAAAATAATAAGTGAGGTACGCAAATTTAACTTCACAAGTAATATACTAGCACAGTCGTTAACATGCGACATGCAATCGAAATGGCACGTCACATTTATTTACCTTTTCAATGGGTTAACGTTAGGTAAGCATGGTTCGGGAATTGGGGTAATCATATGCGTCGCTATTCCTGAGAGCTTATTTAAATATCCCTGTTTTACACACGGCAGCGACCTACGGGTGAACTGATTTCATTTTCAAAGTTTTCTCTTCTGTTACATTGAATTATAATGTACTGTTAATAGTTAGTGCTTGACTATTATGACAGTCTCCATTTTTTAAAAGTCAGATACAAGTTAGCCCTTGACTGCAGTCTCACATGGTGGCAAGTGATGATGCAATCTAAGATGGATGCGGGCTAATCTGGAAGGGGTATGGCAGTTTTTACTAAACCTTTGGTTTGTACACGGCATCGTACCGGAACGCTAAATCGCTTGGCGGCACGGCTTTGCCGGTAGGGTGGTCGGCCGAAGCCTCCCACCAGACCAGAAAATTAGAAATTATAAAATTCCAAACCCTTGCCGGGATTCGAACGCGGGGCCACAGCGCTTACCGCTGCGCCAGGGAGGTCGTCAAGGTTGAGTATTGATGAAGTTTAAAGCATAGCTGTTTTCCATCTTAGGCTGCCATCAATAGGTAATAGAGCGTAATTTTACTTTGCTCAAAGTAAAGACATAGTTAAAGCGAGATTTTTTTTCTCAAATATATCTCGTTTTAACTAAGTAGAGATTAGGTTAAGCCAAAATACGCTCTATAGTTGACCTCGGCATAAGACTTATATCAGAAGGGGTAACATTTATTTACCTTTTCAATAAGTTAACTTTAGGTAAGCATGGTTCGGGAATTGGGGTAATCGTATGCGTCGCTTTTTCTGAGAGTTCATTTAAATATCCCTGTTTTATATACGGTGGTGACCTGAGGTCAACTGATTTCATTGGAAAGGGATTTTATTCAAATAAACTTTGACAAGTGCTTTTAAATCGTCAAGTACCCTTCCTACGAGACGCTCGCTCATTATTGGTTACAGTGCATTGTAGCAACAAAAATCGCACAAATTCAGCCAATCAGAACAATTGAGATTGTAATATCGGTTTAATTGTTGGGCCGTGAAAAGCTAGCAGACAGACAGACATATAGACTACACTCTACAGACATATAGATAGAATATTAGTATGGATAAATTATATAATTTACCGCCTGCTCGTTACTAATTTTTATTAAAAAAAATTGTATCGCGTGCGAAGTCACGGGCAAAAGCTAGTAAAAAATAAACTGCCAATTGAGCTCTGAACTTCTGGCTCAAAAGGCAAAAGGGCACCGCTGCGTCATTTTAGGTGGATAAGTTCTGAGTTTACCCTGGCCATGGCCATCCATCTACTAAATATTCCATACTCATTAAACATTTGCGAAACCTCTGGAAAATTTAGGAGTGGGGTGCGTAGTTTTAATAATTATACTCTTATACTCTGTTGTATTGATTTTCCTCTTGCGTCTGTAGCGAAGGCTGAATAAAAAACCGGCCAAGTGCGAGTCAGGCTCGCGCAACGAGGGTTCCGTACAACAGTCGTATTTTTTCGACATTATGCACGATAATTCAAAAACTATGATGCATAAAAACAAAATAAAAATCTGTTTTAGAATGCACAGGTCAAGATCTTTCATTACCGCATTTGATATAGTTATCTTACTTCGAAAATTTAAAATAGGTACTAATTATTAGTACATGCCCACAATTTTTTTCGTGTGATGTAACCACAAATTCACGGTTTTCGGATTTTTCCCCGAATGTCTGCTATAAGACCTACCTACCTGCCCAATTTCATGATTCTAGGTCAACGGGAAATACCCTGTAGGTTTCTTGACACACCGCCAGACAGACAGACAGACAACAAAATGATCTTATAAGGGTTCCATTTTTCCTTTTGAAGTACGGAACCCTAAAAATTTGCTTTGATATCTTCGTATGCCGGAATATTGATGTCCGGGATTTATCAAAGAAATGTTTGACATTGAACTGTTATGTATTGACCTTACCGCTTCTACCGACAAAATAGACCGTAGCAGATAGCACGAAGTCATGTTTAAGTCTAGACCATTATTCCAAAGTTTTTGTTTTATCTAGATTAAAACCCAGACTTCGGCGGCATAGAGTTTGATTTACGAAAATATCAAAATAGACATCGAAAATGATTTTCGCAGTCTTCATTTCTGCTTCTTTTTTGTACTATGTTATTATTTATTTTAATTTGATATAATGCCAATCAGATCTGAGAAAAGCCCACAACAAACACAGCTCAAAAATAAATACAGGTCTAGGCAGTGCTATATTATAAAGTACTGTAAACTCATTGAACTACCCCTATCAAATAGTACCTGTACTATTTGATAGGGGTAGTTTACAAAGTGCATGAAATCCAATAAAGTAGGTATCCATGCATACTAATACTAATACGACGCATTATTTAGTCACCGGTTAGGTATGTATGCTAACCGACAGATCGAGATGGCAATCGGGGTGGGGACGCCTCACACACCCGCACAACCTGCGTGCTAGCTCGGTGCAGGATAGCGCGGGTGACGTGCGGGTGTGCGGGGCGTTCCCCCGCCTCATATCCCGATTGCGATCTCGACCTGTCGGCTGTCGCGTATTATACCAACCACTACTATGCCAAACAAAACTCACTATATACTTCAGTTTCACGAGTATAATAGCTACTATGTACCTAACTACCTAGTCTATATTCATTACATATGTACGGTTGGTGGTGAGGCGTACCTACCTCGTAATGTAAGAACGTTCTGCCACAATAACAATAACCTAAAACGATTGGGTATATTTTAGTACGTATGCCGACAATAAACATGATGTATGTGGTGGTTTCCCTTGACCGTGAAGCGTGTCGTTCCCACGAATAGTGCCAGGCACGGACCGACCAAATATGAATCAATTGTGGGCAGCTTTGAGACAGGGGTCGTGTGAGTGTGGCAAAGATAATACATGTAATATGACTGTTTTACGAAAAGACTAATTTTAGTAAAACTGTGCTTATTACACGACTGCTTTAAAAAAACAAGTGTAAAAGAATAAATCTGAAAACTTAAAATGTGTTCATCAACAAATAATTAGTAGGTATTTTCAATTTTCAACATAAGATAACTATACCAAGTGGGGTATCATATGAAAGGGCTTTACCTGTACATTCTAAAACAGATTTTTATTTCTCGCACTTAACCGGTATTTTTTTTTTGAAAAATCAAAAAGGCAGATGTATGGTGGCCAGCGTGCAGTTTGTTTTACTTTTTTACAGCATAGTTTACTAAAATCACAAGATAAACTTTATGTACACTGACATTTTGACAGATTCCCAATACAAAAACCGTCATAACGTCATATTTATTCGTTAGATATAGTTTATCTGGAGTTTGTGAAACAGGCTCTTAGTGTTGTATACTGTTGTGACAGCAATAAATCAATCACACGTCTACAGTTGTCCCGGCAGAATCATCCCCTCTTAATCTACCCGTAATTGCTTTCGTGAACCAAATATCTATTAGGGATAAATCGAATGAGCGCGCCGGGTCATGGGCGGCCTAATTCGTCAAAACATTTTTTATTATGGAATAGAGTATAGACTTAATTGAGACGAACCCTCCACCCGGGAACACTCGCGAGGTCCCCCCAACTGCACGAACACACAACGAAGTGCGCCCCCCCGACCCGGGGACCTAATAGGCAAGAACTGCAGACCGACCGCCCGGAGCTCTCGCTAGGGCGGCAGGCGGCGAACCCGCTTACGTCGCGTCGCCCGCGTCCCATCCTTCGCTTTGTTCACTCATTCACTGTGCCCTCTGCTGGTCAGAGGGAAGTGGGAACCGCGGAGAAACATCCAACTAAAGACTTTGGTCAGTCGTTTGTTCGATGAATATCGTTACTTTCGCAACTAGATCATACCGCCAAGCAATCATATAGCCGAAAAGCAAAAAGAGAGCTAATAGTTAATTCATCTATAAACTATGGCAGCATCGTACCCATTTGATCTATTCGTAGCTATCGGAACCTAGGCCAATGTCGAATATTTTTTCAATGTCAAATTTTTTTTGAAAGAATTGCGCATATCGATACTCATTCGATTCGATTCGATATCAAAGCGAAGTTTTGATTTGGCCTTCATTACACAGCCTAGTACTAATGCTCGTGCGGAATCGATATAGCTACTAGATTACATAAAAACCGATCAAGTGCGAGTCACACTCGCACACGAAGGGTTCCATACCACCGTACAAAAAAAACACATTTTTTTTTTAATTTTCATGGCGGCCATTTTGAATTTTTTATTATTAATTGCAGAGCGGCATTAGAAATACTCATTCTGTGAAACTTTCAACTCTCTACTTATAACGGTTCACAAGATACAACCCGCTGACAGATAGACGGATGGACGGACCGCAGAGTCTTAGTAATAGGCTCCTGTTGGCACCCCTTGGGTACGGAACCGTAAAAATATATTTTTGTACATGTATTCATTCAAGTAGTAGATAAAACAACGATGTTATAGTATGGGTACATAGTTCTAAAGCGCAAGGCACCCCGGCAGAGCAGAGGGGCGGTGTCTTTCTTGATAACAATTCGAACTTTGGCGCGGCGGCGGCGGCGGCGCGGGGCTAGCCCAGATGCGCCCCAGGTGCGCCAAGCTTCGGAAAGCGTTTTTTTTTTACATAGACCTGAAGAACACGTTGGATTCTCACGTTGTCTATCCAAGCCTTTAACTGATCTACTTTTTTTACAATGTTGTTAACCTAATTTAGCTTTTAAAATTATAATTTCGTGTCATACCAACAGCTGCCATCTATCTAGATCAGTGCAAACCTCGTGAAGAATCATGAATCCAGACTAAGATATGACATCAAAAAACCACATGGCTTTCGTGTTATTAAACTGTTAGATGACAGCTGGTCACATATCGGCTTTCAACAGAACCAGAATAAAGACATTTCGTAAGAAAAGTATGAAAATGGTCCAAAAATTTCGCAATACCCTGTAATGCCACCTAGCGAGATCTATAGGTACTTCTTACTCGGGAACATTGGAACACGTCCAGACACATCCACGAATACGTAAAGGCGGACTGGTTAGTTTCGGGGTTTAGGTTGGTGTCGATAAAGCAGTACTAGGTCTGAATTAAAAATGCGCGCTCCACTTCAGAAATCCATACATAGGTACATAACACAGAGTACATTGAATATAGGGGTATAAATACTTGAGAAGCGTAACAAGACACAACTCAAAATTTTCTTCGTCATTCGTTCCCTAAATAAAAAATTTTACGGCCGAGTATTGAAACATCTCTTAGTTATTATGCGTTTTAAATATGAGCGTCCCAAACGCAAAATGACTCTTTTTAGTTATTGTACAGAGATAGACACGTTTTAAGAATCAGACAACGTAAAAATGCTCTTGTTACCTATTTATCCCTTCCAATGTGAGTATTATATTATCCATATCCATACTAATATTATAAATGCGAAAGTTTGTCTGTCTGTCTGTCTGCTAGCTTTTCACGGCCCAACATTTCAACCGATTTTGATGAAAAATGAATGGTACAGAGTTAGCTTACATCCCGGGGAAGGACATAGGCTACTTTTTATCCCAGAAAATTAAAGAGTTCCCACGGGATTTTTAAGGAACCTAAACCCACGCGGACGAAGTCGCGGGCATTATCTAGTTTGGTATAAATATATTTAAAAAGATCTGAAGAGTTACATAGGCTACTTTTTATAGAAAATCAAAGGAGCATCATCTAGTAAAAGATAATTAGGTACGCGTGCTTTTGTTAACAGAAAGTTGCTAAAATTATGATTTAAAAAATCATGACGTATTAAATACTTGGGTATTGGAGTTTTAACGCTACTATGCTCAAGTTCCTGTTAATTTTTAATTAGAAGACAACCTCCATGCTAGGCGGAAAATTAAAGAATATTTTCAGGAGTTATTTAATGAGCTAACGTGGAGCTGGTGCGTAATAAGTCGTAATACAAGCTAATCAATAGTGTATTAGCGAACAATGACCTAATTAATTGCTTAAGTAATTGCGTATCAAACGTTAATTAAATACTAGCCGAATTAATATTTGCAGCAAAAATCTTATTGCGTTTGTTGTACCAGTAAGTAACATAGTTATGAACTGGTGATATGTCTTTCTATTCATATAGGTATAATTAAAATGAATCGCCGAAATGTATATGTACGACTACACCAAATTAGTTAATTCTTCTTTGTTGTGTTCAAATAATTGTCAGGACGTATTTTGTATGAAAAAAATTTTTTTGAAGAATCCACGGGAAAATACAGTTCCCTCGGGACAAGGACGTTGCCGCGGGCAATAGCTAGTTTATAATATACTAGATGATGCCCGCGACTTCGTCTGCGTGGTTTTTAAAATTTCTGTGGGAATTCTTCATTTTTCCGGGATAAAAAGTAGCCTATGTCCTTCCCCGGGATGCAAGCTATCTTTGTACCAAATTTCGTCAAAATCGGTTGAACGGTTGAGCCGTGAAAAGATAGCAGACAGACAGACAGACACACTTTCACATTTATAATATTAGTATGGATTACAAACATTAATATCATAATATAGTGCATTTTCGAGAAACGACTCGCCATATTTGCTCTTTGTGTCAACTGTCATGTCAAAAGTACGATTTTACTCCTTATTCTAAGGGTAAACAGGTGCTTTTGACATGACAGTTGACAAATAGAGCAAATATAGCGAATCATTTCTCAAAATGTATGCACTATAATAACTTTATTGTGCATACAACGTACTTGACATTTGGTTTCAGTTACTTGAGTGACAGATTACACAAGTTATCGCGTTACAGATTATTATTATACAACAGCAGTCTATAGATTGTATCAGAGATAATAAATTATAAAATTTACAAATTGGGAGTCGTTTTGTTAGAACTAACTAGAAGCAATTAATCGCTCGATTAGCAACAATAAAGGTCGATGGATGACCTCATCCTGTCTTTTTTGGCAATTATCTATTGCGAAGTGACAATAAAAGCCTGTTAGAAAAGATAAAAAATATGTCCTAGTGCCGGTCAGTTACCTTGTAGAGTTGTAATCATGAAAAATGATGCTTGTTCTGCGAAAAAAGGCGTATAAGATTACCAAAATGATTCAATGTAGTATTGGGGCTAAAAGTGTCTTCTATTTAAAGCCTTGGAACGTTTAGAATATGATTCACAAAATTATATTTTAATTTTTCAAAACGTTTGTATTTTTGTAAAAGTTAAATGATTTTAATAAATGAAATGAAATTCAAATTGACATCGTGAAAAATTCTACAAACATAGTTACCTAAGAACGTTTACTGGTATTTTATTATACTTACATTCTCAACCCTCTCTATTCATATTAAGACATCACATAAAAGTCTAATCAAATTGAATAATACCGTTTTTAGATAAAATTAAAAACATAAAGATGCAATAAAATTTTAAGAGGAATTTATGTAAATGGACTTTACAAAATACGCTTAGTAAAATACAGAATAAATTAAGAATAAAGTTACCAAAAATCTAAGCAGTTATTAAACACGAAAGGAATTAAGCATACCAATTAGTTCTATTCTAGAGTCTAGAATATTTTTACACTGTCAGATCTAGGTATTTTGAATATTTTAAAGGTCTAGAATCTAGACCTTTAAAATACTTTTTTTTAAAGATAACTTTTAACTAAAAGAATTTAGAATATACACGAAGTAATTTAGCACCACGAGAAACGCGAAAGTTTTTTAAAGTCGTATCTTTTGTTATACTGATTTACCTAGCAGACGTCTAAAAGGTTAAAGAAGCTACAAAGAAGCTAAAAGGTTATAAGTTTGAATAATCAGTAATATTGTCTGTACATTTCTGTCTATCAATCGCGCAATTACCTAGTCAGTACGAACTATCGAAATAGGCGGTAACCGAAAACTTTGCTAACAAAGTCTGGTGTCTAGGCAACGAGAGGTGCTACCCTTTTTTGTAACCTGTTTTACATGATTATGTATCGCAACAGTTTCGTCTCCGTATCAATTTATTTTATTTTCTCTAAATAGAATTTATATAGTCGGTGATAGCCTAGCTTACGATGTCTGACTTCTATTCGGGAGGTCGGGGGTTCGATCCCGGGCACGCAACTCTAACTTTTCAGAGTTATGTGCATTTTAAGAAATTAAATATCACTCGCTTTAACGGTGAAGGAAAACTTCGTGGGGAAACCTGCATGCCTGAGAGTTTTCCATAATGTTCTCAAAGGTGTGTGAAGTCCGCTAATCCACACTTGGCCAGCGTGGTGGACTATGGCCAAAACCTTCTTACACTGAGAGGAGACCCGTGCTCTGTAGTAAGAGGGACATGGGTTGATCATGATGATATAAAATGTGAGATTAAATTATCCTTACCGAAACCTTTTCAGGCAAAATGTTTTATAGTTTCCATACCTGTGGACAAAAGAAGAAAATTATTATTAGTAATGCTATCTGGTTACAATTATTTATTTCACAAACAAAACTGTGTTTGCGTCCACAGCTGGACATAGGCCTTTCTGAGAGCGCACCACCACATACACTCCTCCGCATTCCTCATTCACCCACTTCTCGCTAATCTTCTTAAGGTCGTCAATCCAGCGGGCTGGGGTTCGTCCCACACTGCGGAACACGTCTAACCCCGCGACAATATTGGTCCTGCGACAGACATGACCTGCCCATTGCCATTTCAGCTTGTAAATTCGTTGAGCTATGTCGATGTCGGTTACTTATGGCACCATACGTCATCACAACTTTGGCTTTGGGTATCGACGAATTGAAGACTTGACGCAATGCATTTATTTCACACAGGCAATCAATCAAATGGCTATATTAGGTTTAAATAATTATTTACAATCGTCTACACTCTTACTATGGAAATACCGGTAGCAGACCATATTAATTTCCTAACATGTAAATAATAACATGTTGTAAGTTAAACCGCTATGCAAATTAAGAGTTAAAAACAGTTTTATATTGATGTCGTATTTTAAATAGAAACTAATAAAATCTATAAAGTTAATTTGCTGTACAAACATAATTATGCATATTTCTATTAAGTGAGTAACCCTGAGTTAAGAAGCTGTGATAGCCTAGCGGTTAGGACGTCCGCCTCCTAATCGGAAGTCGGGAGTTCGATCCTGGGCACGTACCTCTATCCTTTCGGAGTAATGTGCGTTGGAAGTCGATGATCGTCTGATGTCGTCCCCCCACTAGGTGGACGGACGACATCAGACGAGTCGCAGGGAGCCGCTGGATACAGGCGGCGCAAGACCGTGGCGTGTGGGAAGTCCCTACAAGAGACCTATGTCCAGTAGTGGACGTCTATTGGTTGATGATAATGATGATGTGCGTTTTAAGTAATTTAATATCATTTGCTTTAACGGTAGTCATACAATACAGTGACACCTAACAAAAATATATACTAAAGTAGAGATACCTAGCCGAAGTACCAATGCAAGTTAATACTACAGATGTTCTAGTCACTGTCGCCACATCGACCCTGACCTTGACCACAGTTAAAGAATAGAATAGAAGAACAATTTACACCTACTCCAATGGAGAATAAGGTAGCACTTACACAATAGACGCTGAGTGACAAACCGCTACCGACCTAGAAGGTCAGAGTATGACAGCTTTGTTTATGGAGCCTACTAGCTGATGTCCGCGACTTCATCCGCGTGGATTTAAGTTTTTAAAAATCCCGTGGGAACTCTTTGATTTTCCGGGATCAAAAGTAGCCTATGTCCTTCCCCGGGATGTACGCTATCTCTGTACCAAGTACTGTTTCCGTGATGAGCCGTGAAAAGCTAGCAGACAGGCAGACAGACGGACAGACACGCTTTCGCATTTATAATATTAGTATGGATAGTATAGTCACAGCAGCTGCCAACTGAATAGGTGCCTAAATATTTAACTCTAATTTCAGCGCAAAATTTTACAGCCAAATGCATTAAATTTTATAGACATTTGATCCGCACAATCTCCTAACCTGTCAAATCCTTAAACTTTATAATAACTCAAGTAAAGATCCTTTATAGTGAAAGTTCATCTTTCCAACTATAAGGTGCAATCTCAAGTCTAGACTACTAAACATCCAAGTCTGGGAACGAGCTATCAGTGTTCCCGTATCCTGGCGGTCTGGTACATAGACTAAACGAGAATGATAGACAGCAAACGTGAGCGACGAAGCCGATCTTTAAATTGAAGATGATAGCAGTAGTTTGCAATTGTGTATTGTTGAGTAGAAATCTGCTGAGGATAAAATGTCGGTATAAAAAGCGTAGTTGTGTTTGCTTTTCCTGCATGTATAGTAACGGAAAGGCACGAGGGTAGATATCTAACGCATACTGCACGTATGAAATTAAAATGGTACAAAATTAAGTTTATTTCCCCTTGTGTAATCATGGACTTCCGCAAAGTAACACCTACTTTTATCAACATCAAACGTACGTTTTCAACATTTTATAAGCCCAACCAAAATTTATGTCTATAGTTAAAATCTTAAACAGAAATCTCTAAATAATCCTACTAACTCACGGCTCTTTTGCTACGTCAATGTCGTCGAAGTGATTCTACCACCCAGTTCGCAAAGTTGTTTTCACCGAGGTCTGGGTGAAGCCGGCAAGAATTAAATATTAATGCAACCTTTTCGGTAACACATTTATTAACTTAAAGAACTTAAAGAGGGCAATTTAAATGCTTTACTACCCCAAATCGGTTTCCACGCGGCAACGTACAGGAACGCTAGATTTCTGGGCGGTATGTATTTTGCTTTACTTTAAAACTTTATATCATACGTCACGCAAGTTTGTAATGTTAGACACTTGGCTTTTTTATGTCCATCTGCATTATGTTTTCTGTTGTCTGTTGCTTGGCGCGGGTGACTAATGTTTGTAGCTTTCCCGGAATAATCAATACAACGCACTTCGAGTAATGACTCTGACTCTCCTAATTACAAACACATTTGTTGGAACTTGGAATTCTGGTTGGAGTACATAAATGTCAATTTTTAAGGGAACTAATATCCACGTATGCTCAATAGGAGTACATTGTGACCAATTCCGTTGTACACAATGTCTTAAACTAAACTAAAATTACACGTCTAAATCTATGGCTATCCCTTTCATAATTTCGTTTGCGAAAAAGGATTGGAAAAGGAAAAGGAAAGATTGTGTACAAGAGAATCGGCCCCATTATACTCTTATAATTAACTAATTTGTTAAATATCAGGCACATTGTCTAACACGTTGCAAAATTTTACCATCAAAGTGCTGACGAATTTCGGGAATATTTTAGTGCATAACAAATTAAGTAGAGGTGTTCAAGGTACCTCTAGAGGTGAATTACAATCGCATTGCATTACCTAACTTAATGAGCTCTTAACTTTTAACACGGTAAAATGCAGTTTTTAGTTATTATTCCTATGCTTAAGTCTGAGTTTTTCGTTGGGTCAATATGTAGTCTGTATGATAATAGATGATTCTGGTTTCAATGAGCGTCTTTGATGATGGAGCTGGAATTGAAACTCTCTAATTTCATATGACAGAATAATCGAAATTGGACTAAATTTCTTTATTTTCATGAGCAATTTTATTTTTTTTTTAATTTTTTAGTAAAGTATATATTAATAAAAAAGCTCTACTTTTACTTTATATATTTTTTTTAATTTAAAAAAGTTTTACCTTCAAATGAAATATTTTATAGATTCACCCTTCATTTTGTATGGAATACCGTCTCATTGTTAGCATGTGTGTGCCTAAAATCAACAGGTGGATATCTCAATTGAGCGGACAGATTACACAGACATTATCATGACAAAGGACAACTGAAGGCCTTTGTGCTCCAAAGTAGCCACGAACAAGGGCTATACTCGGGCTAGAGAAAGGTTTACCGTCAAATTTAAAATTTAAGTAGGTACCTCCAGTATCTACCTACTCCAAACAGCCATATGGGGACCTAATAGTTCTCCTCGGTGGGACCTACCGTTTATCACAGAAATATACGCAGACATAGTCCAAATCTTCAACAAGCATAAGTAGCAAACTTATGGTTGTTGATGCTCTTACAAATTCAACAATTGACAATGAAAAAGTGTTAGTTTAGTTACTTTAGTTTTAGTTTAGAGTTGAGTTAGCAATGAGCAGGCCATGGTTAGAAGCTATAGCCATTGGAGGCGAAAAGTCCTATAGAGTGGAGATAGCCTACTAGTAAGCGTGTAGGGCGCCATAGGCAGAATATACTGACAATATAAAGAGCATGACGGGTAGCTCCTGAACGACGAAGACTCAAGGCAAGCTGACGCATACGCCAACGAGTTTTTTTTACAAAATTCATAGTAGTATAGATAGGGGGTCTGATAAAGCCTTTACGCTCGAATTCAGTTCTCCGAACGAGGCGCCATTCAAGGCCTATAGATGCAAAGCATGCCATTACTACACCGTACACTGTGAGCTACACTGTAGCTCAGAGCAATAGCTGTAATGTATCTGCTACACCAAAAAGATTCAATGCAAAAGCGGTTGTTGAATATCAAGAGGGCGCGGTATACATACGGCGTAAAATTATTTCTATGGCAAATTATATAGCGCTCTCAGTCGATTCGGATACGTATGAAGCGATTTGCCTCCTCATTTCTAATTCGAACCGCTCAGATTTGGAACACCCTTCCAGCATCAGTTTTCCCCTCCAATTATAATATGCAGTGATATGGGTACCTTCAAGTCAAGACGGAATAGGCATCTTCTAGGCAAGCGCGCTCCATCTTAGGCTGCATCATCACTTGCCACCAGGTCTGATTGCAGCCAAGCGTTAGTTATTTATTAGTTACTTAGCACTTAGTTATTTAGATGTTTTCATACAGAAGCCAGTGGGTAAAAGTTCGCTAAATTAAAAGTAGCCTTAAATACAGTTAGGGCATAGCCTGTATAGGGGAAACTAAAGGCCTTTACGGTCGACTGCAGTCCTTAGAACGAGGGCGCCATTCAGGGCCTATACTCTTTAGTGGATGCAAAGCGCACCACTACAGCTATTGATAAAACGATTGCTTTGAGCCTAGCCACACTTGTTGCGTGGGGAACGAATATCAAAGGAATATCGAGAGCGTACGGAATTATAGGTAACAAATACTTTTGAATAGTTAAAACTATTTGCTATAAAAAAAGTTCCTCTGAAAATGGGAACAACGATTTGTTTGATTGAAATCTACACTATGTAGCCGTTACAAATAGTAGGTTGGTACTATATCGTTATTATCCAGATTCTAACATTGAAATAGAGATTCAAGTTTCTAATTTAAGTTGTGTAGTGTTAGGTATATTGTATTAATGGCAGAAATTAAAGTAGGTAATCTTCCTGAAACAATTGATTTTACCCAATAGCAAAAGAGTGTTAGCCAATCAGAGATGATCGTGATCGTCAAATTACGGCGTAGCTGTCAAGCTACGGCGGTATGCGCAGGCCTAGCTGCAGAGCTAGCCCTGCTTTTTTTTCAGCTAGCACCATTTAAAACAATTACAGTGTGACGATCGCAATCACCTCTGATAAGCTGAAACTCCCTCACTAAAGGCTAAAATGCACAGTTGCCAGCAAGAATACAATAGATTCAGCCAATCACAACACTTTCTATTACAGCTATCTGATAATAATCAAAACCTTCGCGCTTAGGGTTTACAGGGAAAAGAATCACAAATCCTGACCAATACGATACCTTACATTTAATATAAACAAACGTAAATACCCTCACAATAGCACCCCTGGTGGCCTGACCAGGAGGGGAACGTCAGATAATCCACTCTTTGTCCGAAAGCGTGGGGGTGTTTTAATATTGCCTCGCGATTTCCGGCAATACATCCTACTCGGACGTTTATTACTAACTCCCCCTGTATCATTAAAGTGTTCACACTGTTTATTATTATAACACATTGGTTTTAATCCTGCCTATGAAGAACATGTTGGGGCTATTAAGTTCTCGCGTTGCTGAATGATTGATAGATGCACCGAACAGCTGAAATCACTTCAAAACTTGCAATAACTAAGCAGAATATTTATATTGTTTTAACCCCCGACGCAAAAAAAAGGGTCTCATAAGTTTAACGTGTGTATCTGTATATCTTCCTTCTGGGATAAGATTAAGTCAGACACTGTCAATAAGATCAAATCCTGAAGTTCTGAATAATTTTTAGTTCGACGTAAATAATTTGGAGCCAGTTTCAATGCAAAAATCTGGCGAGGTGTTTCATTGCAGTTGCCTCTTATTGCTGGCTCATCATTTGAGCAAAGAATCAGCCTGGCCGTTTAGTTCGGGATTTGTAGATATAAAAATGAATTGTGGATAGCCAAGTAACACTCCCTGAGTCGAATTGTCAAAACCATTCCATAAAAAGGTTCGTAACGTATTGTAACCTAGTCAAATATGATTATTATTAGTAACTTAATTGTAAAATTAAAATTAAAAAGAGCAACCGCCGAGTTTCTTGCTGGTTCTTCTCGGTAGGAACGGCATTCCGAACCAGTGGTAAATTAAAACTACCCGACGATTCGAAAGCGCTTGTAAAAAGTCTACTTGAATAAAACATATTCTATTCTATTCTATTCTAACTAGCTAGGGGAGGTTGAATTAAATTTTTTTCTCCGTAAGAACCATCCTCGTACTTCAAGGAATATTATAAAAAAGAATTAGCGAAATCGGTTCAGCTGTTCTCGAGATTTGCGATGAGCAACACATTTAGGGATTCATTTTTACATTATAGACTAGTCTTGGCCTGTTATGTACCTACAGGTTTATAACCCAAAAGTACAGTGCAGCAACGCAAGCGCAGTCAATGCGACAACGCTTTTTCACGGCTTTGAAGCGTTTGTTGCACTGTTTGTTCTTAGGCTGCAGGGACGAACTAAAATTACAAAGACTTTAAGCAATGACAGACCTATGCGTACCATTGCATTCTAAAAGTGGAACAATAGATCATCATTTAGCCACCACTGGGTGGTAAGTTGGTAAGTACCACTGCATTGCGTGCGATCCTGCGTTCATAAATAATCCATGATACGGTCCTTGTATCGAAACAAAGCACGCAGTTATGGCAGTAAGCTGGAGTAGACAAAGAGGCAGACAGACAGACAAAGGGGCCCGATGTGCGGTCCTTGGAAGTGTGCCAAGAGCATTTAGAACATGAGCGCGTCATCAAACGGGTACTTAGTAATCATTGTTGTGCGCGCGCCTTTAGAGAAGAATCCTTTGATATGAATGATTCTTTATTGTACACCTGGATAATAAGATACAAGATCCGCTTTAATAAACTACCAAATAATAAACGGCTTACCGGCATTATTACCAAATAATAAGGCTGTGATAGACTAGTGGTTAAGACAAGTATGGGAGCTTGTATGAAATTCACAGTTGTGACGTCATACACAATCAACCTAATTTGATGTAATTTTTTTAAATCGATAATAATTTAAAATGGTTAACAAACTTAAAACTAACAGCGGACGTGGATTTTACGAATTTTGGAAGACCCTCTATTTAGTAATTCCTAAGAAATAATTTATCTTTGACATAGTCATCATCCCAATTAGGCAGACGGAGATGGCTTTCTCCATCTGCAGACTGAGACTACTGTCAGAGTGTTACTACGTGATCAAATCAAAAATAACGAGATCCGTAGGAGAACCAGAGTAACCGACGTATTAATAACAGACCTAATCCAACTTTGATCTTATCGGTCCACTTAGTATAATATTTAGTCTGACTGCAAAATTAAAAACCAATTACAAACCAGACAAAATATTACAATTTTACAATATAAAAATGTTGTGGAGTTCAAGGAGACGCTCCTGTGTAAGCTACCTCTATATATCTACTTGTAGTTCGTAGTTCTGTTTCTCGACTCCTTCAAAGGATTAAATAATTTAACTTGGCTGCAATATTTTCAAGATACGAGTACTTCCAAGTTGTAAAGTAGAATAGAGTAGAATTGACTCTTGTATCTTTGTTAAAGTCTTGCTTCGCTGGGTCGAAATGAAAATTCTTTGATAAAGTTCTACTATCTCACAAACGGATATTGTTAAGACTCGAACAGACATAGCGCGTGACGGAAATGTGTCCAATCCGGCTTATCACATGCTCCATACTATCACACTAACCACACTAATATTATAAAAGCGAAGGTTTGTGTGAGTGTGTGTGTATGTGTGTTCCTCTTTTACGCAAAAACTACTAAACGGATATGGCTGAAATTTAGAATGGAGATAGATTATACCTTGGATTAACACATGGGCTACGTTTTATTCCGTAAAATAGTCCGCGACAGGCTGAGATAACAATCGGGGTGTGAGACCGGGTTAGCGCGGGGGCTGTGCGGGTGTGTGGGGCGTTCCCACCACGATTGCCATCTGGACCTGTCGCGTACTAGTTCCTTGTATGAAGGCTTTCAGAGTTCATGCTCGCGTAAGGCATCCATTACATCTAGACACAGGTTTCACTGTGTTTTGCCAGTCATTGCATCTGACCTAATATTTTACCGTCTAATGAGATGACTGATAGTTTTATGAAATATATCTGGATAATTTTCTGCTTCAATCATCAGTCATCCCCCATGATTGACGGAATTGTAGATTTAGAACCTATTGTCTAACTAATGGACGCTTATCAATCGCGCTCTACGACGTGATCTGCTTGTATTACAAAATGTACCCGCTTTCTGTGGGACGTTCTGCCGACGCGCTTTTTGTATGACCAAATCTTTACCAACAGACAGATACGTAGTAATTAAGGGGAATGTGTGGTATGCTGGAATCAGAATGCCTGACCTAAATGCCGTGTCACATTCCTAAGTACTACATGGTACATAGTACTACATACGAAATAATTGGAGTCAGGTTTAGTATCTTTTGTCTAACTAGGTTAGATTGAACTACAACCTACCTAGTATCTTATAGATGGTAGGTTCATAAAGAAAAAAAAAGTTCTTCGATATATATATAGTGATTGAGCATTTAATTAAAAACACTTTTAGTTGGCAGGTACAAGGAAATCATTTTTTGGATTCCCGAAATTACAGGCCGAAACGACGTCGTTGAATTAGATACATTTTCAATAAAGTGGGCCGAAGCGTCACAGAAGAAAGAGTTTTTGATAATAATTAGAAGGAAAGCCTTTGCCTAATCGTTGGACGATACAGGCCAGATAATATGTGGTAGCAATTTGCCTATCTTTCACTTAACAGATTTTTTAGAACCGAGAAACAACGATTTTTTTAAGGGTTAAGTAAAGTTAAGTTTTTAAGGTACCTCATTTGAGTATTGACTGTACAGGGCTTAACTTTATTGCGTACTAGCTTATGCGCGCGAATTCGTCCGCGTGGACTTCACAAATTTCGAACCTCTTTTTTACTTCTTTAGGTGTTGAATTTTTAAAAATCGTTTCTTAGCGGATGCTTACGTCATAATAGCTAACTGCATGCAAATTTTCAGCCCGATCCGTCCAGTGGTTGGAGCTGCGTTGATAGATCCGTCAGTCAGGTTTTGCTTATAATATACTTATATATAGATTAGCAATTTGTTTTTAATTCATATTCAAATGTCGCTTGAAGCTATCGTTTGAAATTTTATTTCCTAAAACGATGAGCATAAACGTTACCAAGAACTAGTCGCATCTGACTGAAACACAAACAAAAATAACAATAACAAAATGATAATGGGCATAGTTACATAGGGGCTTGATTTAGAACCACGCATTGTACAAGCAATAAGGCTAAGCGCACATTGGTTACTATCGCACGAGCTACTTATCGATTTCTGAAGCGACCAATCACCGCAATTAATATTGTTCTTAGTTTTATAGAAAGCCATTCCCTAATTTAAGCGGCCGAGTTCCAGGCTTTAGATTTCCCTCAGGATATTAGCTGTTTTGGAGAAAAAGTCGACGTCTGGCAGACGCGTGGGACGGCTACTGCAAGTAACTAAGGCCAAGGAACTTTTAGATACGACAATAAACGCTCATGTGTAAAACCAATTGACAATTGTTTGGAGCTGTTATGTATTTTCTCAAGGGACAACAATCTTAACTTGCTAGCCTATAATTCGCTAGTGTTATTAATTCATAATATTGTAGTGTATTTTAGAGGATTTGTGAGTTGTTGGTGGTGGTGGCTAGTGCTTGTTTTTCCTGCATAAGTAGTGGCGGAAGGGCGGTTAGGGCATAGCACGTGCGTGCTGCAGGTTGTAACGTACAGGTTTACCTGGTTTAGCGGATTATAGCAAACTAAGCTTGTTGCTCCTTGTGTATCTTGGACTTCCGCAAAGCGCCTGCTTACATAAAATTCATTGTGGTTGCTCGGTCGATAGGTACGTATCAATGTAAAAAAAAAAAAAATGTGCGGCCAGCCTTAAATGAATACGAAACAGAATTTATGTGTAACGAGCCCCTTGTATGGTTGGTATGGAGTACAAGCATTATGGGACGGAAGCCGGCCGCGCTTTGAAATGTGTCAGAAACATAGATACCGAATATCATGCCCTTTCCCACGGAATGACGTGTGCCACTAAAGCGTTGCTTTGTTTGCTTTACACGAGCTTTGTTAACTCAGACAAAAAGAACAACACATTTCACATACCTAAAATGTAATCAGAAGTGTTGGCATAGCATAAATTCCGAGACAGAATAATTGGTATAGAATACCTTTCCTTATTCTTTCAAAGCCAATAAATCTTCTATATATCTCTATATAATTATAAAATTAATCGCAAAATGTGTTGCAAAAATTTGAATCGACTGTTAGGCGGAACGAAGTTCGCCAGGGCAGCTAGTATTTGAATAAAGAGAAACCATGTATTAAGTCCTACATTACATTAATTTTGAATAGGAACACATACATTTGAAACGCTAGTCGTAACTCAAACTTGAACGCCTGCAAATCCAAATTTGTGTCATAAAAAGACATAAAGACAAAAGCGTCGTACAGTCTCGTTCACTCGAAGATATTGCTTGTGTCTGCCAAGCAATTACACTAAGGGCCTAGCAGAAATGATCCCTGGGCTCGATTTCTTGACAATTCGCTCAAATGATGCCCCTTGTACACGTTGGTCTAATGCGCTCGGCGAATACACTCGGCTAACGTGTAATCGTCTGCTGCCAATCTATACCTAATTACATTCCATACCCAGCGGACATGATGCCTAGGTTCGAGTTCTTGACATTTCGCACAAATAATGCCTCTTGTATAAGGGCCAATTGGCGAATTCAGTTGGTGTCAACTTGAGCTCTGGAGGATAATGAAGGGGGACATGGACGTGCTGTCATACGATTGATTCGTCTCTTTCCTACCGTTGCGCCTTACTTCATACAAACAAATAGACCGATAAATCACTCACTGCGTGTGTTTAAGGTCGGAGCAAATGTAGTCGTAATTTATCGATACCCACCGATCCCCATTTTGGTTCGCTTAGCTACATTCACAAAGTGCAACTTTTACAAGTGGACCGCCACTCGCCGAACACGTTAGGCCAACATGAACTGGAGGCTTTAAATTTAGTAACGACAAACATTAAAAAACACTAAAAAGCTATTTATATGCAAGGTTTAAAAAGATAAATCAGAGCCATGAAATTGCATCTAAGAGCAACAAATGAATCTTCTGTAACTGTCTGTCGCAATACTTAATATTTATTGCTCAGTTAATTTTAAGCCTGTGGAATGTCAGGCTATTTCAGTAGATTATAAAGCTTCGTCGTTATAAACACTTGAATGCATTAAAATAATAATATAACGGAATTCCACAAATGCCGCACAACACACGCATAACGCACAGTCGACTAGTCGCCCGGCAACTCAGTCGACGGCGACCGGCCTGTTAGAATCTGTAATTTATACGAAAGTTGCTGTGCCTATGCGCACGGAGTTGCGGCGACTGCGTGCGCAGCGACACGGCGACTTCCTTATAAATGACAGATTCTAAAGGTCGCCGTCGACCGAGTAGCCGGGCGACTAGTCGACCGTGCGTGATGGTAGTCCGATTTCATTCATTCTTTTTTTGTTAGAAAGGGGATATTTTAAATATTGTTCCGTAAATATTTCAAGGTCATCGGTTTTTAACCGACTGTCAAAAAGGAGGTGGTTCTTTTTTCTACATCGATTTTTTCGAGGTTTCTGGACCGATTTGCAATTATTTTTTTTAAATCAACAAAAAAAGTTTACGTCGTGGTCACATAAAAAATTCTGGATTCAACTCCTTAATCCTGATGCTGCAGGGTTACTGCCCGCCTGGGTTATCAAGATTCAGGAAGTGTTCATAGTGAATTCATATTGTAGGTACCAAGCAACGACAACAATCCCGAAAAATCAAAGAGTTCCCGCGGGATTTTAAAAAACGTAAATCCACGCGGACGAAGTCGCAGGAATCAGCTAGTTATTGAAATATGTTTCCTGGGTTCTTTGGTCCAAACGCAATGCGTACCTGTCTTCAAATGTCTGTAGGTCTGCAGTATCTTCACACTAACGCTGCGTTTAGCATGTGTATGCTTTGCGTTTGAATGCATTAAAGAACTGCTTAAAAAAAAGAATATTAGCCATGTTAATCACGACTAATTCCCCTTTTCCCTCCAACTAAACGTAAAGATTGTGCTGGGAGTAGGTATGACAATAGTGTTAGACAGGGTTTGAACCACCGACCATTGGAGTTCAGTCCGCTCGACTCCTTCAACTCCTTTAATATAAAATCTTGTATATATAACTTTCCTTAAGATGCAGTAGATATTATAAATACATCCTCAAGGCGGGGTATACTGTTACCCGTGCACTTGTGATGTAACACCACGCTTCACAGAACCCGAGATAAGATCTCCAACTGCCAAAAAGTATTAACCTTATTACATCTCTTCCGCTTAACTTGACTTATTAACTTGAATTTTTTATACGACTGCTTTAGCAGCTCGCATAATGCATATATATTATACAGTGTGTCCCGATACAGAGCAACGTCAAAACAGGGCGACACTAGACCATAAAATTATCACAAGGGACACGCTGTAGGTATATCACGGTATTTTACGAATTTTACAATTCAACGAAATTTTTTGATCGGAGCCGGGACCTTATTTTCCACTACCTACTAAACTACAGTACGCGGCAGGCAATATTGTACATTGACCTTTAGAAAGAGATAGCGTTTCATAGAGCGTTGAGACCGACAAAATGTCACACAGGTACAAGTGTCAGAGACAACGCTCTTCGAAGGCGAAATCTTTTTCTAAAGGTCGATGTACAGTATTTCTGTAATGAGGCATCCTAGCCAAGACATCCTTATTATATGTCTTAACTATGGCTTTACTAATGATTTATCGCAAGTCAATAATTTACATGGCAAACGCCAGCTTTTCCCTGAGGTCGAGTTTCTAGTGCCTTGAACCAACCTTGATCCGAGCAAACTGGTTATGACGCCTTGAACCAATGTTTCGATGAAAGGTTTCCAATAAAAACTGGTTCAATTACCGTTTTCCCTGTACTTGTAATGTTTACTTGCAACTATAGGTACATATTGACAGGATGAAGGCCGTATTGATATAATATGTCTTTGGAGTTAACTTATTAAATACTGGCTGTATTTCTTTGTGGTTGAAAGAATCTTTTTTTGAGACCGTGAGTCGTGCCATTTTGGTGTCTAGCTCTATCAGCAAAACTGGTACATGTCCAATTTTATTTACTTATTGAAATCTTGTAACCTGTCCCACACAAAGAAGGGTTGTAAACAAAGACATTTAATATAAGTATATTAGAATAGAATAGCACATATTTTTATTCAAGTAAACTTTTACAAGTGCTTTTGAATCGTCAAATAGTTTAATTTACCGCCGGTTCGGAATGAAGTTCCTACCGAGAAGAACCAGCAAGAAACTCGGCGGTTACTCTTTTCAAGCATTCAATATACAATATTATTATACTATACTGTTACAAGCAAATGCAGCCCGTGCATTGCTGGAGCGAGTCTAATCCAAGCTTTTTTATCATTTACATATTTTTTATAGAGATAGTTTTAAGCAAAATAGTTTTCTTTAAATATTGGCAGACCATTAAACTACTTAGCCACAACTCAGTTAAAACTCTACTAACATACCTATTTGTTGCTTTTGTTCAAGCCACGAGTGAAATATACATCACTTACTTGAGTTACTTGTAAAACCATAGCACGTATTGAGTAACGTTTAGATTTTCATCTCGTACAACGCTATCTCAAACTTATAACACGTTACAAACGTTCGATATTAAATAATAATATTGCTTTTGTTATACGAACACGTGCCTCTTGTTGCACTTGTGCGGTAAGTGTACAAACACACTAGAGACTTAAAGTTACGATGCTTTTTCGCTATTCGCTTTCTGTACACACTTGCAATAGGGATAAAAAAAAATTAAAGAATGTTTATCTACAGAATAAATATACAATATAGAGAGTATAATATTAATAAATCTAAATATATAAAAGGAAAAAGTGACTGACTGACTGACTGACGGATCGGGCTGAAATTTGGCATGCAGGTAGCTATTATGACGTTAACATCCGCTAAGAAAGAATTTTTGAAAATTCAACTCCTAAGGGGGTGAAATAGGGGTTCGAAATTTGAGTAGTCCACGCGGACGAAGTCGTGAGCATAAGCTAGTAGGGAATAAAGAAGATTTATATTTTCACCGAGGAGGCCGCGTACAGTTAGGTACACGAGGTACCTAATAGGAATATAGCTCGCGTCACTCACAGTACTCTTTGCCTTTTATCTACTTTCGTGAAATTGCAACTTTTTATCTTGCGACAGGTCGCGAATGTGTTTTCTCCATAAATACTGCGACCCGTTGCACTGTGGTCCGTGAATCATATGAGTAGCAAATACAGGAAGTCTGTGTTATCGTTAATGCGTCGCAATAAATGGAAACCTTTGTAGAGCTGGAACCGCATTACAATAATGCGTAATTTCCATTGTGACGGATTAACCTCGAATTACTTGAGTTTTTTTATTGGAAACAAAATTGGAATTGAGATTTCCTTGTTTGCAATAAAAACATTTCTTCGAAATAAAATCCTTCACCTTCACAAAATATTTCTCTGTCAATCAAATCAACTAAAAACGTTAGGTTTTTACTGGATTTAAATGTCTTTCTTTTTAAAGAACCTTTTTATTTCATACAAATTCAATACTTTTTAACACTAAAAAAAATGGCGCTGCAATGGCAAGCTCGCTCCGGAAAGCGTAGCGATGGCAGACAACTACTTACTAGATGGACAGACAACATCGAAATGCAGGGAGCCGCTGGATACAGGCAGAGCCATACCGCGGCAAACCCCTACAAAAGACGTCCACCAGTGGACGTCTATCGGTTGACGACGACGACTAACGAAAAAATAAGAAAAAGTTTCATATCCAACAAGTAGAATAATAAAGAAATCTCAAATAATAAGTTTTGATATTATATTTCAAACATGGCCGTGTTTTTTCTCATTGAAACGCATATATACAGTAGAATAAAAATACGCCATAATCTGCTCCGTATTTTATGTATATCGCAAAATAATTTTATTTTAGAACGAAAAAAAGGACATCGCAAATGAACAAAGGCTGTAACAGGACGCTGCGATGTCATTAAGAGCTTTTGTGACGCGAAACATAATTATAATGCAACATGAGATGCTACGAAACAAATAATTCTGCAAAACTGAAACTGTGTACGAGCGCGTGAGCCCGTTGGAAATTAAAGCTTCACTGATATACTTTCAGCTCCAGTGAATGAATGAATGAATGAAATCTAATATTTTATTTAAGAAGGTGAGAAAGGGTGGGTGAGAAATGCCACTACTGAGAAAGGGTCTCCTCTCAGGTGAAAAGGATGTATAGGTCATAGTCCACCTCGCTGGCCAAGTGCGGATTGGCAGATTTTACAAATATTTCAGAACATCATGAAGAGTTTTCAGATATGCAGTTTTTCTAACGATGTTTCCTCCACCGGTAAAGCAATTTAAGTGCATTTTAAGTAAATTAAAAGGCACGTACACAACTTCGAAAAGTTAGAGGTGTGTGCTCGGGAACGCCCGGGATTGAACCGCAGATCCGCTCGAACAGGAGACCGAAGTCTGAACCACTAAGTTATCACCGCTTTTTCAAGTTCAATAATATCAATATTTTCCCAAAACCTTCAATCAGCAACTCTCTCATCTTGTTATAACGTTTATTATTCAAGAACCGAAGTTTACATGCCGACACAAAGGGACTTTTGCAATGTTTTACGATGATACCCACATGAGCTCTTATTAAGATAAGTAAAGGCATATTGTACGAATACAGACGCTAAATATTTGTTATTTGACAGACGTGAGTAAAAAGGGCATGTGTATTTAACAATATTATTAAGTTATAAGTTATAACTTATACTCTACGTATTTTAATTAAATATTTATATGCTCATGACCTCTTTCACGCAACTCTGGTTTGGTTGCAACATTTATTTTTGACTTTTTATGACTCTTCTGAGATCCAAATTTTTTATCATTTCTGTCTAGTTCATTCTCTCCAGTCCTATAATAATATGTATTTTGGAGGAATAATTCAGATTGTCAAACATAAAATCATGGAGCTAGGAATCAGCTTATTACTAAGCATAAAACAACCTGAAAACAAACTCGACTGCGACTCTATGTATAGCACACACATATAAGAGTAGAATTTTGTGTGTGCGCAAAAAACAACATTTTCATCTGTTATTGATTTTACGAGTAAAAGTTTAAATTTTATTATTCAATCTACTTCTACGCCTGTACAAAGATTAGTCCCACGTAAAAGCCAGTTCATAAAAAAAAAAAACCATTTACACATATTAAAAAGACATTGCGCGGCAAAATATAATATTACTTCACAAACACAATAACCATTTGGGGGTTGAAGCACACAAAACTCTCCCCTGTATTGATTTTAATTCACTCAACCTATTTGAACGCGCCTCGGTAATATGATTTATCACAATGGTTTTTTCGTGAAGAACGGATGGGAATATTTATCCCATTTATTTGTGACTGGGTTGAAAGAATAATATAGTGCGTAAATTATGGCTGGTTACGCGATTGCCTATTCGTATAATAATGCGCATTTAGCGTTAGGGAGTACGGACCATAAGAGTCTTTCTACACGACTGCCTAAAAAAAGAGTGTAACGAGTGTAGGTTAGGTTTTCAGGGCTCATGTATATATTACGTGAGTTTTTTTTTTTTGAATATTTTATTTTAGTTTGTTTTAAGTTTGTTTATTTTATTTTAAGTGAGTTTTCGTTAGAATCATCCCAAGTGACACTGGACACAAATATTTGAGACAAATTCAATAAGGCGGCTGTATGGCGCCATTATCAAATGTGGTCATCTCATACTGTTTGATGTGATTGCAGTAAAGCACGTACGTCCGTACTCCGTCTGTACGCCCCCGAAAACGTAACGTGAGTCCACCTCGTCTTCGCCGGAGAAGACGTTGTGATGAGGTTATAGCTGTGTGTAATGTGCCCTACAAAATAGGTTGCCTTGTCAGTAAACGATCTGATAGAAGGTATGCATATTTATAGATTACGCACCATCTCCCACCTCCCACCCTCGTATTTCGTAAGCACGCCGCACAGGGCCCTAGGAAACAGATACATTTGTCAAATCATAATCCTGCCTTGTCTAGTAATAGTTACAACATTGGAAATAAGGACACGCGTGGGTCAGTTCTTCCGTCGGTCTTACAACATACATAATCTTTAGTTACCCAAGTACAGCCACCCAAGCTGTTACATTGCCTTGCGATAATCAGGACATCCTGCATATTAGATATTATAGTATAGAACCACACTATGAAATAAACTAAGTCCTTTCCAGATAATCAACATATAAAAAAAAATAGTGATGACTGATTATCTCACATAGATACTAACTATACCAATAGTGATTATTCATGACTATGTCGAAATAGATGATGCCCTCGTCTGTGTGGATTCAGATTTTTTTTTAAATCCCGTGGGAACCCTTTGATTTTCCGGGATAAAAAGTAGCCCTTGTCCTTTCCCTGGGTGCAAGCTATCTCTGTACCAAATTTCGGCTGTGAAAAGCTAGTAGACAGACAGACAGATAGATAAACAGACTTTTGTATTTATAATATTAGTGTGGAGTATGGATGATGATAAAACTGTTTGTTTCGGTCAGTGTAGTAAAAATAAATATTTAAAAAGAAAACTTCTGAACTAGAAAGTTAGTTAGTTGGATCTAGAAAGCTGAAATTTTGCACTAGAGGTTCTCTTTATAATTTAGACAAGGAATAAGGCCGAATTTTTCGAAATCCCAACGGGATCGGGAATAAGCAGGATTTAATCTTTAGCCGAGCGAAGTAGCTCTAGTAATATTATTACCTTACTAGAGCTACTTCGCTCTATTATCTAGATTAGGTATAAATCTATTAAGTTGTCAGGACAAAATATTCAGATTTCTAGTAATAATTAGGCCAAAGTCTTTACCAACTTGTAGATCACTACTTGAACTATCTGGAAGCCCCTACCATTATTGAAGTAGGTATCCACGACCCTCGACAATAAGGCATGATGAATAAAAATTGATAATCTTTATTAAATTTAATCTTAAATAAAGTACAATAGAATTTAAACACTTTTTTTACCTTTTTCACAGCTGTTATTGACCTCATTGTAAAATATCAATTCCAATTGCGTTGCCTAATTTAAAGTGCACTTTCACTCTCTTCATCTAATTAATCAATTAGCGATTGCGATCTCGATGACAATCGCGATCATTAAGCTGATGATTATGATTAAAGTTATCCGCATTGTGAGCCGGGGGTCAGACGTTTAATTCGATTTAGATCAGGCTCTTTGTTGTCTCGGTTGCGAATTAGCGAAAATATTTCGTACGGCCTTTCTCTTACTTGAGCTTACTCATTAAAAAATATACAAGGTGTGACTCTACTTATAACTTACTAGATTTAACTAGACTACTATTTAATGTAACTTTAAAACAAAGATACCTAATACTTACCTATTGTGGTTTGTTACAAGGGTGACATGTTCTGATTGAACAAACCCTTTAAATAAAGAGAGAAAAAAAAACTTACTAGATCGTGCCCGCGACTTCATCCACGTGGATTAAGGATTTTAAAAATCCCGTGGGAACTGAATTCATTTTCCGAGATCAAAAGTAACCTACTTCCTTTCCAGAGATGCAAGCTATCTTTGTATCAAATTCCATTAAAATCGGTTAAACCGATGGGCCTTGCAAAGCTAGCAGACAAACAAACACAGGTGGACAGACAGACAGACACTCTTTCTCATTTATAATACTAGTATGGATATGGATTTTACAGATTGCAAATAGAAGTACAAGTAAGTAGCTAATATAATCATATTAACACTCCGTGAGGCAACATACAATCGGTATTTTAAGGCACTTTGTTGTTTATTTAATTTTAATATAATGCAGTTAAATATAACTCAAAATCTACAGGTAGCTGTAGACAGGCAATAAAAAACAATTAAATAATTATATTCTCAAAGGAAAAGTTTTTGCATTATTAAATTAGTAATAAAGAACGAAACACAGGAAACTTTTTTGTTACCTACCAATTGATTGAATCTTTATTTTTTACCTATATTTAAACTCGCCACAATTCATGAACTTGAAAAGGCAGTAATGCCCCAGCACTAATGTGGTTTAAAAGCTTCAAAGAAATTCAAGCCCCCACTCGTTATCCGGCCTAATTCACTTAAAAAGCACTTTTTAGGGCGTACATAAAATCGGTAAGCAATAAAAAACTTTTATCGTCAAGATAAGCAAATAAAGGGATCGGTACATATACTTACTGGTTAGCCATCTTTGGCGGCTTACGAAGATAAAAATGACATAAGGAAGCTTTAATTCAACGTATTGCTCAATGCTCATTAAATAAATAAATCAATCAAAAGTACTTCTATACCATGAGAGAAACATACTTGTTTGTGCATAATATAATAAGTAAATTAATAAAATAAAAACCCTTAATACATCATAATCATCAATCCTACATCATAATCAGTATTATAAATGCGAAAGTGTGTTTGTTTGTTGGTTTGTCCTTCAATCACGTCGCAACGGTGCAACGGATTGACGTGATTTTTGGCATGGGTATAGATAAAGACCTCGAGAGTGACATTGGCTACTTTTTTCCCCGGAAAAATAAAGAGTTCCCACGGGATTTTTAAAAACCTAATTCCACGCGGACGTAGTCGCGGACATCAGCTAGTTATTTATATTCGTTAAATACGTTTTATTTATTTACATTATGTTCGGTATATTTATTGAACAGAATAATAATAATCTTCTCTTCAGTTATGCCTAACATTAAATGCAAAGATATACATAAAATACATCCAACCCGCACGTCACCCACGCTCGCCCGCACCGGGTTAGCGCGGAACGGGGGCTTTGCGGGCGCGCAGGGCGTTCCCTCCCCGATTGCCTTCTCGACCTGTCGCGTACTATAGTTTTTAGAGACCACAAAATGAAACGGGTCAGTAGCCTGTAACAATTGGGTTGGGCTTTAGAACAATAGATAGGTCTCAGCTAGATTGTATCTAGGATCTAGATAAACGGTCACGATTTAGCATTAATCACAACCAGACACGATTTTTAAACGATCATAACTAGTTACTATTGTCTCTCTTTATACCTATTGTGTTACTCTATTATCTCATAGGATACTCGTATATTTTTGTGTGGTTAGTTGAGTTAATAGTACGCGAGAGGTCGAGATGGCAATCGGGGTATGAAGCGGGGGGACGCCACGCACACCCGCATGTCATCCGCGCGTTAGCGTGGGTTAGCGCGGGGGCTGTGTGGGCGTTACCATCTTGACCTGTCGCGCACTTATACCTATTTTTGCATATTGCTTGGAATAGTCGAGTACCATCAGCAACAATGTTGCAGGTTGCAACTTGCAGCTGCATAGTTCATTACGGGACATTAGCCCGCTTCCAACATCGCTACGTCGAGAGCTGGTGGGAACTATTCGAGAACATATATTTTATTGAGAAATAATCAAAACGCATGAGGTGCGTTGGTGACAAGGTGTGTGCAAAACGCAGGAGGTGCGTTGCCGAATGCCGCAGACGAATCGATTAAACACGCCCTGCCACCTTTTTATTTGTGCAAAAGTGAAAATTTCTTTTGGCGCTTTAGGCAATTTCGCGATGCACATGCTAAGTTTATTAGTTTTTAAAATTAGTTCCTTAGCACAATCTATTAAGGTTCAATTTTTAATGGAAGTGTTAAGTATGCTTTCGGTATTTGGCTAATCTAAATATATAAAATGAAAGGGTGACTGACTGACTGACTGACTGATCTATCAACGCACAGCTCAAACTACTGGACGGACCGGGCTGAAATTTGACATGCAGATTGCTATTATGACGTAGGCATCCGCTAAGAAAGGATTTTTGAAAAATCAACCCCTAAGGGTGTAAAATAGGGGTTTGAAATTTCTGTAGTCCACGTGAACGAAGTCGCGGGCATAAGCTAGTTTAAAAAATAAAAATCTCTAACTTCGCGAACTATCGCCATTCGAGTAGCAGGTCTAGTCAGTATTCTACATGTTTCCAGGTTCCTTATCACAGCTATTATAAAGCGGCTTTACGAAATGGACCACCAGCACTTAAACTAGTCGTCCTAATAGCAATAACTTATGAACGTATCTGATGAAAATCGTTTTCTAATTGCTTATTAAGCTGAGGTCAAAGACATATTTTATATAGACGGTACTGTTTTACGGTGAGCTGTTTTAGTAACCTACACCTCGTTTTAATCAGTACTCATATTATAAATGTGAAAGTGTGTGTTTGCTGGTTTACTGGTTTGTCCGTCTATCACGTCGTAACAGAGCAACGGATCGACGTGATTTTTTGCATGGGTATAGTTAAAGACATGGCGAGTGTCATAGGCTACTTTTATCTCGGGAAATCAAACAGTTCCCACGGGATTTTTTATAATCTAAATCTACGCGTACGAAGTTGCGGGCATCGACTTTGTTTCTAGTTTACACTCGAAACAAAGTTAATGGTAGTGGTCCATTGTCCATGTTCTGTTCTTTTAGGAGTTATAATCTAAATATATAAAAGGAAAAGGTGACTGACTGACTGACTGGACTATCAACGCACAGCTCAAACTACTGGACGGATCGGGCTGTTTGGCATGCAGATATAGCTATGATGACGTAGGCATCCGCTAAGAAGGGATTTTTGAAAATTTAACCCCTAGGGGTTGAAATAGGGGTTTGAAATTTGTGTTGTCCATACGGACGAAGTCGCAAGCATAAGCTAGTAATTAATAATAATTGTCCACCGGATCCGTCCAAACGTTTATAACTGGACACGGATTTGAACGTGTTTCCCACCGTCTGATGTATTTTATAGATCAATTAACTCCATACCATTAATAGAATGTCAACGACATCGTGAGGTCGATGAACTTGTCAGCTGGTCACTTGATTGATTAATAGTATCAATATGATCTATCAGAAGCTGTGATAGCATAGTTGTTAGGACGTCCGCCTTCGAGTCGGAGGTCGGAGGTTCGATTCCGGGCACGCACCTCTAACTTTTCGGAGTTATGTGTGTTTTAAGAAATTAAATATCACTCGCTTTAACGCTGAATAAAAACATCGTGAGGAAACCTGCATGCCTGAGAGTTCTCCATAATGTTCTCAAAGGTGTGTGAAGTCTACCAATTCGCACATGGCCAGCGTGGTAGACTATGGCCAAAACCCTTCTCACTCTGAGAGGAGACCTGTAGTGATCATGATCAATATAATAGTTTTTAGGGGTCCGTACCTCAAAAGGAAAAAGGAACCCTTTTAGAATTACTTCGTTGTCCGTGTCTCTATCTGTCGTGTCTGTTAAGAATATATAGGGTACTTCCCGTTGACCTTGAATCATGAAATTTGGCAGATAAGTAGGTTTTATAAGCACACGTAAGGGGAAAAATCTGAACACCGTGAATTTGTGAAGTTGTACCAAAAATCCGTAGTCATTCTACTGCCACATGCAACAAACTTAATATTCACCACCAGTATACAAGATATAATATGATTACTTACAAAGTATGGGATACATCAGAGATAGGATCAAATGCATGCACCTAAAGATGTGTACGAAATGTGATTCGAAACACTTGAAGCATGCACAAGTGGGTGGAATAAATTATTCTAATACCTACCTACTCATATTGTTTCACGATTCGTATGCAGACAACGAATAGTTCGCGACAGGTCGAGATGACAATCGGGGTATGAGGCGGGATGAAGCCCCGCACACCCGCATGTCACCCGCGCTATCCCTCACCACGTTAGCGCGGCAGCTGTGCGGGTATGCGGGGCGTCTCTACCCCGATTGCCATCTCGACCTGTCGCGTACTACATATATTAAGTCAAGATCTATGTATGAACCTAAAATTGTTCACCTAAAGCTCTAGAAATTCGCAGGGTAGCATGACGGTGAGCCACTAAATATTCATACTTTAATGGAAAACCTCACCACATCGCAGCTACAAGTACACAATAGGCTACTTGACAATTTTTTTAAGTTGGTCTTAAATGGTTAATATTTGTCCTATTATATCAAAAAAATTAACACTATATTTTTTTGCGCCCTAAAAACCGTAAAACTTTAATTTAAAAAAATATTTTTCTTAGACAGGTGAAAACACTGTCGGCCATGTTTGGCCGATAGATTATCTGTGCTCTGACGTCATGCATTTGTAAACAACAGTACAACCACTGTGGTTATACTGTTGTTTACAAATGCATGACGTCAGAGCACAGATAATCTATCGGCCAAACATGGCCGACAGTGTTTTCACCTGTCTAAGAAAAATATTTTTTTAAATTAAAGTTTTACGGTTTTTAGGGCGCAAAAAAATATAGTGTTAATTTTTTTGATATAATAGGACAAATATTAACCATTTAAGACCAACTTAAAAAAATTGTCAAGTAGCCTATTCTAAACATCACTCTTTGGCAACGTGAAAAAGCGGGACACCTAAAAATGATAAAAGATTTAGCAGATTATAATTAAAGCCAAAACTTTTTGAGCCAGTGTAGCGAAAGTGAGCAATAGACCTAACTAACATAATAACATAGAGTAGGTACGGATTATAGCCTTTACCTCTGTCTGACATTTGACCTACTGCGCGAATACAGAAACTGCACGATGGTTTTTACAACGGTGCACCATTATGATTAAGGCTAATGGATAAATTCCTCTAACGTTTTCCTGGAACTATAATTCTACGTGTCTGTATTGTTATTTTCATCAAATTGTAGCTATAAATTATTGAACCCTATTTGATATTCTTTACTGAACCTATCTAAACAGGATGGATGACACAGTCAACGATTCAAAACTCTTTGATTTTCCGGAATAAAAAAAAGTAATGTACCTACAACCTATCGTACAGTACGCGGCCGAAACTGATGTACATCGACCTTTAGAAGGAAGCAGCAGATTTGTAGAGTCCCTGTCATTGAGACCGACAAAACGTCATATTTTTTTTTAAATTCATTAGGTAAGGCAAACGCTTGACCACAATCACACCTGATGGAAAATGCTGATGCGGCCTAAGATGGGACGCGAACTGTCCCTCATAATATGGGTATGAGTGACAGAGACAACGCTCTAAAAAGCCGAAATGTCATTCTAAAAGCCGATGTACATTACTTTCAGCCGAGTACTGTACAGCGGTGGTTAAGACTTCGGTGACCTACCGTGCGGTTCAAAGGACGCAGTCCTAACTTTTAGGAGTTACCTGTGTGCCTTTTTGGAAATTAAAATGTCACTTACTTTAACGGTGAAGGAACATGTCATGAGGAAACCTGAATGCCTGAAAGTTCTACGTTTTCAAAGGTGTGTGAAGTCTGCCGCACTTGGCCATCGTAGTGGAGCCTAAACCTTTCTTTTCTGAGAGAAGATCCGTGTCCAGAAGTGGGTTTGCTCAGAGATGAGTATATCTATCGTACAAACAAAGAAAAGACAACTTCTATACTCATCACACAGCTTTGCCTACCGATTTTGATAAGACCATTTATTTATTTTATACTAGCTTATGCTCGCGACTTCGTCCGCGTGGACTACAAAATTTCAAACCCCTATTTCACCCCCTTAGGAGTTGAATTTTCAAAAATCCTTTCTTAGCGGATGCCTACGTCATAATAGCTATCTGCATGCCAAATTTCAGCCCGATCCGTCCAGTAGTTTGAGCTGTGCGTTGATAGATTAGTCAGTCAGTCAGTCAGTCACCTTTTCCTTTTATATATTTTATATTAATTTCCAGCTACCTACGTACCAACTTTATTCTTTGCATTATGACAGCAAAAAAGCTTATCTTAAATTCCATTTATGGCTAATTGATATTTTTAGTCAAACCAGTCAACATAATTACGTATGCAGACTATGCTATCACGCACCATACAAGTACACAAGTAATTAGTAGCTTATTTACATCTCAAGTGTCATTATATTATCCCATAAACGGATGCATAGTGTAGTAGAGAGAGCCAGCGCGTGCTAGACCTTCGTTATTTTATAAAAGCTGAACGTTTCTCTGCATATTGTCCCTAACAGGGAGGAACGATCAGAGACTATGAAGTTTGGATCATGGTGGAACTTCATAGTCGCTGATCGTTCTTCCCTGTGTTGGGGACAAAACGCAGATAAACTTTCGGCTTTTATAAAATAAAGACGGTCTGGCGATCGCGGGCTCTTAGCCCATAGTGACGCCACGCTGCGCACGAGCGTGCAAACGATCAACCATGATAATGCGTTTCCGGGAAAGAGAAACATTACTAATTACATGGTCTGGTACGGTGAAACGCCATGTAGATTAGTGCCGGTACACACATCTCTCGCGATCGCGTTTTTTATCAACATAAACACAGATTTTTTAGGGTTCGTTGTAACACAGGGAACTCTGATAGTGTCTTACTATAGCGCAAAACCAGAGTGAACTAGAATGAGGGAACTCTCGGTTTGATCCTGAATTGACGATATGTCAAACATAAAATCATAGAAAATATAGCTACATTAGGCTACCTGCGTCAAATGCACTAACATTTGACGCCTGCTAGTGACGTCGAAGCATCGACGTTTTATTAGAAGTATCGTAACTGTCGTGAACTGTGGCATAACTGAGTAGTCTCCTATGGAGCCGTACGGGAGTAGTGACAGTTGTCACAAGTTGACGAATCACTGATCTCTCTCCCGCAGCGCTCCACTACCCTTAGCTCTCGCGTCACGTCATCACACCCCTCAGGAACCTACTCAGTTAAATGCGATATGCCTGTAGATAGTATAGGTACTCTTCATTTCTAGTTTCTAGCTTCATGCTTTAGTTTTAGGGACTCATTCCTAAGTAACCTACACGCACATCTACTAACTGTTGTCGCAGGGAGCCGCTGGATTCAGGCAGTGCAAGACTGTGGCATGTGAAATTTTCTACAAGAGTGTCCAGCCGTAGAAATCTATCGGTAAATAATGATGATGAAACCTACCTGCAGTCTGCAAGTCCTATTTTCAAAGACCTGTTTCGTCTCTAACGGCTCTGTCATTATTTAATGATTGACTATAGTCTGTCTGAACATAATTCTTTGACGTCTTGTGATTGATTTAGGGATCACGATCTCGCCGGATGATAAGTGATGATTTCTCGTAAGTTCTAAGGTGAAAGATGTCCTACTTACTATGTTCCGATCTTTGAAACCTTTGTTTGGGATCTAAAAGTTCTTATCTAAAAAATATTAATGCCCATATATAAATATAATATAATCATTACCCATATTATAAATGCGAAAGTGTGTGATGGTTAATTGGTTTGTCCTTTAATCACGTCGCAACGGAGCAACGGATCGACGTGATTTTTTGCGTGGGTATAATTAAAGACTTGGAGGACTTTGACTTTTATCCCGGAAAATCAAAGAGTCCCCACGAGATATTTAAAACCTAAATCCACGCGAACGAAGTCTGCTTGTCTAAAAATAAATAACAATCTACAAACGAAAATCTCAATTTTTTAAAACTATATCAATTAATATTTCTCATTTTATTTATTTTTATTTTATTTGTCCAAGAACAGCCTACAGAATTACACACTCAAAATTATACAAAATGTTATCGAGTTTTTCAGGTCCCGTGTAACTCTAATTACGGACCGTTACAACGAGCATTAAATAGAACAAGTCGTACATTAAAATAACCTAATGAAACATTATTTTATAATTTCCTTAATAGCGAAACTTAAATCTCCTTTGACAAATGCGACAGTGTTACCTAAGTGTGTAAATTGAATAATAAAGTGTACAAATCCACATATTATATGAAATTACATAATAAAAACATTCACCCATTAAATAAATGCCAACATACATACATCACGCGAAAGTGTCGCTCTCAATTAAATTATCAGCAGGAAACTTCCAAACTTCTTTATGGTTGCTTCCCACGGTGCGTGAGTTTGCGAATAACGCACGAATTTCCACACAAGATGTTTGCATCTTAAAGCAGTATTGAGGTCTAGTCTACATGACTAATATTGTATTATACTCCAACAAAGCATAAATCTTTCGGAGTACCCGAATAAGACAACCGTTATATCTGTACTTCGAACCTTTTGAATTTCTATTTAAATCTATTACTGTAGAGCCTTCAAAGAAAAGTCAGAAAATAGTTGAAAAACGCATATTTATTGTTTAGCGCTATCTATCATGATGGGGCATCCATTAAATTACCTATTTACGGCCAATATTGACGAAAAATCAACAGACACGTCAAAAACATCGTCTATCTATGTGTAAAATCATGCACAAATCACAATGCACATATTATCTATACGCCCTAACAGGATAATCGAACGTCCACAGTTCGGCCGATAAAAAGACGCACCATAGGAGCTCAACTTTATACTATAACAAACGCTTAAAATAAGTATGCAATAAAAATTATAATGGCAGTAGAAAGTCCTCCACGGATACGAATTACGAGTGGAATAGTTGGTAGCTCAGTAGATATTGCTTGCAGGCTTAATGAGCTATAAATGCGGTAAACGAACCACTGCATAACGTTCATACATCGTTTATATAAACATCGTAAAATAGATATGAACCAATGAAACCAAGTGTAAAAGATGAAGCATATCCTCAATAGTGCGCCCAGTCTAGTAGAATTTAAGGTCATTGCACTAAACTTTTGTCAATTTCATGTCCAAATATATAAGTCCCGCAAATTGCTATTGCGCTGGAACCATGTCTTATCAACATCGAAATGACGTCATTTTGACGTCAGCCGAAATAAAAATATACCATCAGCTCGAAACTTCAGTCTAGTGCTGACGTTACTAAAATGACAGCCACGCGCATTAGCAATTTGCGGGACTTATAGTATACGCCCCGTACACCCACACCTCACCCGCGCTATCACCCACCGGGTTAGCGCGGGGGCTGTGCGGGGCGTCCCCACCCCGATTGCCATCTCAGCCTGTCGCACTAAATTTTCTCAATTTATGTCCTTTTTCAAAAATCAAATCAAAGAGTTCCCACGGGATTTTAAAAAACCTAAATCCACGCGGACTAAGTCTTGGGCATCCTCTAGTTATCTATAAGTGTACCTTCGAACAGCGAAATTTTCATCTTCATCGTGTATCATCAAGTGGCTTCTACGTGTCGCGAGAAAAACAAACACAGACAATTGGAAGTTTACATAAATATATACTAATTAAACTGTCTAGAGAAGAGACATCGTTTAAAATCTCATTAGTGACTCAATGATATGTTTGGGTTAACGATATAACCTCATAAAAACTGGAACGTGATAACGTAGAAAAAGTATTTATGGATGTTTGGAGTATAGTCCATCACCGATAAGGCTCTATAGACTATAGAGCCTTATCGTTGATGGGCTAGTAAAATAGATTTAAAAACCGATTAAGTGCAAGTCGGACTTACACACGAAGGGTTCTTTACCATCGTACAAGAAATAACACTTTCTAATTATTATTATTTGCATGGCAGCCATTTTGAAATTTTTAATATTTGTTGTTAAAGCGGCAATAAAAATACACAATCTGTAAAAATTTCAACTCTCTGCCTATTACGGTTTATGAGATACAACCCTCTGGCAGTCAGTCGGACGAACAGCGGAGGCTTAGTAATACTTCGTTCGTAGTGGCACTTCGTTTACGGAACCCTATAAAACATAAAAAGATATGAAAGATGAAACATAACACTTCGTGTGGGAGAGAATTGACGAAAAACTATATCCAGTTTATTCGATTTGATATTCACGCTAATAAATCTGTCTACAACAAGCGTAGGCATGGAGCGATGTACCTATCTCACATTAAAAATAAAAGCCCGAGCTCCGACCACAATACATAGCTTAGGTACGCTAGACACATTTAAACCCTAACATCTGCCAGTAGACGTGATACGTGCATAAATGTTTCCGCCGCTCCCAGCGATATTAACTTCCACTGAAGTCAGTGTTGCCAACTCTTTAAAACCATTTGTCGCTAAGACGCCTTCCCGATGTAGAAAAAGTTAAAAGTCGCTAGAAATGGTTGAAATCAGAATAGAAAATCAATAAAAAATAAATGACTAGAAAAGTCACCAAATGTTTTTGTCGCTAAAAGAGAAAAAAAACCGCTCGTGCCTTTGTAATGTCGTTAAATTTGCAACACTGTTTATGGCTAATAACTTATTTGACTTAGAATATAGCTTTATTCAATAACGAATCCGTAAACAGAAGTTTTATCTGTGGTTCCCATACAAAAACACAGGAGACCGTACAAGTTATCTGTAAGACCGTGATCATGGGTAAATTTTTTGTCAACAAATGCACTTTAAACGTCGTATAATATTATTTGTCGCTAAAAGTTAAAAAAAAAATCGCTAGCATCTACGAAATGTCGCTAGATCTAGCGACAAAGTCGTTAAATTGGCAACACTAACTGAAGTTCTAAGCTGGTCCCATTGTTCCAGGTTCCACTGCCACATTGCACCGCCCGCAAAAAAAGGCGAACTTAATCCGACAGTGCAAGGACAGGTTTGAAAGAGGGACAGACATATCTTCAGTGATAGGATCTTGACGGGCGGAGGCGAGACAAATCGATTTGTGCATTTCGAAAACATGAAATTAGATTGGGGAAAGAGATAATGATATTCATAATCCTTGGGAAGAAAGGGAAGGCAAGAGTTTGCCACGTAAACAAAAAAGCGGATGGTGTATCGAAATCTCAGACTAAGAATCAAGGAGACTAGGCATTAAAATAATAATACATACCTTGTTAGAGCAAGCTATGTGTATAGAAAGGCTCTGAAGTGTGATAAAGACAAAACAAAGTGTTTTGTCTTTGTCATAGTTTAGCTTTTTTTTTGTTGGGCACGTTGTCGTTTGTGCGCCCAACAAACCTCTGTGATTGTAATTTATTGCGAATATTACGAGTTTTTAATTACTTTTCTGTTTTAAATTTAGTATTGAAGGTGTGTAGAAGCCAATTATGGTGCATTGTTGTGTAAAAGTTGTAGCGAAAGCAAATTATGAAACATAACCTTTCATACGTAAGTATGATTTCCTTTGTTGTTTTGTCCCTTTCGGGTATACGCGTCTGCCAAGTCTACTTGATTCTTAGTCTAAGATCAAAATGTTCAAGAGTTTTTGGGAAGAAAGGTGAACGTGTTCTTTTGAACTGTAGACGGAGGTAATTTGTTCCGAGGCGCTCATGATAAGTATATTCCGTTATCTCGACTCGGACCCATCATTACTTAGTCCCGGGGAAGCAATTAGAGTCCAACGGAACGGCGTACTAAACTCCCGACTTTATGAACGGAGTAATTTTAAATAAAGCTGGAATTTAAAAGGATTTGTCTGGGTCATATTAAAGCTGCTGACTCCTGGGGAGTTTCTTAAACGAAACACATTTTACCAAAGTTAGGATTTTTTACAAAATGCGATGGATTTGAATCTTAATGTTTACGTAGGTACCTAAGTTTACAAATTAAGTATCAAGTATCGAGATCAAACTGCTGGAGGGATAGTACATAATATAATGAATTGTAACATTGATATCATAGCTATCACAACATGTTGTCCTATTGAAAAGAGAAAACTCCGTTTGTTAACTTTAAAACCTCAAAACACAGACTTACCATGAAACGAGTATAAAGGAAAAATCGGGATGAACTAAGGGAGCTGGCGAAAATCATTTTCGAATTAGTTACCCCACAGGTTCCCCTACAGCTAACACTTGAATAAAAATTCCAGCTCAGCATACATTAAAGGAATCTTCACCAAAATGTTAACCCTATGAACCTAGCACTACTTTCCGAAGGGCTTCGAGATCGATAAAGTCCAATTAAGACCCTTCCAAGCTCTAGACAGCGGTCACCCTAGTTAGGTATTAAGGACCCCATCTGGTATTGCTGATGGGGAATACTTTTCGAGGGTGGTGGATATTGATTTTTTAAGCATTCATTTTTTAAGTATCTTTTTACTCTTGTTTAGATTTTTCACACTTGAAAATTAAAGTACCTACTTATCGTGGGTTTTTGAGTGATAAAAAAATGTTGTCCTAGTACCTACGTATCATTATGAACGGAGGACGGAATTACAAGAAATTTTTTCACAAGAAAATCGTCACAAAATATATAACTTTTTATGTCCTCGACTGTACATACCCGGTGGTTTCATGAGATAAACTATTGCGTTACAGTAACTGTAGGTTATAAGAAATAAACTAACATTAGAACTCTATTGCGTCTCAGGCCAGAGTTCGTACAAAAATGCCCATGGTCCTTTTACAACATAGCAAAAATGACCACCAAGAGAAGGGATCACGATCATTAGTAGAAACGACGAGAGAGAGAAAGAGAGAAAGATCTTTTAACTATTAAGGCGCCATCGAGAGAATTGCGGCGATAGTCTCGCCGTGCCACCAAATTCGACACAACTCTTAGACAGGGCGATACTATCGCCGGCGATAATAGATAGGACTCGTTGCGATTCTCTCGCCCGTGGTGATGGCGCTTTAGTGGCAATGTATCAATCCGTGGCAGTGGATCAATCAAACAAATAATGAAGTTACCTACATATGTAATATGTATCGAAATTGTACATTACAATAATAAATCGTGTGCAGTAGTTGCATTCACGTGTGAGACTGGGCCAGTGGCGTGTAACAACGGAAACATGACTGTGATTCTTAACACGCTCTATTTATACTCGGTAACTGCGCGGGCGCAGAACTCGCGATTGGCGAGAACAACTTTAGTGATTTGCGTACATTTTTACATCGATAACGATATATTACCGATTTGATGTCGATACCTCGGCAAATTAATAGTCAAATATTAAATGAAAATCAAATGTCTTTGAAAACGATTGGCGTATAACACGTGTTAAACATTAGTTTTAACGTAGGTAATAATTTAAAAAAATACTTGTAGTACACACAGGATTTATAAGTACATAGATCGCTAGCAAAAATTAAGACAGTTGATAATACTGATGATTATTGATTACCACAAAAAACCCGAAAAATAAATTAAAAAACCTTTATTTGTTAAGTTCGCAATGTATTGCAAATAAAACATTTGACTGATGCTAGTAGTCAACAAATGTTGCGTAGTTAGCTGCTGCAGGGTCAATGCCGCGTCGAAGGCTGGGTATTCACCCTGAGGTTTGGTCAGTATACACTGTGGGTTTGAAAAATACTAAATCACTAAAACTACAAGTATAAGGCAAATGATTATGGTATTGAATTGTGTTTAGATAGTGCAATAATAGCGATAAGTTCTTGCTAGCGTTCTTATTACACCCTATATAGAAATAGCAATAAAGCATGTCGCAAATACTAATGATTTGAAAAGAAGTTTGCGCGAACAATTTTTGACAAAGAAGTAACGATTTGAAAAGTAAGTAAAGTAAGTAAAGAAGTAAAGATTTGAATATTGAAAACGGTTAAATTATCCAGCAATGACTTAAACAAATAAGATTTCGCTAGGAAAATCCTAAGTAAAAGGTAGAGATGTTTGCTATTTTATGACTTACTCAAAATATCATCATAATTCTGCTTTCATCGATAAAATTATTAATCGACCACTTAACATCCCTACGATTTAAATTTAGCATTCAGTTAGTGTCGCATCAGGCCGGCGTGCGGTCGTCCTGAATTTCGGGAGCGACGAATTTTCATTCGTCAATAGTGCGACGATGTTACAAAACTTATAATGAATGTTTCATTACTTGGCAAGCTTTGTGGTTTGCAGTAATAAACCCATAATCCAGATGTATCTTTACAACGTTTCCCACTTACATTAAATTGTATTCAAAGTAAATTTTAATAAATAGAATCATTTAGCTGCTGTCTTATTTATGTTAGTCATTTTATCCACAATAATATCAACATTATAAATGCGAAAGTGTGTCTATCTGTTATCGTTTTACAGCTCATCATTAAAATTTGGTGCAACATCCCGGAGACGGAGATAGGCCACTTTTTATTTAGAAAAATCAAAGAGTTCGTCTTTTTCTGATACAAGTTAGCCCTTGACTGCACGTTCACCTGGTGGTAAGTAATGATGCAATCTAAGATGGATGCGTGCTAACCTGGACGGAGTATGGCAGATTTTTATTAAACCCATACCCTTTTTCGTTACGTATTTTGTCCCTCACTCTTTGATACACTCACCATAGCCCGCTGATATTTAAACGCTTAAAAATAATTATATTAAGTAACAATGAGACAGCCTCAGGTACAAAAATTTAGGTTACAACGCACCGGCTTACCTAACACTAACCACAAGATTTCACACCACCACCGCTGTAATTGTTGCAGAATTCCGACGATTATTAATCTTTCAGCTCTACTTGTGTTTCGCCTTTTCATGTTTTTGCTACTCTGAGATGGAAACGATCCTTCTCTATTCCATTATTAGGGTTCCGCACCTCAAACGGAAAAACTGAATTATTTGCTGTAAAAGTTGTGTGCTATGCTATACTATGTTTTATGAGCCGTTTAGTAGGTAATTTTAAATTATACTGTGTGTGACAAGAATCATCTAAATTGAACCAATCGGAAATAAAGTGCATGCCTGAGTTCTCCATAATGTTTTCAAAGGTAGACAGACACCTTAGAAAACATTATGGAGAACTCAGGCATGCACTTTATTTCCGATTGGTAAAGTTTGCTAATCCGTACTTGATCATCATGATCTAACCCTTGTCATTCTGAGACGAACCCGTTCTTAGTAGATGGGTTGAAATGATGATGACGATTTTCATATTTTGCATGCAAAGAAGTTCCACGCAACAATGTGACTTTATCATTTATAGGTATTAGGTACCTACTAGGTATTAGACGAACCGGACTGACTAGGTGATGCTGCCGAGTGCCGACCTGCGGTTACAGGCTATTTTAGGCACAGACAATTTCATGGTGTACTGAATATTGATCGTTTTTTTATTTATTTTTATTTTTATTAAACCCATACCCCTTTGGTTTTAACACGGCATCGAACCGTAGCTCTTAATCGCTTGGCGGCACGGTAGGGTGGTAACTAGCCACGGCCGAACCCTCCCACCAGACCAGACCAGAAATTTTAAATTATGAAATTTCAAACCCCCGCCGGGAATCGAACCCGGGACCTCCCACTAATAAGACGACAGCGCTTACCACTGCGCCAGGGAGATCGTCAGGGAGGTTTAAATAGGTTGCAAAATTTGGCACCTCTTCCTCATCCTAGCATAAACCAGGGTATTCTACTAGTGTCTAGACACATATTTATAGATATAATTTGAGTGATTGATACACCTGGCATCCGTAACTGGGTGTGATAAAGGGAGGAAGCTACTCAATATTCCATCGTACAGGTCATAAGGTGCATATTGAAAGGCCTCTAACAAACAGGTACCAGGAGAACAGGAATTAAAGGACGTTGACACGAGTCTTGTCTGTAATGCGGTAGGTATTATGTTACAAATAGCCTTTTTCCTTATTTTCTGATTCTGCCTCTCGAGTTCTGAGGTCGTGTTATGTGACGAAGTGCAGTTCATGGCAATTCGATCGATTAGCTATACGTCGTTCTATGTATGTATTTGTGTTAGTTACTGGTATTTGTAGGTACACAAAGGCAGAAAATTGTCACCAAATTGACACGGAATCAGATTTAAATTTTAAATACACGGTTCGACAAAAATGCTTTAGTTCTCATTAGAAAGGGATATGGAGCTTAGACTTACAACGATGATCTAAAGTTTTAAAGTCAAGAGGGTAGGCGGATAACTTACTACTACTCCAAAATTATCTTCCTAAAGACCGTAATAAATTAAAAACATCTTTTTTTAAATAAAAATAGATATAGCGAGCAAACGAGCAGGCGGGTCCTGATGTTAAGTGATTACCGCCGCCCATGAACATTTGCAGCACCAGAGGAGCCGCCGATGCGTTGCCGGCCTTTTAGGAATTTGTTGGTCCGCCCCTTGAATAACCCCATGTTATAATCTAGTGGGAACACCGCCGATGGGAGTTGGTTCCACAGTTTGCACGTGCGTGGAAAGAAGGATCTGGCGCAGCGGACGGTCGAAGTGCACCAGACACCCAGATGGTGAGGGTGAAATTCCTTACGGTGGCGCGCGGTGCGGTTGTAGAAAAAAGAGGGTAGAATGAGGTCAAATATCTACGAATTTTTTAAAGAAAACTTAGGTAATTTTCAGAGAAAACCAGGGTTCCAACACACGATCTCAACCACTCGATCTAACCACCACAGGGTATCATGGCTTTAAAATAATCAGGTCATCAACAGGGTAACCAGTCTAACTATAGGAGCTCAAAAGTTCATAGACATCTCAGCAAGTCTGATGCCAACTAGGTACGAGGGGTCACGAAAGGGCGTTCCCACTGGTCTGAGGCTATTTCGAGTCCAGACGATATCACGGCTTATCGATCGTACGATGTGTTGCGAAACTGGGCGCTTGTAGAGAACGGACCTCTTGTTAATAAGGAGAAAACGTTACCGGTTTTGATGGTGCTGATAGGGAAGAATAAGACCAGTTTGTAAACGATATGTATCTGAAAACCAGCGACTTGATTTCAACTAGACGTTTAAAACTCAGCAACTCCGTAAAAGCTCTTATTATAGTAACTTTCGTTTTGTCTATTCCTCCTGATCTCCTAGTATGTTAGGTTAATAAACAGAAGAGAAACTTGAGTAAAGTTTCTTTAAATGCCAAAAATTATTCTTAAAAACCTTATTTAAATGTCCCACTCTCCTGTTAGGCAACGATCTCTTTTATAGAGGAAAATAATGACTAATTTATAAATTTAAAGTGCTTAGGTCCACAATGCAAATAGGTTTTTGCCATGGGTGATATAATTGGTATCGACACCTACATTAGGTACCGTTGCATGGTCATGGACCATGGTAGTTACTGGTATGGGCAGTTGATTGTTAAAATAAGATTACATTATCGACACATTTGTACAAAATATCCACTTACGGCCAGTATCAATCCTATCTGGAACCTGTCTATAAGTTACTTAGGAACGTTGTTATTTGTCATAAACTGCATGGTGTTTCATGACAATTAACAATGTCGCTATCGACGGATTACGGATAGATTTATCAGACGATAGTAAACATAAATGTAAATTATTGTCCGTGACTTCGTCCGCGTCGAATTAGGTTCTTTAAAAATCCCGTGTGAACTCTTTTAATTTTTTGGAATAAAAAGTAGCCCACACACACACACACAAACTTTCGCCTTTATAATATTAGTGTGATTGGCAAGGCAGTCATTTGAGGAATATTTGTCTAGGTCAAAAGATTACAGATGTGTGTTCGATATCAAATTATGTTATTGTTCTACTTTTTTAAGTGTTTGTACCTAGATTGCGTTACCATTTCAAAGTATGATGTGTACGAATCTTTTGTTTTTATATATTTAGTTCGCAAGGAAATATTAAATTGTTGGCTTGTCCTTCAATCACATCGCAACGGATCGACGTGATTTTTTGCATGGATATAGTTAAAGACCTGGAGAGTGACATTTATCCCGGAAAATCAAAGATTTCCCACGGGATTTTTAAAAACCTAAATCCACGTATCCGTTGCTCCGTTGCGACGTGATTGAAGGACAAACCAATAAACCAACAAACAAACACACTTTTGCATTTTTAATAGGGGTACCTAGTGATAATTATATCGATTTAAAAATTCATGATCATCTCGTTACATCGCCGCTACATACATACCTACTGGGCACGACTGTCCTTTCAGAATGAGAAGGGTTTAGACTATAGTCCACCACGCTGGCCACAACCTGCGCAGATCGCCGTGCTGCAATTTCAGAATGAGGAGACCTGTGCTCTGTAATGAGCCGGCGATGGCGGGTTGATCATGATGATGATAATGCACCACAACTTGTACGAACCACTTTGAACATCTCACAGCTAATACAATCGCGCTATTTGACCATGGCTTCATTAAAAGATAATATTCTCTTAAAACCGTGTCAGTAGAGAAAAATTCTAACAAAGTAACTTCTAATACAGATCGTGTTCCATGTTCTAGTTTTTTCTGAGATAATAATACATTCAATACGTTGTTGATCGCAGAGATTACAAATTAAACACGACATGCGGTTTTCATTCCACGCATGGAAGAAGATTGTTGTCGGCTATTGTCTAGTTATCGTTGATTTAAATTAATCGCTTAGCCTAGTGGTTAAGAGTAGGACGTCGGCCTTTTAATCGCAGGTTCGATCCCGGGCACGCACCTCTAACTTTTCGGAGTTATGTGCGATTTGAGTAATGTATCTACAAATTGTTATGGACAGGCAAAATACGACAGATCGACATAGCAATCAAGGTATGAGGCAAGGGGGACGCCCCGCACACCCGCCCGTCACCCGCGCCATTCCGCCCCGGGTTAGCGCGTGGGTTGTGCGGGTGTGCGGGCCCCACCTCATACCCGAATGCCATGTCGACCTGTCTTCCCGTTGACCTAGAATCATGAAAGGCAGGTAGCAATGTCTTATAGCACAAGGGAAAAATCCGAAAATCATGAATGTGTGGTTACATCACAAAAAAATTTTTATAGTACGAAACCCTTTGTGTGCGAGTCCGACTCGAATTAGACCGATTTTGTCTGTGAATCAATTTAATTAAACTTTAAAAACACAGATTTCGATACAAACGTTGGTGCAATTAACCTTCACGGACTGTTTCAATTGCGTGGACCTCGATTGTTGATTGCTACTGTCTAATTGTATCGATTAAATTTTATCGATCATTCGTCTTATTATGTTACCTATAAAAATTTTGATGTCGATTCTTATCAGGGATTTTTCAGTCGTGTATGCAATTATTGTTTTTATGATTGTTGAAATTAGATTTTCGTATTATCGAACCAAAAGGTAAATATTTATGTTGAAACAAAGCCGTTGACGCAAAGGACTCAACTTTTTTCAATGTCATAAATGCGAAAGCGTGTCTTTGTATCTGCTAGATTTTTACGGCCCATCCATATTACCAATTTTGACAAAATTTGGTACAGGGATAGCTTGCATCTCTAGCTTGGATCATATGCTATTTTTTTTGTCTCGGAAAACCAAAGAGTTCCTACGGGATTTAAAAAACCTAAAACCACGAAGATGAAGTCGCGGGCATCAGCTAGTACATAATAAATCAAAAAGATTCACACTGTACCTACGTAGATTTTTAAATCTAAAAATATAATGCTTAAGAAAAACTATACAAAATAGTTATTCTTAGAACTCTGCAGCATCTTTATTAGTTAACCCTTTTCAAGTAGGTACCTATTCTTTATTTGTACGCGACAGGTCGAGATGGCAATCGGATTGGGGACGGCCTACACACCCACACAGCCCCCGTGCTAACCCGGTGCGGGATAGTGCGGATGACGTGCGGGTGTGCGGGGCGTCCCGCCGCCTCATTCTCCCCTATTGCCATCTCAACCTGTCGCGTACTATACCTATTGATTAATAGCTCTAGAAGTCTAGACCCGTGGGTCAGGCTTACCTCTTCCAGTTTAAGCACGATTAATAACTGACATTTGTATCGTGAGTAAAACTTAAGTTCAGCCGGTTTTTTTTTAAAGTTTTTTCGATTTCACTGGAAACCGTCTGCGAAAATAACCTGTTATTATTTTAATTTATTCGTATCCTATGTATATTAAAGTTGTGAAATGAGTGTTTGTGTACGTGTTGGATACATTTCAGACTAGTAACGACCCAAGGCTTCGTTCCAGTCTTAATCCTTCTTTCAGGTATAAGGGAACCTCTGTATAAAATGTCAACTTTCTAGGGCCAGGGGCATACTAGGGGTTAGAGCTGGGCGTTGATGAGTCTGAAGCTGTGACAGCCTAGGACGTCCGCCTTCTAATCGGAGGGCGGGGGTTCGATCCCGGGCACGCACCTCTAACTTTTCGAAGTTATGTGCGTTTTAATTAATTAAATATCACTTTAACGGTGAAGGAAAACATCGTGAGGAAACCGGCATGCCTGAGAGTTCTCCATAGTGTTCTCGAAGGTGTGTGAAGTCTACCAATCCGCACATGGCCAGCGTGGTAGACTATGGCCAAAACCCTTCTCACTCTGAGAGGAGACCCACGCTCTGTAGTGAGCCGGTGATGGGTTGATCATGATGATGATGATGTTGATGAGTCAGTCAGTGAGTCGGGACTTTTTCATACTCCTAAATAAAATTTGGAACGATCTACCTGGCTCTCGGATTTTCTTTAAATAATATAATATAATAGGGTAGTTCGGTACTGCCCTTGACAGCTCGAACTTCATCTCTCGCAGCACCGCAGTCCCGTCGTGACCATGACCCGTGCAATTGGGTTGAAATATCGACAAATATAAACATCAAATTAATAGTGGTATGACGTACCCGTTGAATTACCTGGTGTTAGAACTTAAGTGGCGACTTGTATTTATGATGGCGCAAGCATTTTGCAGGTAAAGCCACAGATGACGCTAGTCTATATGTATATAAAAGGAATAGACTGATCTATCAACACAGAGCTCAAACTATTGGACGGATCGGGCTGAAATTTGGCATGCAGTGCAGTAGCTATCATGGCGTAGACACCCGCTAAGAAAAGATTTTTTGAAAATTCAGGAGGAAAAGTATGAGAATGAAATTGTATACTCCACGCGGACGAAGCCGGGGGCATAAGCTAGTTATTAATATGAATAATATGTGTTACTCGCTGAAGTTTTATTATCCTCTCAATGCCACTAGCAAGGGTCAATTACCTGCAACAACAAAAAAAACATGGTCAAAAACACGAAACACAATGGGAATGACCAGTAAATGGTGCCACGATAAAATGTTATAACACTATGAGAGATTTTAAGCCCTATTTGCATAAAGTTTTGAGTTGAAAATAATTTGGCATAGCTAACTTAGCAACAGCATTAGACGATATCTAGCTTGGTGTATATTGAGGAAAAGGTTTAAATTAAAACATCGAATAAAAACCAAATATTTGCATTATCTTTGAATAAATTTTTGATGACTAATATGGTAAATTTTAATGAGGAATTAATTATGAAGCTAAAGTGGCCGTGGGCATGTCATGTCTGTCGCAGAACCGAAGGCCGCTGGGGCAGCCATGTTCTGGAGTGGAAATCGCTTAGGTACCTCCAGGAGAACTCCAGGCCGCTGCTGGTCTGATGATCTTAAGACTTAGAGAAATAAAAGTAGAAATGCAGTCAAAACCGCTTAAAACAACATCATTTATATATTGATATATTGGCTATAACGACCAAAATATGAATCCCAGCCATTTGTAGTGTAAAGAAGCTTTTGCGACCTCATAATCATGGTCCCTTGAATGTTCTTATAACAGATTTTGACTGTAATCTCCAATATCTCGCAAATGGGCACAATATGGCCTTATAAACGTAAATAATAATCTACCGCCAACGCGTTCAACGAAGAAAGACAGTAAAAATCATATGAAACGATAAGAAAACTATAAATCAATCGAGAGTAGACATTACTATAACAAAGACCCGTTTGAGAAAGCAGTTAACTAATATAAAAGTACTGAGCGAATCACGGGTCATTTAAATAACGTCATTGCCCATAAAATTATCCAGTCAGCTGACTGCGTGTCTGGCATATTAAGGTATGATCCCGTAAATGGATCTTTAACGTTGACAAGGTAGGAAATTTCCAGAATTATTTTAACACGATCGTTTATAGCTTCTATGTAATGATGATAAATAGGGGAGTCCAAGAGGCTACATAGGGATTTACTCGAGCGTCGTGGGGACCTATTGAATTGTAAAGATTATATGCTAAAAAAAACGGCCAAGTGAGAGTTAGACTTGCACACCGAGGGTTCCGTACTCGGGTATTTTTTTCGACATTTTGCACGATAAATCAACTATTAGGTCATCATCATCATCATCAACCAATAGACGTCCACTGCTGGACATAGGTCTCTTGTAGGGACTTCCACACGCCACGTACACTGTACAGGTAAAGGCCTTTCATATGATACCCACTTGGTACAGTTATCTTACCTTGAAAATTAAAAATACGAATTATTTGTTTATGAACATTGAAGTACCTATATTTCCCGAAAAGAATATTAAATCTTATATTAGTTCAAAAAATAATTGTACACATCAGTGAACTTCCTGGTGCAATTTGCATTTATTTGTTTTATGTAGAGCCTTTAAACAGAACGTGTGGTGTGCAGATATTAAAATAAATTGGTAATAAATCAAACAGGAAACTATTGATATTTATTTATTCCCTGTAATGTTTTACGTGTTTTGATTTGCCTACTCGTATTTATATCCGAGGACCAGGGAGCGGTGACCTGCCACCAACGCTTATACACAAAACGGAGTACTATAGGTAGAAAGGGCTTTTATTTGTATGTGGTTACAGGTGACCTTTTGAGAAGTCATTGGCGCTGATTCTGTTGTCTTTCTCTAAACTAAATTTAGAGTATCTGCATCTTTTTCTTTTCAATATTGCTAAAAAAGGATAGAACATGAATTTTACATTATAGACCCTAAACTTTAGTTAACGCTATAAGTTTTAAACAATAGGCTCGCGACTGGCAGCTAGAGTCACGAGGTTTGACAGCTCTAAATGAAATTTCAAACTGTCAAACTGGGTCTGTCCTTTTCATATTACATTAGTAAGAAGAGGATGCGAACACAATCAAATTTAAGTGTGCGCAGAATCAGTACCATTATCGGTCATAAATTATGTTTTATCAGTCTAAACTAAGCTCAGACTGGCCAGTACACAACAGCACAACAAGTACGCTCTACAAGCTTTTGTCTCACGACATGTAGCAAAAGGACCTCCCTAAGTGGCACTGAAGCAATCGAGCATATCATAGCAATTTCCACAATGACTCGCAGTCTAGACGGCATCCCAGTTTCCATGTCTTGTGGTCGCTGACCTTTATATACAATCCTGATATCGATGCAATTATTATCTTACTAGCTGAGGCCCACTACTTCGTACGCGTGGAATTAGGTTTTTAAAAATCCTGTGGAAATTCTTGGATTTTCCGGGATAAAATGTCATGTGTCTATGTCACTCTCCAGGTCTTTATCTATACCCATGCAAAAAATCACGTCGATCCGTTGCACCGTTGCGACGTGATTGGAGGACAAACCAACAAACCAAGAAACACACACTTTCGCATTTATAATAAAGGTACTGATTTAATGAGTACCTATTCACAATATTCAACCAGACAAAAGCTAAGTTCCTAGTAGATCTTCTGGGCACAAACATTCAGTTGTCTAGGTTTTTGTCTGGGAAAAACCAAATTTCAATTATCTAGGTTTTTCAATGTTTTGTGGTCAAGCCGTTAAGTGGTATTTTTGGCTGACAACTGACCAAGATTACATAACATGGCAAGCGATAACTCCAGTCTATAATGGACCAGGTAGAGCGTACCTTAAATTTAATTGGCTTAACGGCATCTAACCATAACAGTAACGAGTACCAGGAATCCAGGAATTTAAAGAGTCGTTAATTCGAACGCCACCAACGCACAAGTCAACAACAAAGGAGCGCGAGAAAGGGCATAAAGTGGCCAGTGAATGAGCGCAATGCGTGCTCTTCAATCGAGCGCATCATAATAATATCCACAATGAGCTGCACAGTCTAGACGCCATTGCAGTGCGCGACACATCATGATGTGGTCGACGACCCTATAGAATTACTCTTACTCGACTAATATATGAAATGAAATGGTGTTTATTTTATATCAAGACCTTCTTTATACGTCAAAGACTCTTTGATCCTCAATCTCATAAGATAAGGACGCTACGATAGCACATAATAATATAATAGTACTAAGGTAACGATAGCTACAAACCACTGCGATTCAGACACAGTACCTAATATGGGATAGGATTAAGAAAAGAAACACACAAATATCTACTTATATCTTATTCACACAAGGAACCAAAAGCTTAATTTGCTTAATGTAAGCCGCTGAAATAGATCAAATTTTACGGCGTAACATCAGCATGCGATATGCAACGCCCGCCCTTCCTCTTGAGTGTGTTTTGGGATTTGTGTGATGCTGCGTGGTGGTGGTGCGTCTTTCTTGCTTGGTGGCTGGCTTTTCCTACATGTTTAGCAGCGTGAGGGCGGGCGGTGCATATCGCATACCACATGTTGCACCATATATGTAGATTTCATCTGTTTCAGCGGATTATAGCAAATTAAGCTTTTGGTTCATTGTATATCATGGACTTCCGCAAAATAACGCCCGCTTCTATGCAATAATAATATTATCTTATTCATTACTTATTATTTTATTTTATTTTATTTTATTAATGAAGAAGATGCTGTTTCATTTAGTTTGTTTTGACATAAGTAGTTACAATAAACAGTTAGGCTTAATTTCAACACTGTAATGGTATTTAATGGTAATTTTCTAATAGTTTTATTAGTATGACTATTATTTCAAAATAAATTATTTTTTATATTATTTCAAAAAAAACGTCACACAAGTTACTCAAAGTTGAGTCACTTTTCATTCTATAATGTCAACATTATAAAATAATATAATGGAATTTTTATACTTTTCACGCCATCCATTAGGCTAATGACTAGACAGTGATAAGTCAAGTACACGTCATGGGGAAATCATATTGTAAGTCACAAGAGCCACAAGTGACGTATGGAAACGTGCGTCTCGTATGATATCATGATATGATAGGTCAGTCATGTGAGTACTACAGTACATTAACCTAGCTTGTCGCAACTCGAAAAACATGTCGTATCACTTTTCTTAAATTAGCATAAACTTATCGATAAATGATGGAACTTTTTGCCATTAAACTGTAATCAATGGTACAGAAACCATGCTATGACGTATTTACGTGTGGGCGTTCGCAGTTAGGTCAATCATGTCAATGTCATAGTACGTTGACCGATATTATCACAACTCAAAATGTGTCACTTTTCTAGTAAAATACCTAATGATAGTAGTTTTATAAATATATTAAAGTCATATAGAGTTGAGTAAAAGAAAGTATGCTGTGATTATATGTAAAAATTCGTAGTTAGGTCAATCATGTAAGGACCTCGTTACATTACACGACTCAAAAGAAAACATTAACATCCATACTTCCATACTTAATATTATAAATGCGAAAGTGTGTCTGTCTGTCTGTCTGTCCGTCTGTCCGTCTGTCTCTCTGTCTGTCTGTCTGTCTGTCTGTCCGTCTGCTAGTTTTTCACGGCTCATCCGTTTAACCGATTTTGACGAAATTTGGTACAGAGATAGCTTGCATCCCGGGGAAGGATATAGGCTACTTTTTATCCCGGAAAATCAAAGAGTTCCCACGGGAATTTTAAAAATCGAAACTCATGCGGACGAAGTCGCGGGCATCACCTAGCTATTTATAAATGATGAATGTTTTTCCCATTAGGCATTATTAAAGTACACCTAATAATATAGAAACCATGCTGTGACGTATATTTGCGCGTGGGCGTTCGTAGTTAGGTCAGTCTTGTCAGCGCCGCGGTACATTGACCCATCCCGTGCATTGTGTGTTTAGTCGTTTACTCATTACCATTAATGGTCTGTTTACATTGTGACTGGCAGGTAGCTAATGGACAGGCGAAATCTTGAGCTTGATGTTTGCTTTATTAAGTGAAACTTGCTACTTCGGTTACGAGTACAAAAATATACAAAGTAATAAGTATCAAAATGTCTCTACGTTTATAATATCTTGTTTGATCACTCGTAAATAAAAAATAAAAAAATTAGTGCATTTCAGAGTAGTTTTCCTAGCACTCTCCATACAAACATAGTTTTGGTTCTCATTTCAATTTTAACCAAAGTCAATGGAATTTTGTACATTCGTTCTAGAAACAAATAGGTATCTGTGTGGTTTGTCAGATTTCTGTAAAAATGTGTAGTTTAAAAGTTACAAGAACTTAAAAATTTGTATTTTATGAGCAGGCTTAAAGATGTAATTGGACTTTGAAATTACACATTTTTATAATAATTTGGAAAACCACAAAAATAGATATTAGTTTTTAAAACTTGTCTACAAAATTTAATTATTTGATTGATCCAAATGATAACCATTGTTGTCTGTTTGGAGTGCGCTACGTATAAACTCCTCTTAAATGTACCTATTATTTTCTACATTAATACTAGTCCGGAAAATTTGGGTATTTCACTTGCAATTTATAAAAAAAGTATGTCTTCTAACTTAAAGTAAATGAATTCTGTTTGACTGTAGATTCACAAGTCATCTCAGTACGTAGGTACGGTATATTCATTGCTTTCACAATTTCCTGTATTGCAAAATTAATAATAACTAATTATACACTCTCTACAGTTACAATGTCAAAAACTCTTGGCACAGTCCCACCATTCTATAAAAATCAAAAGCGAATTATATCTAATACCGTTTCTTTTGATCTGTGTTTCTGCAAATTAAAAAACAAACTTATTTTTTTGTTGTTAAATTAGGGTTCTCACGCGTTTTACATTGCGATTATTTTTACCCAAAAAAAAACCAATAAGTCTCTATGGGGTTAGGTAGAATTTATTGGGTTTTAGCAGTATGTCCTTTACATTGCTTTGCACAAGGCAAATACTAACACAAGTCAAAACTCAAAACGAACATTTACTAACGATTTTTCATTTTCGACGAAAGCTTCTTCGCGCAAGGCAAATGCTAACAAGTCAAAACTCAAACCGAACATTTACTAACGATCTTTTATTTTATACTAAAGCTTACAGCATCGTTACTATATTGAAGGAATTTCTTAAAGTTTCTCAAAGTAAAATATTTTGCTGTTGGGCGGCAACCCTATTGTATAAGAGGATTAGGTACAAAAGTCTGACTGATTCATACCACACATTAATTAAAAAGAGTAAAAATCTCGGAATTGGGTGCAACGGAACCGCAAGGTGAGGAAAATTTTTAAAAGGTTGCCCAAATGACGAGTCAAGAGTCTACGCAGACAAGAATTTAATCACTCCAACGAATATTGCCGTGTTGGCAACGTAATATACCATACAAGTATTATTAATAAGTATACCTTAGAAACATTACAATAGAGTTAAAAATCCTCTTAAAGTTTTCGCATTGATTTGTTATTCAGAATTTTGTGATTCCGTCTTTCCCATGATATTATCGTCTGCGTGGACTTAGATTTTTTAAACCCTGTTCGAATTTCCCAAAACCCTTTCTTAATGGAGGTCTACGTTATAGAGAAACTTACATGCAACATCCTAGGTTTCTAGACCCTTACGCTTTTATAGATATACATAAATGGCTATCAGTTAGTCGGCTTCTCCTTTTATATTTATGTATGTAAGCTAGCTGACGCCCGCGTGGATTTAGATTTTTAAAAATCCCGTGCTCTTTAATTTTACGAGATAAAAATGTCAATCTATGCAAAAAATAATTTTAATAAATCACTACCTACCCATATTATAAATGCGAAAGTGTGTCGGTTTATTAGTTTGTTGGTTTGTCCTTCAATCACGTCGCAACGGAGCAACGGATCGATGTGATTTTTGACCTGGAGAGTGACACACTTTTTATTCCGGAAAATCAAAAAGTTCCCAGGGGAATTTTAAAAACCTCAATCCACGCGAACGAAGTCGCGGGCATCAGCTAGTAAATAAATAAATAAAAGATGTCAAAAAAAACAAACTTCTATAAAAGCCTGCGGTCAACGAACTAATTAAAGTCCTAATCAAGCAACTAGGAGCAAATTAAACCTAGTGTCTAGTCTAATTGATAAAGCTTTATTAACGTACGGACCTAATTGTGTGTCCGTCATTTCTAAATGGACGGGTCAGTACCCTGGCTCACCGTACCGTAACAAAAAAGCTGTATCAGTACCCGTACGTACGAGTTCGTACGTGGGTGGTACTTGGTAAGGTTTTAAACGGCATTTTTCGATACTGTCTGGTATAGTATGACCTACATGATTTAGCACGTTCACGATTAAATTATCACTCAATATTATCATTAAATCATTAACATTTAGTCTCAAGCGAAAACATAAATTATTATGATAAACAGGCTTAATAACCTTTTACAGTTTAGGGCCAGTAAAGTTTCGTAATAGAACATCTTAATGAATCTCCTAATTAGACAATTAAAAAGCAAATAAAGCCCGAATTATGAGTTATAAATTCTTTATTAGGCCGTTGGCACACGCAACGCAGGACGCAACATAAAAGTTTAAACTTTAAATTATTATCATCATTAAGTTAACATCAGTTATTTGTATGGAAAATAAGCTGCTAGGCAAAATAAGGTGTTTTATATCTAACTAACGATCCGCCCCGGCTTGGCACGGGTAGCTTATTACATTTTTAATAAATAGCCTTTGTTACTCAAGAATAATGTAACTTTTTACTGGTGAAAGAATTTTCAAAATCAGTTCCAGAGATTACCCTCTACAAACAAACTTACAAACTTTACCTCTTTATATTAGGTATAGATTATTTTATTAAAATTATGCTTCGAAGAAAAAGGGGAACTGACGACTACTAGACAAATTAATCTGTTTTGTTGTCCGTCACTATTTCAGTTATCGTCGTCGTCATCAACCGATAGATGTCTACAGCTTAACATAGGTCTCTTGTAGGGACTTCCAATCCTCACGTTCTTCGAACTATGTGCCCCCACAAATTGCCACTTCAGCTTCGCAACCCGTTGAGCTATGTCGGTTACTTAGTTCTTCTACGATCTCCTCATTTCTAATTTTTCTTTTAAATATAATTAGCGAGCAAACCAGCCAGCAAGCGGGTCACCTGATGTTAAGGGCGACGGTAATGCACATAAACATTTGCAACACCGAAGGAACCGTCAATGCATTGCCGGCTTTTCAGGAATTCATTGATCCGCCCGTTAAATGAACCCATGTTGAAAACCAGTGGAATCACGGCCGGTGTGAGCTCCGCTCTTTGTCAAGTCGAGCAAAGTTGAGAGACAAAAAGTCTCAAGTATCGACTACCGTTTAGTCGGTCGCCTGGTGCGAGCAAGTAGCAACGCAGCACAGGTCGCAGACTGAGCGGCCGACGACCGCCGGATATAGGTCATGACGTCAGAGGCCACACGCCCACTCTATACGTAGTATGCTCCATAGTAAATATCGGGCCTAATTCGTGGTTTCCATTAATACACTCGCCGCGGCACACGCTCTTTATCAAGCCGAGTGCATTGTTGTGTAAAGAAAATTGTTCGAGTATCCGAGAGGAAATTAGAAGTAGAGCTAATATCAATAAATAGAGGTTTAAAAATTATCGTTTTTCTTTCTTTCTTTTTTTTATTTCTTTCAATAGTAGGTAAATAACCGATGGACTTATATCCCACCTACTTTTGTTTTTTTTTGTCGGCACTTCTCAATAGAATCTGCTTTGCGAACCAACGTGATGGTTGAGTCTTGACTAACATTACGAGTAAACATTAAAAAAAATGTTTTTTTTTACTTTGAAAATGGATGTCTCTCTTTGCATCGTATTCCTCATTGCTGAAGGCCATGGCTCCTTTTCCTTATTCTTAATATAATGGAATAAAGGCTTTCTTGTGATAGTAATAGTAGTTATGTTCGAGTATGAACAAAAAACCGCGTTTTTAAATGATTTTTTTAAATGAGTTTAGCTTTTTTTTATTCAGATACAAGTAAGCCCTTGACTGCAATCTCACCTGATGGTAAGTGATGATGCAGTCTAAGATGGACACGGGCTAACCTGGAAGGGGTATGGCAGTTTTTATTAAACCCATGCCCCTTTGCTTTCTACGCGGCATCGTATCTCAACGCTAAATCGCTTGGTGGTACGGCTCTGCCGGCGGTAACTAGCCACGGCCGAAGCCTCCCACCAGACCACACATATTCCCCGCAAATCTCAGGCTAACAGTCCCAGAATTCATTATCATCATCATCATGATCAACCCATCATCGGCTCACTATAGAGCACGGGTCTCCTCTCAGAAAGAGAAGGGTTTTGGCCATACCAGGTCCATGGTCTACCAGGCTGGCCAAATTAAATAAGCACACACCAATCGATTTAAGCACAAAAAATACTACTTTCACGTCCCGAATCTACAAAGTCAAAATGTCATGCCCGATATTCGTGTGTACCCGTGTACCTAATAGGTGACATTGTGACATTAGTATTATAGTCGAATCGAGTGTTACAATTTTTTACCGCCACGAAAGTAGAGCGAGCTGCAGTAGTGTCTGCCCACAATGGATATGGTAATCGTATTGTATAGTTTTTCAGCTACACTAACGGTAGTCGATTGACATGATCATATGTGATTTTGCGCTGGGGATATAGTGCTATAAGAGGAGCGAGAAATATCAGGCTTAAATCATATAACAATCTCTACATAGTATAAAATAAAGTCGCTTCCCGCTGTCTGTATGTTTGAACGCGTAGATCTTTTAAAGTACGCAACGGATTTTAATGCGGCTTCACCAATAGATAGAGTGATTCAAGAGGAAGGTTTATAGGTATAGTTTAATATTGGTTTGTGTTAATTTGTTGAAATATGACGATATTCGAACAAAATGTCGGAAGAATCACTCCTTACTGACACCACATTAGTCTACATTGGACCCATGCGAAGCCGGGGTGCATCGCTAGTATTTTATATAACAATATAAAATCCTTAAATCCACGCGGACGTATTAGCGGACATCAGCTTCAGGTAGTAAATAATAATCCCTTAAATCTGATCCATCCATTTCATAGGCGATCTGTTTTATGAGCGTAGATCGGTGTCCATACTCCGATATCACTTAATCCTACTAGTCTCAACGCTGAGATCTACAGAGCGCACTTTGACTTTGCTCAGACTTAAGATTAAGTTAAAACGAGACAGATTTATGTGAGAGATATAGCTCTGTCTCGTTTTAACTCTGTCTTATGTCTAAGTCAGAGTGCGCTCTATAGATCTCACCCTAAGTCTAGTGTAACCTGAGTCTATACGCTTTCCGCTACATACTGTGCGACAACAAGTATCTGTGTGAAAACCTGCCCCCAATTCATATTAAACCAGCATTGTGCTGTATATCATTCATCGCATAACGGTCGCGGTGATTTTTGTGATTGCCCACTGCGGCTACATTTGTATGTACTTAATTACGTTGAATCACATTGTTTGCATTTTGCTTTCACGGTAAAAATTTATTGCTCTTTACAGTTTACAGTATAGGTAGATGCAGTAATTGTCGCCTAATTTTGTTGTAGGTATATAATCCCTAAACTAAACTAAAATGACAGGTTTAAATATATATTACTTTCATAATGCTCCTTACGGAAAAGATTAACATTATAATTTTTTTATTCAGATACAAGATAGCCCTTGACTGCAATCGCACCTGGTGGTAAGTAATGATGCAGTCTAAGAGGGAAGCGGGGAGTTTCCACGAGATTTTTAAAAACCTAAAGGTGACACGACGGCCAAAGTCGCGGATACTAATTAATTTAGAATCATTGATAGAGCAGTTTCAAAGAATCTACTAAGATTTTAACTTAGAAATCTTGGTACTTGAAATAGCCACCTCACTAAGATTTCTATTGCAATGCAACAGCTGCGATGAGCCACGATAACCATATCTAGAACTGCAGTTTCACATAAACTCTCACCGTGAGTGACTATGCTTGACCATTGAAGATTTTATTACCTGAAACAAAAATAAGAACGATTAAATATAGTTATTCTTCAAAAAACCTTCACGTAACAATTTTACAAACAAATTTTAAAAACAAAGCTAGTGGCTAAGACACCCATCTCCTAATCGAAGGTCGGGGGTTCGATCCCGGGCGCGCACCTCTAGCTTTTCTGAGTTATGTGCGTTTTATGTATTTAAATATCACTTGCTTTAACGGTGAAAGAAAAAATACTGAAGAAACCTGCACACCTGAGTTCTCCATATGTTCTCATAGGTGTGTGAAGTCTGCCAATCTGCACTTGGCTATCGTTTTAACGTGTAAACTATGTCTAAACCCCTTCTCATTCTGAGAGGAGACCCGTGCTTTGTAGTGAGCCGGCGCGGCAGTGGGTTGATCATGACGAACAATTTTAGGTCCAAAAGTTCAGGTTCCATAAATCTCTCGAACAGTGACTAAAATCGCGAACAATTGAACGTTCAATTCATTTATTCAAACTTGAAGATTGAACAGCTGCTCGGTCAATTCAATGTGTCCCGAAGTGTAATAAGCACTTCGTAATAAACATACAATTAGATTTATTACAATAAACCAGTTTTGTTACACCAAGAGCAAGTAGATTTTAGATTTAGATTACAGGTGCTAGCTTTTACGGCTTCTACCATTAATGTATTTAAATTAATTTCATGTAGCATAACTAGTGTCTCTTAGGTTACGTCTGGGCCTCTACCACCGGTTCGGAAAACAATTTCCACTGAGTAGAGCCGGCAAGAAATCAGCAGTTACAAAGATATAAGTTTTATGGCGTCGTTAAACATTTTTCTCCTATCTAAAATAAATACTTAACTAGAATTATAAGCGGACATTTTTTTGTTTTAGTATGCCTACTGCATCGGATATTACGATTAAAACATAAAAATAACCAATTAAAAAAAATTGCAAACACGCATGTTAATATTATGTACTTGAACTATCAAATTAATTAATTTAGACCTACATAAGCTTAACTAGTGAATTGGAAATATCGAAAATAATAATAATTTAACATTCATTCAGTCAACCCAACCGATAGAGCCTATTGTGATAGATTGGTTTTTTCATAACAAATGTAGGGAATTAATCTGCTATAAATTCGACAACATATTATATTATTCAGAGCACCATATTTGAATAATATTTGGACGATACTATTGTAATCAATTCTAATAAAGTAACCTTATAAAATTGTATACTTAGTTTAATAATATAATTAATTGATCCTATGTTCCTACTATTATACTTTGTATGAATTCTTATTTTATTATTAGGAGAGTTATACGAATCTAATTTGATATGAAATTACCTCTCAACTCGAGACAAGGTGGCTTATTCTATTGTATTGTTAACAATCTCTTTACTAAAATAATATGTAGGTCTAAAAATATTGCTATCCCTTTCATAATGCACCCTGTGAAAAAGATGCACTAGATTTAGACCTGTCAATTTAGTTTAGTTTAAGATTGGGGCAGATTCTCTTGTACACAATCTCTTAACTAAACTAAATTAACGGGTCTAAATCTAGTGCTATCCTTTTCCGCAAGCAAAATTACGTAAGGGATAGCAATAGATTTAGACGTGTTAAGTTTTTGTACAACGGAATTAGCCACACTGTGTACACAAGAATTGGTCTTAATGTGACACAGTTCGAAAATATAAGTGCTTAAGTGTCACATTAGGCCAGTGTTTAATGATTCCTGCATGAATGGCACAAAATTAATCACAGGCTCTTCGACTATATAATACCTAACGACTAGGTAATAAAGAGTTATTACGCAGCACCTGTTTACATAATTGCTGAGTGCATAGTTCAAGACAACTATAAAGTTAATTGATGACATTTGAGTTATTTATGCTAAAACGAAACCAAACTTTAATATTGTTTAAGTTAATACGTTTTTGGCTCATCGTCCTAAGATCGATGCATTCCGTTTGTGTCTATTTAGAATCCATACTAATGTTAAAATTGCATAAGTGTGTCTGTTTGTCTGTTACCTGTAACTTTTCACGGCCCATTCTTTTAACCAATTTCAACGGCACAGTGATAGCTTGTATACCTTTTATCCCAGAAAATCAAAGAGTTCCCACCAAATTTTAGACAGATTTAAATTCACGCGGATGAAGTCGCGGGCATCATCTAGTATAAACTAATATTATAAAGGGAGAAGTTTGTAAGTTTGGATGTAGGAACTATAGGAGGTAATCTCCTAAACTGCTCATTCGATTTAAAAAATTATTTCACTCATATAGATCAGACATTATCCTCGAGTGTGGCCCTAACATTATGTATGAATCGCGAAACGAAGTCACGGGTCATAACTGAACCTTCGAGACCATATGATCTTTTACATCTCACACTTCCGTTTCCAATAGATCTTTCAACTTTCAATTCAGAATCAGATCTTCAACGGAGTCCATTATATAATTTATTACGGTACGCGACCGAAAGTGATGAACATCGGCCTTAGAATGACATTTCATCATTTTAGAACGTTGTCTCTGTCACTCATACCCATATGACGCTTTGTCGGTCTCAATGACCGACACAATGCTCTACAAATCTGCCGTCTCCTTCTAAAGATCGATGTTCATCACTTTTGGCCGCGTTGTACATGTAAGTAGGGCTTTTATTTACGTAACCGTGTGTAGAGTATTTGAGTAGTGAAATATAAATATGGTTCATTATTACAATAACAAATGATAACCGAGCGTGTTTTCGCGGAATAAAGCACGCACCGCGGTTAAGGTCAGCCGCAAAATAGGAAGCATAGCACTAGGTATTTAGTATCTATTCCTAGTTAGTACGTATAGCTACTCGTTAGTACCTACAGTACACGACAGGTCGAGATGGCAATCAGAGTGGGGAAGCCCCGCACACCTGCACAGCCCTCGCGCTAATCCGGTGCGGGATAGCGTGGGCGATGTGTGGGTGTGCGGGGCATCTCCCCGCCTCATACCCCGATTGCCATGTGGATCTGTCGCGAACTATACTCACAGTTGTTTGCAAACGTGGTTCAAAATTTTGCTTTTGATTGCACTTACAATGGCACAGGCACACTAAAGTACCTAATACTACTCCAAGCAATGAAAAATACTTGATGCACCGAGCAATAAAATAATACCTACTTGATTGTTGTAAAAATATAGTTAATTGCATTGTCCGTGGCTTATCTGAAAAAAATTTAAATAACTACTTTATTTGCGTAAAGAATTGGCGTATCAGTATTTACTTATTTTACTAAAGTGATTTTTTTTTTACCATTTTTTGTTTTTATACTTTACTCGATATTGTTGTAACTTTTAACGTTTAATTATAAATCTAAATTATCTTCTTAGGATACTGATTTGACTAGTTGTCAAATACCGTATTTTCTCTAACCATAAGGTTCTCAGAATAATCTGAGAATTGTGTTCCTGCGAGAGGCCGACTAATATAAAACTGAAGAGACTTGACAGCTGCGAGTTGTACAGGAAAATATTCTCTAAATTTATGGACTATAAAATTTATTAGAGTCCCCGAGACTGCAGCAAAATCACCATTTGACTGACAGCTTTTATAGGCTTAGGAGGTCGATTAGAATGGAGGAGACATTTTTGTTGCAAGTAACATAACCATGGTTCCGCTACCATGAAAGTAAATCTGTGTGTTTGTACTTTTGTAGTGACTTTACCATTGCTGGCTCAGAATACATAGTACCTACAGGTAATACTGACTCGAAACTCGGGATGTCCGTCTATCTTTATGCCGCAATTACACCTATAAGTTTTACTCACGTAAGTACCTCAAATTATCGACCTATCGCGATTACCTCCCTCCTGTCCAAAGTCATGGAGCAAATCATAAACGCCCAGCTGCTGGGATATCTTGAGGAGCACCAGCTGATCAGTGATCGTCAATACGGTTTTCGCCACGGCCGATCAGCTGGTGATCTTCTTATTTATCTCACGCACCGCTGGGCGGAAGCCATTGACAGCAAGGGAGAGGCTCTGGCGGTCAGTCTTGATATTGCAAAAGCCTTTGATAGGGTTTGGCATGAGGCACTTCTATCGAAACTACCATCTTACGGACTACCAGTGAAGCTGTGTAATTGGGTCGCCAGTTTCCTTGACGGTCGCAGCATCAAGGTCGCTGTCGACGGTTTTTGCTCGGAACTCAAACCCATCAATGCTGGCGTCCCTCAGGGCTCGGTGCTATCGCCCACACTGTTCATCCTGCATATCAATGACATGTTGCATCACAACAACATCCATTGCTATGCGGATGACAGTACGGGTGATGCCCTGTACAAAGGACATACACAGCTTTCTCGCGCAGTGCTGGAGGAGTGTAGAGCCAAACTTGTGTCTGACATAGAAACCTGCCTAGGTAAAGTGTCAGAATGGGGCGCACAAAACCTAGTGCAATTTAACCCAACTAAAACACAGGTTTGCGCGTTTTCCGCCAAGAAGTCCCCTTTTACACTGCCTCTTCTCTTTCAGAGCACTCCCCTCACACCTTCCAACAGCATTGGGATCCTTGGAGTCCACATTTCGAGCGAGGTTCAATTCCGCGATCATTTGGAAAGCAAGGCCAAATTAGCCTCCAAAAAGCTTGGGGTGCTCAACAGAGCAAAGCGGTACTTCGCGCCCGAGCATAGGCTCCTACTCTATAAGGCGCAAGTCCGCCCTCACATGGAGTACTGCTCCCACCTTTGGGCTGGAGCACCCCAGTACCAACTCCTTCCATTTGATCGGATCCAAAGGCGGGCTGTTCGACTTGTGGACGATCCCAAACTAACCGCCTCGTTGGAAAGCCTGGAGCACCGCAGAGACGTTAGCTCTCTATGCGTGTTCTATCGCCTGTATAATGAGGAGTGCTCTGAAGAGCTTTTTGACCTCATTCCACCCTCTTTTTTCTACAACCGCACCGCGCGCCACCGTAAGGAATTTCACCCTCACCATCTGGGTGTCTGGTGCACTTCGACCGTCCGCTGCGCCAGATCCTTCTTTCCACGCACGTGCAAACTGTGGAACCAACTCCCATCGGCGGTGTTCCCACTAGATTATAACATGGGGTTATTCAAGGGGCGGACCAACAAATTCCTAAAAGGCCGGCAACGCATCGGCGGCTCCTCTGGTGCTGCAAATGTTCATGGGCGGCGGTAATCACTTAACATCAGGTGACCCGCCTGCTCGCTTGCTCGCTATATCTATTAAAAAAAAAAAAAAAAAAAAAAAAAACCTTACGTAATTAATTGACAACAAATTTACTAAGGTAAATGACACTAATAACACGTTTACATTTGTAAATTTGTCGTTAGTTAATCATATAAGCTACTTACGTAAAACTTACAGGTGTAATTGCTGCCTTAGTTTGTGCGCATAAATTGCCGTCACGATCGTGGAACAAGAGTTTGTTATCACCTATCACCCTCTATCTACATTACGAAACTAATCACTATTTTAACCGGTTCTATTGCAGTTTCCGTAATTCAAAACGTGAAATTTGCATTTATCAAATTATAACCGACGTTGCGAGTAGTTTTGAAGTAAATATTAATTTTGTTGACCTCTGGTGCAATGGTACAAAACGCGAAATGTACTGATTCCGGGTTGAATAAATTTAAGAATTAAGTAGTGAGTTCTAAATTATTGACAAAATTTTGAGGTGTTCCTCTTACACGATACGTATCGGAAACATTAAATATTGAAGAACAAAGAAGATGAACAACGCGACGCGTGCGCGAACTGACTCCCTTTGAAAAAGGACCCCGGATGGGTTCGAAACTAGTCGGGCAAACGTCGTATAAACACGTGAGCACAGCCGTGTGAGATATTATATATAATGTAAATCACTCACGATAGTCTAAACGTTAAAAAAGAAGATAAAGTTGATGTGACTGTGTTGAACCAATTATCAGCTGGATTTTGGATTCAATACAGAAGTGTCAAATAGAAATGCAGAGGATTTTAGATCGCTTGAAACTATTTGCTTCTAATAAACATTATTAATTAATACCAATTACATAAGGGTTGCTACATTTATATATCTGTGATAGCCATCGGATAGCTATCTGATAATTATATATCACAATTATCGCGTTAAATTATTATCAGGAGACACATAATTATCTTGAAAATTTCAAAACCCTGGTCACCAGAGATCAATGCACCTCTATCCATAGTTTATTTCAGCAAAACAATAAAACAATCGAAGGTGGAATAATTTTTTATGCGTGAAAGCTGCTAGATTTCATGGGTCGTGATTTTAAAACAATAAAAAATTAATGGATGATAAATTCCAGTGAGAAATATCTGCATTCCTTATAAAAAAGGGTATAATATGTAGATATCCATAAACTTAAAATAGACAACTTAGAGTAGGTGCTCGTAAGTTTAAACCGTCGATCTAAGTCATCGACGTCTCGATCAATCGAGTCGATCATCACAGCCAACGATCTGGAGTCCTGAATTCAGTGTTCTGCATTCCGCGTTCACTACTTATCAATCACAGAAAAATTGTACAGCTATAAAATTACGTATATTAAATAATCGCCAATGTGACCAATCGACGCTACAGATCGAGGTTACAGGCCTCTACAGTTGACTCAGAATGTTTGATCGACTTTTATGCCGCATTTTAATAAATAAACAAAATTTTCAATATTTTAATGTACGTAGCCATATTTTGAAAACTTTAAAATTTCGAAACCAGTGAATAGTTATGCACTGATGACCATTCTGAATCGGCCCGTTTCACCGTTAACATATTCAAATGTTTAACACTCAACTAACATTTAAACACGTGCATCAAATAGTCATCACAACGATAAATCATCGTCGTATTATAAATATAAGCTGTGATAGCCTAGTGGTTAGGACGTCCGCCTTCTAATCGGAGGTCGGGGGTTCGATCCCGGGCACGCACCTCTAACTTTTCGGAGTTATGTGCGTTTTTAATTAATTAAATATCATTTGCTTTAACGGTGAAGGAAAACATCGTGAGGAAACCTGCATGCCTGTGAGTTCTCCATAATGTTCTCAAAGGTGTGTGAAGTCTACCAATCCGCACATGGCCAGCGTGGTAGACTATGGCCAAAACCCTTCTCACTCTGAGAGGAGACCCGTGCTCTGTAGTGAGCCGGCGATGGGTTGATCATGATGATGATGATGATGATGATTATAAATCGAGTCAACAACACAACCCGTTAGCCGGATTGTCACAAATATGTCTGAATTCTGAAGACGGACTCCCGCAAGGATCATAAATACCTAACTGTCGCCGGACACACGTGGGATACGGCTTTAATATAAACCACATACAGGAGTCAGGAGTAGGTGACTACTATAATAGGAAAAGGAATAGGTATGAACACAACGAATATCTTTTTTTTAAGTTTATAGACTAGCGCTTGGCTGCAATCACACCTGGTGGCAAGTGATGATGCAGCCTAAGATGGAGCGCGCTTGCCTAGAAGATGCCTATTCAATCTTGACTTGAAGGTACCCATATTATAATTGGAGGGGAAAACTCATGCTGGAAGGGTATTCCAAATCTACGAGTAAATATAAAAAACTTGTATTGAATAAAAAACATTCGTTAAAGAAGCCTTTGTACCAAGTTTCGTCAAAATCGCTTCTACGGATGGGCCGTGACAAGCTACCAGACAGACAGACACACTTTCGCATTTATAATATTAGTATGGATTTTTTATCAATGATGGCTTGAAAACAATCGCAGCGCTAGTTCACACTCAGGCAGCGATCAACGAGTGAGATTGAAATCCTATTGAAATCAAACGCTAACTTGATATAGAATTTAAGAAAACGTTTTCTAAATATATCATTTTGGGGTTTGGATAATGTGAATGTCATCGTGTCAGAACAAACATACGTGTATTTTGATAATGTGAATTGCATCATGTTAGAGCGAACCTACTGCGTGATTGTAACTAGATAAAAAAAACCTTGTAAAGTCTACAGTTACGAGTAGGTATGTGTTAATTAAAAATAATTGTAATTATTATTTATTAAAGCAAATTGTACAAGCAAACCAAACAAGGAAAGTTGAAAATGAATATTCATAATGGACCTATAAGACTTGTTATGGAATTTATTAAATATTACAATCACAATAATATCAACTATGTAGTAGGGAAAAAATTTCGTGATTCACACATACCGTAATATGTTCGATGTCCTTTTATTGTACTAGTGCGTAAAAACAGAGCTGAGATGCCGTTACTCGAAGTGTTTCCGCGAAGACGAATGCAGGGGTAACGGTACCCGGGTATATCAACTCATGAATGCAAAGCATGCCCAATCATTGTGTAACATTTTGTATTTATTTCCTCCTAATTATTTCACCCTCGGTGCATTTTATCTTGATTTTTAGGGTTCCGTATCGCCAGAGAGAAAAAAGGAACCCTTATAGGATCACGTCGTCGTCGTACCCTTATAGACACTTCTGTCGACATCTGTCTGCCGTGTCTGCTAAGACTTGTCATTATCATCATCATCATGATCATCATTTATTTATTTTGCTCAGATATGGTAGGTACATGTATATTATTCACATGAGGTCTTAAAAATCAAACCTTTAGCAAGGCTTTAGCTTTGTCAAGGGAATCAAACCTTTAGGGTACTTCCCATTGATCTCATTTATCAGATTCATGAAATTTGGCAGGTAAGCCATGAATTTCGGGTCAAGTCAAGTGGTAACATCACAAGAAAAAATTAAAAAGTGTTATTGCTTGTACGATCCTGCGGAACCATTCGTGTGCGAGTCCGACTCGCACATGACCGGTTTTTTTATCGCTTTTAATTGCTGTAGGTAAGTACTTACCAAGATCACATGGAACTGGCATATAAACGTACAGTTTAAACGACTGGGTCTAGAAACTAGAGATTTTGCTCACTTCCCAAATCTGGGTCATTGGTTGCTACTGAAAGTTTTTTGGCGGCAAGAACCAAATCCATTTTCATATTCCATCTGAGCGAAGACGGGGCGGGGCGGTTTAATCATCATCATCGTCACCCTGTAAAACTATGTCCAATGTTGGACAGGTCTTCATTAGCCCAATATTGGACAGGCCTTGAGCGCAACCACACCATTTTTTGTCAGTTCTCCGTCTTCCTCATCCAGTCAAGTCCTATCTTTTGTCACAGTCAAGGGTAACTATGAATTATAAGCAAAGTCAGGCAAAAAGTAGGTATGATTATCTACGTTCGACAGAGTTGCACAACAGTCCGATCGAGGGGTCATCGCACCGGGCATATAAAATGCCACTTCAACACAAGTGCGGATTCTTTCCTGTTTATTTGGCAGCGTTCCGACGGACGCACAAAGGCAGCCGTTCGTTGATATTCTCCGTGTTCTAGAGTACCTGTGAACGCTGGAATGCTCTTCACAGAGGGAGGCAAAAGCGGTGACTGTCGGTTTTTTTTTACTAGATGATGCCCGCGACTTTGTCCGCGTGAATTTAGGTTTTACCTAAATCCACCAATTTTCAGGAAAAATCTCGTGGGAACTCTTTGGTTTTCCGGGATAAAAAGTAGCCTATGTCCTTCTCCGGGATGCAAGCTATATATCTGTCAAAATCGGTAGAACGGATGGGCCGTGAAAGACTAGCAGACAGACAGACAGACAGACACACTTTCGCATTTATAATATTATTATTAGTATGGATTCCATTACAAGTTAGCCCTTGACCTGGTGGCAAGTGATGAAGCAGTTTAAAATGGAACGGAGAGAGAGTTCGTTTCACGTCCGTTCGTTAACACAAACCCGCTAAAATTTGGCGGACAAAGGTCAAGATACGGACGGCGCGCGCGGCGCACGCAAACGCACGCGCAGCCAAACGTCGCGTCGTCGCGCGGCACATTTGTGACTCATTTTAGTAATATCCATACTAATATTATAAATGCGAAAATGTGTCTGTCTGTCTGCTAGCTTTTCACGGCCCAACTTTTCAACGGATTTTGCTGAAATTTGGTACAAAGATAGTTTGCATAGCGGGGAAGGACATAGCCTACTTTTGGTCCCTGAAAGTAAAAGAGCTCCCACAGTATTATTAGAACCTAAATCCACGCGTACAAAGTCGCAGGCATCAGCTAGTCTATCTATATATATAAAAGGAAAAGGTGACTGACTGACTGACTGACTGACTGTCTGACTGACTGACTGATCTATCAACGCACAGCTCAAACTACTGGACGGATCGGGCTGAAATTTGGCATGCAGATAGCTATTATGACGTAGACATCCGCTAAGAAAGGATTTTTGAAAATTCCACTCCTAAGGGGGTGAAATAGGGGTTTGAAATTTTGTAGTCCACGCGGACGAAGTCGCGAGCATAAGCTAGTACACAATAAACATGGTGTCACGATATTAACGGCCAACGTTCGTTTCACGGCCGTTTGTTAACACAAACCCGCTAAATTCGGCGGACAAAGGTCAAGATACGGCAGTACGCAAACTCACGCGCAGCCCAACGTCGTCGGCACATTTGTGACTCATTTACATTATTTACAATTGTCACAACGAAAGGAAAACCTAGCATTTATTAGCTTATTAGCATAGTTGTTATTGTATTCGATTTCTACAGAGGGGTTTAACTGTTTTTTAACCAACTTCATATTGGCGCTTGACCTATAAATAATCTCATTGAACAGTAGTCAAAAAAAGGCTCAGATACTTTCTTATTATTTTCAAGGTTTTCAATACATAATATCACTATCATTACCCATATTATAAATGCGAAAGTGTGTTTATTTGTTGGTTCATTGGTTTGTTAATTTGTCCTTCAATCACGTTGCAACGGCGCAATGGATCGAGGTGGTTTTTGCATCGGTATAGTTAAAGACTTGGAGAGTGACATAGGCTACTTTTTATACCGGAAAATTGAAGAGTTCCCAGGGGATTTTCAAAAACCTAATCTGAAATTTTCAAAATACAAAAACCAAGTGATATTTAATTACTCAAAGCGCACATAACTTCGAAAACTTAGAGGTGCGTGCCAGGGATCGAGGCCGCCGATCGCTGATGCTAAAAGCACCGTGTCTGCTTTGCCCCTAATATAAATAACCCAATGGCGGTAAAAATAAAACTACAAGACTAAAAGAACCGTAGTAGGATGGTATTCAAATGCGTATCTGAAATCTGAGACTTACTGTTCCACTTACTCCGTCTACACTATTGAGTTCAATTATATTCAACGATCCTGCGTCTGAAGCCTGTAGAGCAACACTATAAATCTGCGTTACACATTTTGCTCCAGTTTCTGTAGTCCAGTGTGTTTAGTATAGGATTTTAAACACGACGTTGATAGAATTCGAGCGTCGAAACATTTAAGCGTTCAAGTGAAATGGACCTTATTAAACTTGCTTTAAAACTCAAGTCTACACTATTGAGTTCAATTATATTCAACTATCCTGCGTCTGAAGCCTGTAGAGCAACACTATAAATCTGCGTTACACATTGTGCTCCAGTTTCTGTAGTCCAGTGTGCTTAGTATAAGATTTTAAACACGACGTTCATAGAATTCGAGCGTCGAAACATTTAAGCGTTCAAGTGAAATGGACCTTATTTAACTCGCTTTAAAGCTCAAATTAGTCTACATATACATCTACAACCAGCGCTCCAAGCAGAAACCACGCGAATATAAAATCGGTCGTACCTACTGAATTTTGAACTTTGAACCAAGAAATTTAGATCCATTTTACTCTGACGTTATTGATTTTCGATGCTCGAAGTTTATCAACGTTGGTGGGATGTAAAAACTCATACTAAGCACACAGTCGTCCAGATGATTCTTGGCGTGCTCTTGTTACATATTTTGATACTTCAACGTGGGTATTCGAATATATTTACATTTATTGCGATTGTTTGTTGAAATGCTTGCGAATTTGAACGCATTAAATATTGAATCGAAAAACTGACAGACGTTGGGGTCCCAATTCCTAATGGGGCTAGAATGGCGACATCGTATCCAACGTTGCCAGATGATAGGTGGTAAAACCTACAAACGAGACCGTGAAAAGGTAGGAAAAGATTTAAAAAGTTAACGCTGATTTACGTACCTATTTTTTATTAAAAATAGCGAGAAAACGAGAAGGCGGGTCTCACCTGATGTTAAGTGATTACCACCGCCCATGAATATTTGCAGTACCAGAAGGACCGACCGCCAATAGGTTGCCGGCCTTTCAGGAATTTGTTGGTCCACCCATTGAATAGCCCCATGTTGTAAAAAAACAGTTAATCGCTGAATTTTGATTTGAGGATCTAAGTATACAGTTGGATTTGTCTTGTCAATGTTTGAGGTGTAAAAAATGACACAGGCAACAAAACAGTCCCAAATAACTAATAAGTCTCTTTGAAAGAGATACGAAAATAAGACAGTGAAAATAAGACAGGGGTTTTCACAGGCTTTCGCGCTGCATTACAGAGAAGTAAAAAAACACAATGGAATTCCGCAACCCACAACTGTAGTTACACACATAAATATACAGTATCGCCACATTTCACGACAGTTAAGGAACTTCAAACAAAACGTCGAGGTTTCGACGTCACTTTCTTTGATTTTAAACCACCATAGGCTAATATTTGACATATCGTCGATAGGATCAAACCGAGAATTCCCTCACTCTATAAGCTTAGGTTCACTGGTATAAGCGGACCAGATGACATTGTCCGACGACCAACACTGACGTCTGACACATATTTCGTTTCCCGCCCATCGACAATGCGCGCGTAACGGGCGCCATTGTCTTTTTTTTCTCACCAAGTTTGGCGACAGCGCGTGGGTGTCGCTTATTCGCACGAATGTTGCGATTACAATGACGGATTGATTGGTTCAACATTTAAGCATTAACAGACATGCCAACCTACCTACGCGACAGGTCGAGATGCGCAATCGGGGTATGAGGCGGGGGACCCCGCACTACCCGCACAACGCCTGCGTTCGCCCTCTTCGTTAGCGCCATCTTGACCTGTCGCGTACTATAATTACATGCGTAATAATTGCATATTACATGGGCCTTAAGAATAAATCAAACACACATACCCTGCCAAGCATGGCGTCCAGCACTACCTTTGATCCAAAGCGGACAATATCTGCTTCACATTAATGCTGCGGGTTGGGTGACCTAGTTGACCCAACTTAAAATTTAATAGTTGAAACGTGTTAGCAGTAGAATAGGTATATAGACTTTACTTTACTTACGTCTATAGGTCAGTTTAGCTATTTGGAGCGGCCATAATTCATTGGGTTGGAGTGTGAAACTTGGAACGTTTTCCTCAGTACAGGACCAATAGGCTTGATGCTTTCTTTAAAGATTCCGAAGCTCAATATACGATTTCCAAGAAGCATCTATAAGGAAATTTTATTGGCAGAATTCCCTCATCCCACATCTCCCTTTTTCATCGACCTCCAATCTCTCCCCCAGCAGATCGAATACCATTAAGAGACAGCCGTAAACAGAGAAAAAAATTGAACATTATTATATAAATAGACTTTTATAATGTTTTGAATCGTTTAGACTCTAGAGACCACGGCATGGTTGGGAATACCCATCCTACCGAGAAGAGCTAGCAACAAACTCGGCTGATTAAGTATAGCTGATTTCGTTGGCACATCTGCAGAAGGCTTAATTTCGCACGATGTTGCGATTATAATGACGGATTGATTGGCCCAACATTCGGAATTGGGGACAGCCATTTGTAAGTGGGTGTCCAGGTTAATGATTGGTAATGATGGTAACCGTTGTCTTTGGCCCAGTTAACATGACGCGCACCATATTGGGACGTGTATGGAGAGGATTAATTGGATGGAATTAAATCATACTTAAAGCATTTCTGTGTATTGTTGGAAAGAATTTGAGCTTGATATTTATCTAAATGGACGACTATTAAGGCCAATGAAGTTAAACGAATATACCTACTATATTTACGGTTTAAAAGGATTAATTCGATGGGATAAGCTAACTGACTGACATATCATCGTAGAGCTTACCGCTAGGCCTAGAAACTTGAGATAGTATTTTCAATTTTCTAAGTCCGATATCAAGTGGGGTATCATATGAAAGGGCTTTACCTGTACCTACATTCTAAAACGGATTTTTAATTCATTTTTATGTATAATAGTTCTTGATTTATCGTGCAAAATGTCGAAAAAAATAACCGTCGGTGCGCGAGTCTGACTCGCACTTGGCCGCTTTTTGTAAATAGCGAGCAAACGAGCAAGCGGGTCACCTGATGTTAGCTGATTACCACCATTCATGAACATTTGCAGCACCAGAGGAACTGCCAATGCATTGCCGGCGAGATATGAAGAGATGTAAAAGATAAAACAATAAAAATCTATCGCTGAAATCTTATCTTCGCAATAGCGTTAACGCGGAAGAACGATTACAAAATTACGTTAAAACAAAACAGAAAACCGCTAGCAAGCCTCAAAGGATGTGCCGAGCGCGTTAGTCACACGTCATAAATCAAGGTAATTAGTTAAACATAACTGCATTATATTCCTGCTGTGTCAGGTAACAGTGGCTTCTCACTGCGCGTGGACAGTGCGATTCTATAGCTCGCTCCTTTAATTCACTATAACTTGGAACTTCTCAGTAAAATCTCATTTCAAACTCAGGCTTGACTACGGTAAGATGACAGAATTGTGTAACGATCGCAATCACCTCTGATTAGCCGACACTTTCTCGTCAGTGCGTCGTTGCAGCAAAAAATACCATAAATTCAGCCAATCATAACAATTAAGATTGTAGCAAAGATTGATGCAGCTTTTCCAGCTGCATCAATCATACATCGACCAGCCGGTGGTTTAGCATTGACATAATATAAAAGCCATGCGTTGGCATAAGTGAAATAAATTTCTTATGCAGCACCCTTTTCATGGCTTTTGTTTATATATCAAGTAATAAATTATGACAATTTGGGACGTTTCTGCTTACTACTACTGAATCGAACTGTTGGAATTGATTTAAGGAGAAGCATAAAACAATTAGTCGCAACGCATGATCACCGGAATTATAGATGCGCCGCGATTAGGAATCAAACCAATCCGCAATCGGCATGTAGATATAGCTCGTATAGTGACAAACCGTGAGAGGCCACCCTTATAACTTGTTTACAGTTGAAAATGAGTACAGTCTAACCGGCCGGCTAAGGGCTAAAAGCCATAAAAGTTTACTAATAAGATAAGATAATCTAAAAAATAACAAGTTACTACTTACGCATTCAAAAAAGCTAATGTAATGGTTTGCGGTAAGGTTCAATGTCAAATGATGTCAAAAATAATAATTGTAGGAGAGTGGCTGTTTAAAATATAAATTTATTTGACAACCCAATGCACGGGTAAATGATCCATTGTTTGCGGGAGATATAATAGATCTTTAGCTTTAAAACAAGTGGTCCTCTAGGTTGAATTTTACTCCCACGTATTAGAACTTATGACTGTCCAAAATATAAAACACTATTGTTAAAAAGCTTTATTGCTATTAGCCCTTAGCCGGCCGGTTTGACTATAAAGGTATGGTCTCGTGAGACAAGTGAAACCTTGTAAACGTCTTGCTTTAATCCTTTCTCGAGAGGTATACGAATAAACAATTCATACTAAATTCTACATAATATCTACATACGAGTAGAACTTAGGTACTTGCTTTGATGTAATGTACGTGGTATATTATTTCATTACTGTGAGGTTTGCGTTTGTTTGTTACAATCAGGTTTAACGTTGTTAATTAAATGCTTGATAAGAAGTAATTAAATTCATTTTGTCGAGTTCCATAATTAAGAAGAAACGACAAACTTTTTTTGCTTTTTTTACCAAATTGGTACATAGTAGGTAGTTAGGATCATAAAGGATAAAATTTTAGACGAGCTTTTAATTAAGTACAACAAACTATTTTAGATTTTTTACAATTACCTAATTGCGAATTTGTATAAATTGTTTGAATATGTTAAAATTCTGAAATCTTAGCGTTTAAACTACCGTGAGTGATTTCCATTCTAAGGTCGCAGTCAAAACCGCGGCACGTGCGCGAACGGACTCCCTTGAAAAAGGACCCCGTATGGGTTCGAAACTAGTCGGGCTAACGTCGACTACACACGTGAGTAAAGCCGGGACAGATATTATTTAGAATTCTGAAATCAATTAAAATACTTACTAAACTAGCTTATCCCCGCGTCTTCGTTCGCGTGGACTATACAAATTTTAAACCCTTATTTTACCCCCTTAGGGATTGTATTTAAAAAATAAAATCATAGTGGCTGTTTACGCCATAATAGCACATAATAGCTATCTGCATGCCAAATTTGAGCCCGATCGGTCCAGTAGTTTGAGCTGTGCGTTGATAGATAAGTCAGTCAGTCAGTCAGCTTTTTCTTATAGTATATTGGTATAAACATTATTCCACTATAGGGTCGCGCGATTAAATTTTTAAATTGAATTTTTTTGCAATAAAAAATTGGCACACTATTTGACACCAACCTGACGAGCCAACATTTTATTTATAAGATCGCAAGAAGATAATGACATCAATATCGGTATGGCATTAACATCAATTACCCGCAACTCGCAAGAAACTGACGCATAAAACTCAATAATACTGACTCACTCAAACGAGTTATTTAAAATGTATTTCCGTAATGCACTTTACTGATTCCGAGAGATAACTGTCATTTAGTAGCCTGGGAGAAACTTAAACACATATCAGTGTGAGTAAGGTTTCTACAAATTGGTATTGGATTTAACAACCAGATCCAACTTACGTCACAATATTACCTCTACACACTAGGAAATTCTATCTAGATCTATGAGCGCACTCTGACTGCTTAGACTTAAGACAGAGTTAAAACGAGACAGAGATCACATAAATCTGTCTCGTTTTAACTCAATCTTAAGTCTGAGCAAAGTTAAAGTGCGCTCTAAAGATCTCAGCCTTAATCTTATGGGGCATAGGCGATGGCAGCTCCATCCTTACTTCCAACAAAAGGATCCTTAAAATTGTAAATCGACATGTAAAGAAACATTTAGCCTTTTTCACAATTGTCTGTGCTATTGTCGCGTTCCGCAGTGCGACTTGTCAATATTATTGACCCATATTATAAATGCGAAGGTGTGCTTGTTTGTTGGTTTGTTGGTTGGTTTGTCCTTCAATTACGTCGCAACGGAGCAACGGGTCGTCGTGATTTTTTGCATAGTAAAAGACCTGGAGAGTGACATATGCTACTTTTATCCCGGAAAATCGAACAGTTCCCACAGGATTTAAAAACCTAAATCCATGCGAACAAAGTTGCGGCTAGTTTCTATAAAAGGAGAAACTTTAAGGCTCTCTCTATAACATACATGTTACACGTATACCCTCCACTAATAAAGGATTATGAAAAATTACAACATCAGGATCTTCACAAATCCAATTCTACGAGTTACGCAGCTCAAATGGTAGAAAAAACTAGTTGTACTCCAAAATCTATAGGCGTTTTGTCAGAACAGGGCTTTAAAGCTAAGACACTTCTAAACAGTCGTTCAAGATCTAAATTTTCCCAAGCCGGAATCAAAGCAAGACCTTGCAAGACACGTGGACATTGGAACCGGAGATGTGACCAACGTGTGTGTAATTCAATTCGGTGATACCTACTCCTTCCGGTAAAGGTGTCAGCCGTTCGGCGGAGACCTCGTTTCTAATCTTTCACCTTGGGAGTTTTTATTAGTTAATCACAGGCAGCTACGCCTTTTCTTTTTCAACGTCAAGTGACACCACGTCCAAAATCCGTTCCGCTTGTCATTAACGTGTTCCATCCTAAACTAACATCATTATCTGAGATGTCGTTCGAGAGCAGTGAAATAAATACATAAGCCTAGCTTATGTACTTTCAGTTCATCGCGTTGGTTGCAACAATTTTTTCCAAGTCAACAATTGAACGGATGACCGATCTTAAGGCACTAGTACGACCACCGATGATTAGCGAGAAAAAATTAGAAACGAGTTGGTGACGACAACGACAAGCGAGTGTGTACCAAGTATGTAGTTGGGATAGTTTTGTCGCCGGGGTATAAGCACGTGTGCTTGCGCCAGCCGCTCGGATGGGCGCTTGAGACATACATTAATTAATCCCTGCGCAAGGGTTCCTTTTTTCCTTTTGAGGTACGGAACCCTAAAAATTATCTGGCGGTAGTGAAACAGGCCCTTTATCTTATACTAGCTTATGCTCGCGACTTCGTCCGCGTGGACTACACTTTCGATCTCCTATTTCACCCCCTTAGGAGTTGAATTTTAAAAAATCCTTTCTAAGCGGATGCCTGCGTCATAATAGCTAACTGCATGCCAAATTTCAGCCCGATCCGTCCAGTAGTTTGAGCCGTGCGTTGATAGATCAGTCAGTCAGTCAATCCTTTTATATATTTAGATTTATTTACTAACAGCAAGCTTAAATTGTAATACCTACCTACCTACCTATGAATCATGTTTAAATCCTGTTGGGTGTTGCAACCGCTTTATGCACGCCGAACTGTATGCACGTGACTTATCTACGAAACCCGTCGCCCTATCAAACAGGCCGTGTTCTTGGAACTTTGCGAAATCCATGCTTATCCAAACTATTATTATAAATGAGTTGTTTTTTAGGGTTCCGTACCTAAAAAGGAAAAACGGAACCCTTATAGGATCACTTTGTTGTCTGTATGTCTGTATGTCTGTCTGTCTGTCTGTCTGTCTGTCAAGAAACCTACAGGGTAGGTACTTCCCGTTAACCTAGAATCATGAAATTTGGCAGGTAGGTAGATCTTATAGCTGTCATTTGGGGAAAAATCTGAAAACCGTGAATTTAGGGTTAGATCACACAAAAAAAAATTAAATTGTGGTCATGAACTAATAATTAGTATTTTCAACTTTCGAAGTGAGTGACTATATCAAGTGGGGTATCATATGAAAGGTCTTCACCTGTACATTCTAAAACAGATTTTTATTTATTTTATGCATCATAGTTTTTGAATTATCGTGCAAAATGTCGAAAAAATACGACTGTAGTACGGAACCCTCATTGCGCGAGCCTGACTCGCACTTGGCCGGTTTTTGTTTTATAGACTAGCGCTTGGCTGCAATCAGACTTGGTGGCAAGTGATGATACAGCGTAAGATGGAGCGCACTTACCTAGAAGATGCCTATTCACTCTCGACTTGAAGGTACCCATACTATAATTGGAGGGGAAAACTGATGCTGGAACGGTGTTCCAAATCATAGCGGTTCTGATTAGAAAGGAGGAGGCAAATCGCTTCGTACGTATCCGTGGAATTTAGACTACGTATGGGGGCAGGCCTTAGCGATGCTTTGCGGTACGATAGTAGAAGGGTGAAGGAGGAACCAGGTAGAGTTGTATGTCTGTCTGACTGTTACCTTTCAGAGCTCACTGAGCCTATCTTGAAGGGCACAGAAATAGCTAGGCATCCTAGAGACGGACAGATCTTATGTTCACGGGAAAACAGAAAAAAAATCAACGGAGTTGTGGGCAAAAAAAACTAGTTCACAAATCACAATATTTTAAAATTTGATATAAATATCATCATCATCATCCCAACGCCGCGCCGGATCACTATTGAGCAGGGGTCTCCACTCAGAATTGGAATGGTTTACTCCGCCACGCTATTACTAATAAGTACTATGTAGTTCTATAGGGTAGAGCGCTCAATTTATGGACTGTGGTGATTGTTGGTACACTGAAGAACCTTACATGCACAGAAAAAGTCAAAAAGTTGTGTAACAAAACTTAGCAAGACTATAAGTGCAATATAAAATTTTATAAATGATTGCGTAAATTATTTACCTGTTTTGAGGACTGACGTTTGCTGGATAAGATAGCACACGCGGCTATCTATTCAATAATATTGTTTTACATCACGTGTGCTTAGTGTTGACTGATAAGGCTTGCGACTTGCGTTATTAATTCTTTAACCTTTAGAGGATCCTTTTAATCGTCTGACCATAATGTTTGACTTTGTTTTGTTTAAAGTTTATTGAATTGGTCACTGTTTTTAAGGTACATAAGAAGTCTGTTCCATTTCAAGCTTAGGGTTCATCATTCAACATTTTTAGGGTTTCGTACCTCAAAAGGAAAAAGGACCCTTATAGAATCACTTTGTTGTCTGTCTATCTGTATGTCTGTCAAGAAACTTATAAGGTATTTTCCGTCCCGAAAAATTCTAATGTACGCTCCCATGTGTAGATTTTTTCTAAATACGAAAATCTTTACTAGAATTGTAGTACGTAAATCGTACGTGTGTACAAACGTTATATATCTCGGTTACAGTATAATAAATAAAATATATTATTAAGGCCCCACACACGCAATAAAAAACAAAGCAATAAAAATTTCACTTTAATGTTTCCGGAAAATGTGCTGGCTTCGGTATAGAGTTTCATGATAAAGTTTTTTTCGGCATTTTATCTGTTTCCGTATGGTACGTTTGAGTGGATAATTAAAATTACTTATTTATAACGCTATTGCGTCAACTGCATACAGGCAAATTGGCACTGCCTATACCACCACTCATAGCATTATAAATGCGAAAGTGTCTGTCTGTTACCTTTTCACGGCCCGGCATGCTTAACCGATTTTGACAAAGATTGGTACATAGATAGCTTACATCCTGGAGACTGAGATATGGTTGCGGGTAACACTCAATTGAGTAACAAAACAGATCACATAAAGACTCATATACTTACATATGTAAGTATGTAATAGTAATGAACACAATTTTTTCGAAAATGTAGCCATCAATCTTGGTAACCACGTGTTCCAAGGTCGACGAAGGAAACAAAATAAACCCCCGTACTTTATTAAGCACAAAATTTGGTCACCTATCAATTAGGCAAGTTAAAAGGTCGAAGTTCACACTTCACAATACGATCAATACGATGTCGCATATAGGTGACTCTACCCCCGTCCCCCATATAATGTAAGCTGAGGCGTAGATATCACTGCCAACGGCTAGTGAGCCCATGGTTATTGATTACAGTAACCTATGGCAAGGATAGGTAAAAAAAAATCGAAGGGTTCCGTACTATCGCATAGGTTATAGCGGCCATAGAGATACATATTCTGTGAAAATTTCAACTCTTTACCTAATACAATTCACGAGATACAGCTCGCTGACAGACAGACGGAGGGACGGACGGGCAGCGGAGGCTTATAGTAATGGGGTCCCTATGTATGGCACCCTTCGGGTACGGAACCCTAAAAGCTGTAATAGCCTAGTGGTTAAGACGTCGACCTCCTAGTCGAGGGTCGATTCAGGGGTCGATCCCGGGAACTTTTACGAGTTACGTGCGTTTTAAGTGGTTTTAAGCAATCATTACTGTCTTTAACGGTGAAGAAAAACAACGTGAGCAAACCTGCATGCCTGAGAGTTCTCCATAGGCTGTTGTCAAAAGTGTGTGAAGTCTGGCAATCCACATTTGGCCAACGTGGTAGACTATTATAAGAGGAGACCCGTACTCAGTAGTGAGCCAGCGATGGGTTGATCATGATGATAATGATGTCTATTGGCTAGGGTCTTTATATTTATCTATAGCAATAATAAATAAAAAGAGACTATAAAGTGTAGAGTCTAGACTTCCAGGTCGGCCGCATTGAAACCACCTCGAACGAACGCAATCAGCTTTCCCTGAGATGAAATCATATTCTACGGCGTGCAAAGAAGACTACATACTACTATGTAGAATTCTATTGACACTTATGACTAATGAAATAGAGTTCAAAATTGAATAACTAAAACCATACTGCACGCGTGAAAAGTAGACGGCATGGTAAAATGCAGAATTCTATTGCCACTTACACTATACTAAAGCAATAGGGTTTCAAGTTGAATAGCAGAATTGACGTGACGGAACTAAAATGCAGCGATTTGCGATGTTCCGTTTCAAGAGTGCTAGGCAATTTAATCTGCAACTATTTTTTTGTTTGTGTTGTATTCGTCTGTAATTTATGAGCAAAAAATTACACTAAAATTACAGTAACAATACTTTTGCCAAAGATATTTTACTAAATTTGCTAAGCGAAGTGTAAAGTTTGTACAGGCACTTATTTAATCACTACATCTAGTTCTAATGGATAATCATCATCATGCCCGCGACTTCGTCCGCGTGGATTTTTAAAGGCCGTAGGTTTTTTTAAAATCCCATGGGAACTCTTTGACTTTCCGAGATAAAAATTAGCCTATGTCCTTCCCCGGGATGCAAGCTATCCCTGTACGAAATTTCATCAAAACCGGTTAAACAGATGGGCCGTGAAAATCTACCAGATAGACAGACAGGCAGGGAGACGGACAGACACACTTTAATAATATTAGTATGGATTCTTAATCATTATAATAAGTTCCGAACATTAAAAATACCTTTCGGATCAGTTTTTACTTGCGATTTTTATGATTGCGATTGCGAATAATGTGAATGTAAATAATGCCTTTTTAACTGAAATACAAAGAAATAGGTAAAGATGAGAGATGAGAGATGAGAGAAGAGAATGATAAAACTAAAAAAGATATATGATGTACAATGCAAACTTCCACCGAAAATTAGTTTGAACGAGATCTAGTAAGTAGTTTTTGATTTATCGTGCAAAATGTCGATAAAATACGATTGTAGTACGGAACCCTCAGTGCGCGAATCCGACTCGCACTTGGCCGGTTTTTTTTTCGATTACATTTGATTAGCTTCAAATATTGAACGGTTATTTGCAAAAGAATATGTATGTAGCTAATCCCATCTCTATATGCATGTAACAGAACATATCGAACGTGTCAGACACATCAATCGTTATCGAATTAAAGATCGAAAGGTAAAAAAAAATGAAAGGCTCACCGCCCACTTTCTATAGCACAATGCACGGATCATCTCGCGACATACGAGTTGGTAACTATGTTTGCGCAAACCGGATGCGTTTTGTTCAATTTTGAAAGTGGATACAATATTGCATTGTAATGTTGGGAGTGTGTTGAAATAGTTATTATTTAGTTTATTCGGATTGACGTTAGCGGATCTATGGATCTATATTCTATACCCACCTAGGTAGTTAGTCTATTTCCGTTTCCATTGGCGTGCACTGACCGGCACCGCACGGTGACGGACGGCACGTAAAATTTTTCCTATGCTTTCGCGGGCGTATATCCTACCTATAAGCCCGCAACAGGTCGAGATTACAATCGGGGTATGAGGCGGGGAGACGCCCCGCACATCCGCAGGTCACACGTGCTATCCAGCACCGCATTAGCGCGGAGGCTGTGCGGGTGTGCGGGGCGTTCTTTATCCGATTGTAATCTCGACCTGTCGCCTACTATACAGCATACATATTATACTACATAAGCTAGCGCGCACCACGGTGCGGTGAGTTGCGGTGCGTTTTAAAATCCGCAAATTTGAATTTTAATCTAATCCAGTGCGGAAATAGTTCAGCAGTGCAATTCTATGTAGTTCTATAGTTCACAGATTTTGCGGGGAAAAAACGTACGGAAATGCCTACAGTACGCGACAGGTCGAGGTGGCAATTGGGTGTGGAAGATCCGCGTAACCCCCGCGCTAACTCGGTGCGGGCGCGCGCGGGTGTGTGGGGCGTCCTCCCACCTCATACCTCGATTGCCATCTCAGCCTGTCGCATGCCTTATCTATACAAATTTTGCTAGTCTCATAGAACACGAATTTTGTTCGAAATGACTCATTGAATGCACACAGAGGTAGTTAGAACCTAACTAAATTGATATAAGAATTTCCTTACCATAATTTTATGCGTAGTGATAAAAACTAAAAAGCCACCTCGATTTATACGAAGATCACGACATACAATGAGCGAGTAAAAAAATGTGATCCATCAACCATTGTATTCCATTGCGACGCGTACTAATTTGTACCTCACATACCTATAGTATAGTACATACAGGTCAAGCAAACAAGTACCAAGAGACAAGTTCAGTAGAGCTTCGGGAGTCAAACAGGTTGTAGAGGTGGCACTTGGCAGCTGTCAACAATTAAGACTTCCTGTGTACAAGGCTTCGGATCACGCCCACGCGCGCAAGCAACACTGCATTACTGCATTTAAATATATTACCAGAATTATAAAAGTACGACAGATAAATGTTGTCTAGTGTCTACAAACCACACGGCACGAGACCGTGTTCTATTGAAATATATTCAGATATTAACGAAACCCATATCTAGGATTGGAAGTGTATCAGTTGAAACAAAGACTGAAGCGAGAGATTTGCGATTTGTGAATTGTGACCAATGCAAAGCACAACTTATGCTAGAATTTAGCTGGTCATTATGATTTTAGCTGGTCATTGAAATATGGTTAAGGCGTCGCCGATATTTTCGCTATATGCTGTACTAGCTTATGCTCGCGACTTCGTCCGCGTGGACTACACAAATTTCAAAGCCCTATTTCACCCCCTTAGGGGTTGAATTTTCAAAAATCCTTTCTTAGCGGATTGCCTACGTCATAATAGTTATCTGCATGCCTTTCAGCCCGATCCGTCCAGTACTTTGAGCTGTGCGTTGATAGATCAGTCAGTCAGTCACCTTTTCCTTTTATATATTTAGATGTACGGATATTTACGTATCTCCATAATATGTTAGGTTAGGTGAGGAACGCGAAAATAAGGACATTCAAGCAAAATCGTGGGTAATGCGTGGACGCAACTTGCATTGCTAAATGTACATAAAGAAACTTGCAGCGTAAGCCAACTTTTGCGACAAACTGACGCCCAAGACACTCTTAGATTAGAAGACACTCTTGCAAAATGAATTTTTATTGAAAACTAGTACAGATTTCGTCCGCGGGGATTTCAGTTTTACGTAGATACTATTTCAATCAAAACAATCAGGGTCTGATCTTGAAATAATTGCTTTGTACTTTGTACACTACCCAACAAGCAATTTTTCCAGTAGGTAGGTGCAATGTTGAACATAGCAACAACGTAATGCACATAAATCGGTCCACTGGGCGTGCAGCTGCCGACGTGAAAACAATTATTCAATGAACACACAATTATTGTTTTATTTAACATTGATTTATTGTAAACACGTCTTACACTCGACGTTTGATTATGAAAGAGTTTTCAAAAAATAATAATTTCGAGTAGTAACGGAAATATAGTTTTTGTTTTACGATAATATGCTTGTAACACCACGAATAGAAGAATGTCTGCTGGATGATACCGGAGACTGACATCTGGTCTTTTTATCCCAGAATATCAAAGAATTCTCGTAGGCTTTCTAAAAACCTAAATCCACACGGATGAAGTCGCGAGCATTATCTATGTAGTTATGTACCTATAGCATTATCGCGACTATGTCTAATATAATATGTATGCATACACATCTAATGATTGTACTAAACTCATAATATATTACTCCTATCAAACAACCAGACATACCTTATATGAAAATAATTACATTCTACAACTACTCAATACCAAATACAGTACAGGCATGTTGTTATGATGTACCTACTATGCTATGCGGCATTCTGCCCACCAGGTGTCTATAGTAACTAAATATTTCCACTATTTTTTTTTCAAGTCCAGAGTGAATAGGCATCTTCTAGACAAGCGCGCTGCGTCTTAGGCTGCATCATCACTTGCCAACAGGTCTGATTGCTTCTAAATTAAAAAACCGGCCAAGTGCGAGTCAGGCTCGCGCAATGAGGGTTCCGTACTACAGTCGTATTTTTTCGACATTTTGCACGATAATTCAAAAACTATGATGCATAAAAATAAATAATAATCTGTTTTAGAATACACAGGTGAAGACCTTTCATATGATACCCCACTTGATATAGTCACTCAATTCGAAAGTTGAAAATACTAATTATTAGTTCATGACCACAATTAAATTTTTTGTGTGTGATCTAACACTAAACTCGCGGTTTTCAGATGTTTCCCAAATGTCAGCTATAAGATCTACCTACCTGCCAAATTTCATGATTCTAGGTCAACGGGAAGTACCCTGTAGGTTTCTTGACAGACAGACAGACAGACAGACAGACAGACAGACAGACAGACAACAAAGTGATCCTATAAGGGTTCCGTTTTTCCTTTTGAGGAACGAAACCCTAAAAAGGTATATTTATATTACAAGGAAACGACCGTAGTGTAACGAACGCCGAAAAGGTAAGCTGAATGAAGGAACGACGGAACGAGTCTTCTTGGGTAGCCCATTTATATAACAGTCAGTCAATACCCTATAACCTGTAATAGGTTTTAACGGTGATACCTAAGGCTACATCATAAATTAAATTACGCAAATCTTTACATTGCAAATCTCTTAAATATACGAATCGATTAACTGTCGATCGACCTGAGTGCGCTTGGAACCCTCGCAGCTTAAGTTTTGAGTTTACGTATTATTAATTATCACCACTATATCATTGTATTGCAAATTCAGCAATTGACCATCAGTGTATGTACAATAATACCCAAACTGAATAAATGGTTTTTTTTTCGAATTTTAACTAATTTTAAGTATTTTGTTGAATTACACTGCCACCATTACATATACCTAGTGAAGAATAGGTATATAAGTATGGATAAACAAATATAATTTTATATGCATATTAGCGCGTCCAAGTGATTACTAAGTTATCTGTCAATAAATTTTTACGTCTCTGCTTTTGCCCCGACCGACGCGACGACGGTGTTTCCATATTTCCATATTTATGAAGCTGTTAGCTGACCTTCCGGCACCGCGACGCCACTACAAGAAAAACAGTTTCTTTTTTTAGAAAAGTTCATTTTAGAGCAAAGAAAGAATGAAGCTTAGAAGCTCTCATTACCGGTTTTATAACTATACCATAACAAAAATCTACTTTTGTCTTGAAAATAATAGCTGCAGATTATTGGTTACACAACTAGAATAGCAGTAGGTAAATGTGTACAATGTACATATTACTTAGTAAAATAATTTTAAAGTAAAAAAAGGTTTTTAAAAGAAAAAACAGTTTTTAATTTACTAAAAAGGATTGAAAGTTATTCATGAAAACAGAATATTCACAAACACGACTATCGTATCACATGCGTAGTCAGTTCCCAGCTCCTATCTCCATAGGTATCATGACGCGTAAAAACCAATCAGGGGTACGGGTTTAATGAAGCTTACATACCCCTTCCAAGTTACCCCGCTTCCAGCTTAGACAGCATTACCATTTACCACCAGATCAATCGCAGTCAATGACTTACTTGTATCGGACTAAAAAATAAAAAATAAATTACAAAAAAAAAACCGACTTGGATACACAAACACTAAAAATTTAAAAATAATTTAATTTCTTACCGAATATATTATGTATACAAGAGTTAATATAGTTCCATAATAATACTTTTTGGTGCCGGTGCCAATTAGCTTTAGCTGCGCGAATCGTCTAGACTTCATATTTTTATGAGACTTCACAATGGCACCTCATTGGCACCGACCCCAAAAAATATTATTATGGAACTATATTAACTCTTGTATACATAATATATTCGGTAATAAATTAAATTATTTTTCAATTTTTAGTGTTTGTGTATTGTGACGTTGTAAATTTTGAACTACTAATTAGCGTTTCGCTTTTAATAAAAATCAATTTTGTTCAAAGTATGTTGGTGCCACCTAGCATCAAGGTGCAGAAATACGCGTGGGTCGATGTTCAGAGTTCATTCGAGCCACAATAGATGGCGTTTGCTTCGTTGTCAATTGTCGTAAAAATAAAACAAAATAATTAAATAAAACCATAATATCATTTGTTTATTGTTAAGTCATTAACAAAACGGTTCTTATAATATATCCTTAGGTTCCGCAAATATTCAAAAATGAATTGGCTTCATGATCAAACTAAATGAGAGCGGCCACACTCGGGTTGCGTCAGGCAACACCGATTGGTGAGATTTAGAATTTTCTCTGGAGTCAACATGTGAAGACGAATTTTTTTCGTTCCAGGAAAATCTCACTCTTTTTCGCCCATGGCTTCGCCTGGGAAAATACAATAGTTATAAATTTTAGTCATCCTAACGTATTTCAATGTTTCATCAATTATGGTGAGTGAAAAATCAAGTAATGTGGATTCGACAAAATGGCGGTTTGGTTAGAGAAAATCCTAATTTTATGATTTCATTCCAGTTCCAGTTATTTTATCTTCCCAAATAAATGAGGATAATGGGTTGTGGGTGGACTTCTGAAAACCATTGGTGGCCAGGAGTTCAATAGGTGAGTTGTGTTTGATCGGGAAAATTCCACGTGTCGAAATTTTCACACAGCACAAATTATAATCTTGTTTTTCTTTGTTACAGGGTTTACGTTTACGTTTTACGTTTAGCTTCAGTTTTCCGTTTTAGTTTTTCCGTTTGCGTTTTCGGTTTTCGTATTTATTTCTTTTGCACATTCACGTTGACAACTTAATTGCTATGGATAAGACTTGGTGAAAATCTTTGTAATGAAACATTTCGGTTGTGAAGAATCAAATAAATTGAGTTTTGGATCTTGGCCGATGCCGTCCAGCTACCTTGCAGTCTTCGCACCTACAAGTAAGCAAATGTTGGTATCCTGCAACAGTTTAGTGAACCTTCTTAGTGTATGTGTACAGTAAGAACCCTGTCTTTACTACTGAGCTTTTATTTTGGAACAATTTTATGAATTTTACTGTGTCATTGTCTATTCCATGCCAATGGCATCTTAAATTTAAAACATAGATTTTATGTACTATCTACCTAAGGCATTCTAATGTATCTAAATTAAGTCTTGGCATTAAGCTAGAATAACTAAGTATTATTAGCCATCACTAAGTATTAAGCGACCCCGGTAAAAGTTACATTAAAAACAATTTTGCCTAACATCTAGCAAATTTCATTTATAACACCTCATATACATTACAAGGGAGTCGACGGCTAGCTTCTATTCTTTACTAGGTAGATAGATCAAGTAAATTATTTTTTTTCCCTCTAATCTTTGTAAGGTGGTAGATTATTCCGTATCCGGGTATATTTCTATTCCGCCCAATTTATCACCCTTACAAATGGCGCCCGAACGTTTTTTTATATAGTTATTTCAGTATATTTTGAGAAATTTTGTGAATTTTATGAAATGTACTCCGCTGATTGTACAATTTTCTAAGTAGTGACACATTGCAAAGAGCACTAAGCTGTTTTTTATGGTTAACTAACTAAATAATAACTAATAGTTAGAAATTTTGTCTGATAGGTTAAGTAATTTTCTGAGTATAGTCCAACATTGGTTTTTTCTTATTTAATTAACACATTATAAATGGTGTTTATGCCGTTCAATTATGTTATTTGACTTACCTTGGAGGTGTATAAGTGAATGTTTGCCTTCAGTTTAGTAATAAACATTGCTTAACTGAGTTGTTGTTGGGTATTGCTTTCAATAGTAAGTACATCTTATGTTTGAAAATTCCGGTAACTTAGTATAATTAAAGTTTTGAAACGCTATGTCCTGTTAACTAGTTACACACATACATTTATAAATACTAAGAGTTACAACTTGTGAAACTAAATATATAAACTATATTCAGAGATTACATTAAGTTCAAGTAGGAAGTTATGAACAATTTTTTTTCAGTGACTTGATACTTCATTATTTTGTTGAAATTTTGTTTAGAGCTGTGTTAAGGTTATGATAAAAGCTACTTCACACACAAAACATGTTAAGTTTAATTGAATGCTGGTAGTTTAAAGTGACATTTAGAAACAGATTTTGTTGTATTTTAGGTTATGTGTTAAAAGTGTAAAGTAACAGTCATCAAACCATTGCACAATCTCTTTGTTTTTTTTTAAAGATAATATGCTATTCAGAGTTCATTGCAACTTTGTTGCCTGTTTACTTTTGTAATTGTAAAGGTTGTAACACACTGTGTACTCATAAAGGTGATACTGCACCTTACAATCATTTATTCAATTTTGGGAAGTTTTATTTTGTTATATTTTGTTTACTATAGTAATAATATGTGCTTGTATTATTAACGATATTTTGGAATAGGAACATAATTGATAAAATAGGTTAGGATAGACTTAAGAATATTGTTTTTGTTGTGTATTTTGCTTGTGTATATTTAATAGTTTAAATAACTTCTTTTGTGTTTGTGTTTAACCAATTTGTATAAGGCTAAACATAGACAGTTACACAAGCTCGATATTTTGTTAAATGTGTTTTGACTTAACACAATGGAACAGACTTTTGCCCAGTTTCATTCACTTTTGAAGGACGAATTGTGTTATGAGGTATCCATTCGTTCCGAAACTCCAGCACCTACAGTGCTAGGTTTAAAGAAACAGTTAAAACAATTAATTCAGGAAATTCCTTCTGAATCAATTTTAGAGACAGATTTCTCTTCTGAAAGTGAGTTAGGGGTTATTACTAAAAAACTTCAAGACTTAGAAGATTTATTAAAAAAGTGTTCTGACACTAAAGATAGACATGCCCTCTGTAGGTCTAAAGCTTTAGCTTCACATTTGTACTTTAGAATTTTGAGAATACAGTGTTCCGAACTCAGCTTAATAAGTAGGAAGAGTGAATTACATACAAAGTTGCAGAGTTTGATTTCCAGATTAGATGCTGACAATGAGTCGTCTCACGACGAATCACTGGATTCCGAGAGTACCGCCGTTGACTGCACTGGTGATAAAAATGTTGCCAAGTGGAAGTTACATTTCAACGGACAGGGTGATCCGCGCAGTTTCATCGAACGCGTTGAGGAATATAAAAGATCTTATGGCGTTTCAGATGGAAAATTATTTGTTTCTGCATTTCATCTTTTTACAGGCCGAGCATTGTTATGGTACAGAGGCAACAAATGTCAAGTTTCGTCTTGGTCAGAATTGAAAACTTTATTTTTAGAGGAATTTGATGCAGTAGATTATGACTACAGGTTGCTAGGTGAAATTCGAGCAAGAACACAAGGCTCTGAAGAACCTGTGTCTATCTATTTCGCTATAATGTTTTGCATGTTTTCAAGGTTGTCAACACCACTTTCCGAAGAACAAAAGTTACAAATTTTATTACATAATATTCGCCCTTTTTACTCAGAACAATTAGCTCTTGTTGACATTAAGTCTGTCGCAATGTTGAAGGAAAAGTGTCGCAAACTAGAGGCTGCGAGGCAGCGTTCCGCCTTATTTTCTGAGCCTACTAACAGTAAGGCAACTTTAAGTTCAGAGTTTGCTTACAAACAAGTGACAAAACAGATAAACACACTTTCAGTCACACCTGCACCTAAGGTTGATACAAGTAAAGGCACTGATTTTTCGAAAACAAATAAACAACTATGTTACAAGTGCGGCAAGGGTAACCATTCCTTTAAATTTTGCAGGACAGTTCCGAAATTTATTAGATGTTTTTCGTGTGGACGTCAGAACTTTACAGTAAAGACATGTCCAAGTTGTAGTAAAAGGCGACTAGTAAACCCGCTCCGGACAAAAATTCAAAAAACTAATTAGTAAGAACTGTGCAGAGACACAAGTAAAGAACTTGGTCATTAACAACAAAACATCCCTTTTACCTGACACAGTTCTGTATTCAGTGGATAAACGAGACTTTAGGCCACATTTAAAGGTTTTTGTTGACGGTTTTGAGATTACAGGTTTACTAGATTCCGGTGCTTGCGCGTCAATTTTGGGTAACCAGGCGCACAAGGTTTTTTTGAGATTCGGTTATAAATTGCATAGCAGTATTGATACCACATTTTCAGTGGCAAATGGAGACAAACTTGATTGCATGGGTTATATGTTTATTCCGATTACTTATAATTCCGTAACTCACATAATAAAATTTTTTGTAGTACCCTCTATAATAGCGGATGTTATTTTTGGCTGTGACTTTTGGAAAACATTTCAGTTAGCCCCTGGCATTTTTGATAATTTAGAATTAATTAAGGCACCTTCTCAATTTTACAATATTTGTGCGATTGATAATGAACAAATTCATACCATCACTTCTTTTGAAAACTTATCATCTCAACAGAAAGAATTAGCCCAGTCTGTAGTAAATAAATTTTTAGATATTTCTTCAACGAAAATTGGATTGGGTAGAACAAAATTAATTGAACATGTTATTGACACCGGTGATGCCTTGCCAATAAAAATAAAACAATATCCACTTTCTCCCGAAAAGAAGGAAGCTTTAAGTAAAGAGTTAGATAGGATGCTGGAAATGGACGTAGTTACTCCGAGTGAAAGCCCTTGGAATAATCCAGCAATTTTAGTGAAAAAGGCAAATGGAGACTGGAGATTTTGCCTAGATTGCAGGAAATTAAATTCAGTGACAAAGGGGGATTCATACTCAATACCGTACATTCCACAAATTCTAGATAGCTTGAAAGAGGCAAGGTTTTTATCATCGATTGATTTAAGTTCAAGTTTCTGGCAAATTCCGTTAGCTGACGACTCTCAGGAAAAAACCAGTTTTACAGTTCCTGGTAGAGGGTTATTCAAATTTAAAGTCATGCCGTTTGGCCTATGCGGTGCACCAGCACGACAGCAGAGGTTAATGGACCAGTTATTTAATCAAAATTTTTGTAGTGATATTGAAAATGGAATAGTATTTTGTTATATAGATGATATTGTTATTTGTTCTGCTGATTTTGAAACCCATTTAATTTTATTAAACAGAGTTCTGGATAAACTAAAAATGGCTCAACTATCCATAAATTTTGAAAAATGTAATTTTTTTAGAAACTCTTTGAAATATTTAGGGTATATAGTGGATGAATTTGGTTTACGCACAGATCCTGGAAAAGTTGCCGCAGTTTTGAACTTTCCGACCCCAAAAACTGCACAGGAGGTAAAGATTTTCCTAGGCACTTGTTCTTGGTACAGGCGCTTTATTAGGAATTTTTCAACCATCGCTGCACCACTCAATAGACTAACGAGTAAAGGAAAGAACGCACCTAAATTTGAGTGGAGCGAACAGGCAGAGGTAGCATTTAATACATTGAAGAATGCGTTGGTAACCGCACCTGTTCTTGCGGTACCGAATTTTGAAAAACCATTCAAAATACATTGTGATGCTTCTGCATATGGTGTTGGCGGTATGCTGACGCAAGAAACCGATGGTTGCGATCATCCCATTGCGTATGTCAGTAGGAGCCTAAATAAAAACGAAAGGAATTACAGCGCGACGGAACGCGAGGCTCTAGCTGTGATTTTTGCAGTGGAGAAATTTCAGGCTTATTTTGGTTCCAAGCCAGTCACAATTATCACAGACCATGCATCCCTAAAGTGGTTCTTAAATTTAGAAAATCCCTCAGGACGACTCGCCAGATGGGGTTGTAGATTATCACAGTATAATTTTGTTATCGAACATAGGAAGGGTTGTGATAATGTAGTTCCGGATACCTTGTCGAGACTCATACACGTAGATGTAGTTGGTGATCGTAATGATAACTCTAGTCAACAAGTTTTGGTAGATGACTGGTATGACAAAACATTTAATGGCTGTAAAATCAATCCAGCAAATTTTCCGAATTTTAGTATTTTGAACGATAAACTATATCGTTACAGTAAATGTAAATACCAGCTTCTCAGTGAGTTCGACTGGAAAGAGGTAGTCCACAAGAACGACATCCTTAGAATTATGCAACAAAACCATGCAGATGCAACTGCAGGTCATTTTGGTGTGTTCAAAACTCATCGCAGATTATCCCTCAGATATTTTTGGCGTGGTATGTATAAGGACGTGGTTGAGTACGTTAAGAATTGTGATACTTGCTCTGCGTATAAACACACGACATCAGCCACTCCAGGTCTGCTAGGGAAGCCTAAAGTCTGCGAGAGACCTTTTCAGGTCATTTCGGCTGATTTAGTCGGACCTTTGCCTAGGTCTAAATCAGGATTTACATTTCTTTTTGTGGTGACGTGTTGTTTTTCGAAATATACAATGTTGTTTCCGTTACGGCGTGCCACAAGTGCCGCTGTTGTTAAAGCGCTAGAGAATTTTGTATTTTTGAACCATAGTGTTCCAGAGACTGTGATTGTGGACAATGGGTCCCAATTTACAGGATCTGAATTCCGTAATCTCATTAAGCGTTATAATATTCCGAAATTACACTACACACCACTGTACACTCCGCAAGTTAACCTTGTTGAGAGGTACAATAAGGTTGTTATGACTGCTGTAGCCGCTTTTGTGAAAGATAACCACAGGTCCTGGGACGAAAACCTGTACAAGGTCCAGTTCGCCATAAACAGTGCGGTTAATGAATCCACTGGATTCTCCCCGTTCTTCCTTGTCCACGCTAGAGAACCGGTTTTAAATGGTTCCTTCTATAAGGACACGGATAAGGAGTACGAGGCCGGAATTCCAAGGGAGGAATACGCAGGAAAGTTTGGATCTTTGGAGGACATATTTGGTCAGGTTAGGAGAAATTTGTTTCAGGCTCATGCAGAGTATGCAACGCATTACAACTTAAGGCGTAGGTCTGCAAGCTATTCTGTTGGGGATATAGTGTGGAAAAAGACCTATCCACAAAGCGACGCTACAAATTTTTTCGCAGCTAAGCTGGCACCTAAGTATGAAAAGTGCAGGGTTGTCAAGGTTTTGTCACCTTTGGTTTACGAACTAGTTAGAGTAGCTGACAACCACCCAATAGGCACTTGGCATATTAAGGATATTAAGAAGTAGATATTTGCCATTACTTAGTTTGGTCTAAACTGTTTGAATATTTAAGTTATCAATATTCAATTAGGAATTTGTATGAGTGTAGTGATGTTCTGAGTTAACAGTTACATTACCATGGTTCAGTTGAAGAAGAATGTAGTGGATGTATGTAGGGATGAATATGTGATGATTGGAATGCTTGTGGTAGACCAACCGGTTGAGAAAGTAAAAATGCAAATATCGTACTTTGGGGATAACGAAAAGGGGGGGTTTTGTGTTTTGTTTTCGTTTTCCTTCTAGATAATGGATCATTTCTGTTATTTTTCCGATTCTGTTCCGAGATCTATTTTCTAGGAGAGTTATTTCGTTTTTTTTTTCTCATATTCCGATTTTGATTCGGTTTTATTTTTCCGAATGGATAGAGAACGGTTGCCATATCAGATGGACCCGTTCACAACCAGTTTTTCCGTATTTGTTGAGTAACAAATATTAAGATGGTAGTTTAAAAGAGTGAACCACCGTAGGCCTAGACGCATTCTATCAGTCAGCTGAAGAATGATGCCAAGATGTTTCCACTCAAGTGTCTTAGACACCATGAAGTTTTTTTGTATATATTCTTTTTAGAAGTTAGGGTTGTGTAGTTAAGTATAATGTATAAAACCTTACACTGTTTTCAGTATATTTATTTTGTTAGACAATTTTCCTTGTTAGTAGTAGATGTGCGTTCACGCGTAACTTCTGTGTTTTTTTTTGTTTGTTTGTTTCAGGCAAATTGTTAGTAGTTGTTGGATGACGCTGAGGGCAGCGTGGTTCAACCTGTTGAACCTTTTCGTAGGAGGGGAAGTATTGTGACGTTGTAAATTTTGAACTACTAATTAGCGTTTCGCTTTTAATAAAAATCAATTTTGTTCAAAGTATGTTGGTGCCACCTAGCATCAAGGTGCAGAACTACGCGTGGGTCGATGTTCAGAGTTCATTCGAGCCACAATAGATGGCGTTTGCTTCGTTGTCAATTGTCGTAAAAATAAAACAAAATAATTAAATAAAACCATAATATCATTTGTTTATTGTTAAGTCATTAACAAAACGGTTCTTATAATATATCCTTAGGTTCCGCAAATATTCAAAAATGAATTGGCTTCATGATCAAACTAAATGAGAGCGGCCACACTCGGGTTGCGTCAGGCAACACCGATTGGTGAGATTTAGAATTTTCTCTGGAGTCAACATGTGAAGACGAATTTTTTTCGTTCCAGGAAAATCTCACTCTTTTTCGCCCATGGCTTCGCCTGGGAAAATACAATAGTTATAAATTTTAGTCATCCTAACGTATTTCAATGTTTCATCAATTATGGTGAGTGAAAAATCAAGTAATGTGGATTCGACAAAATGGCGGTTTGGTTAGAGAAAATCCTAATTTTATGATTTCATTCCAGTTCCAGTTATTTTATCTTCCCAAATAAATGAGGATAATGGGTTGTGGGTGGACTTCTGAAAACCATTGGTGGCCAGGAGTTCAATAGGTGAGTTGTGTTTGATCGGGAAAATTCCACGTGTCGAAATTTTCACACAGCACAAATTATAATCTTGTTTTTCTTTGTTACAGGGTTTACGTTTACGTTTTACGTTTAGCTTCAGTTTTCCGTTTTAGTTTTTCCGTTTGCGTTTTCGGTTTTCGTATTTATTTCTTTTGCACATTCACGTTGACAACTTAATTGCTATGGATAAGACTTGGTGAAAATCTTTGTAATGAAACATTTCGGTTGTGAAGAATCAAATAAATTGAGTTTTGGATCTTGGCCGATGCCGTCCAGCTACCTTGCAGTCTTCGCACCTACAAGTAAGCAAATGTTGGTATCCTGCAACAGTTTAGTGAACCTTCTTAGTGTATGTGTACAGTAAGAACCCTGTCTTTACTACTGAGCTTTTATTTTGGAACAATTTTATGAATTTTACTGTGTCATTGTCTATTCCATGCCAATGGCATCTTAAATTTAAAACATAGATTTTATGTACTATCTACCTAAGGCATTCTAATGTATCTAAATTAAGTCTTGGCATTAAGCTAGAATAACTAAGTATTATTAGCCATCACTAAGTATTAAGCGACCCCGGTAAAAGTTACATTAAAAACAATTTTGCCTAACATCTAGCAAATTTCATTTATAACACCTCATATACATTACAAGGGAGTCGACGGCTAGCTTCTATTCTTTACTAGGTAGATAGATCAAGTAAATTATTTTTTTTCCCTCTAATCTTTGTAAGGTGGTAGATTATTCCGTATCCGGGTATATTTCTATTCCGCCCAATTTATCACCCTTACAGTATCGAAGTCGGTTTTTATTTTTTTTGTAAAAAAAATTTATTTCACAATTTTTAGTGGCCCCAAGATTCCGACGAATTGAGAACCTCCTCCTTTTTTTGAAGTCGGTTAAAAACCAAAGCAAATGAGTCCAAATCCGACTGTCTCGTTATAAGCCATCACAGAGTACTAATGTCCACCTCCCAAGTCCCACAATCAACATCAGAGATGCTCATTGTAACACACACAACGGTTATCATCTGTTGTACTCCAAACCACACGTGTTTGCCAACTCAATCGGACATTAATAAAGTTGGAGGCAGCAGAAAAATCAGTTACCAATTTCGACGGAATGACAACACACGAACAAAGCAACCTAACAAAAAGCGCTTTTAATATCAATGTATCATATTAAAATATAATATTTTCATTTTTTATATTGATACGAACTGATGCCCGCGACTTCGTCCGCGTGGAATTAGGTTTATAAAAATCCCGTGGGAACTCTTTGATTTTCCGGGATAAAAAGTAGCCTATGTCACTCTCCAGGTATTTATCTATACCCATGCAAAAAATCACGTCAATCCGTTGCACCCTTGCGACGTGATTGAAGGACAAACCAATAAACCAACAAACAAACACACTTTCGCATTTATAATAAGGGTACTGACTACTGATATACAAGCAAGATATAAAACTTAATCAAATGTAACCTAGTTATCAATTAATTTAATCGATTATATTTGCTTGGGCATTTACAAGTACGTAATTACTAATTACGCTTACATCGTATAGGCGTCGTAGGTAATTGTAGTTACAACCTACATTAGAAATTTTCAATTTCACGCCAAAACCGTGCACCTACGATCAATTACAATAAACCTACTTCCCTTTATCTGCAGTTTAGTGATCTTGTATAATATAATAAGATGTAACTACAAATGTGTGCAATAAAGATTTCTAAATAAATAAATATTAAATATGTGTTTTGCATATAACTTATAGACGTTCTATATATTAATAGACAACCAGACTGAGGTCAAATTACAATTTGATCTTTTAAGGTCAAATATGAAAACTTTTGATCAAAGAGATATAATAGTTATCTACTATTCGCAAACTTTTTTGGCACGCACTCCATAATCCGTACAGTGACCGACAAATAACTTGAGCAAAAAAAAATTTAAAAAACCGACTTTCAAAACCATTACAAAGTAAAAAATAACTTTTGTTTTTACACGTGTATGTATGTTGTAGTCGGACGAGCTTCATTCTTTGATTTCTAGTTTCTTTTATTATGCTCGCCCGACTTCATGACAACGGCTGACTCATTATTTACGCAAAGGATCAGCCTGGCTTCCAGCACGGAATTGCGCCCAGATCTACTAAAAGTACTGCCATCCTTTTCCACAAGGAACAGATGAAAGATTGGCACGTTTTTGAAGAGAAATTCTGTTACAGTCTTTAAATCCCTGACTCTTGATGAGTCTTAATAACTGAGAAAGATTAAGATGGAGATAGATACTAGAAATTATTGAAGCTATGCGTCACCAAGTAATCACTAGAAATCTTGCGGTAAGCATTTTATTTTCATAATATACAAACACATACTTTCACAAGACCGCAGGCAGATTTTCTAAAACAATACAAGTTTACAATAGAACCTATGATCTGTAAAATTTTCATTGACTTGCAAATGAATGAACGACTGTAATGAATGATCTATGATAAACAATAGCCTCTCTCTCCTATTTAGCTACGGGAACAATGAAGCAAAAGTTAGGTACCAACTTATGGTGTGACGAAAAGGAACAAAATCCAAGCAAAATGGCCACAGATTTTTTGAAGGCGACAGTTATAGATCTTAGACCCACCACGCTTCTATAATGCCCTGTACACTGTACAGTGTACGGGTACTGTACTATAACCAACAATGATTTTAAATTACTCCAATTTGGACTGCTTCATACCTATAGTCCGTGACAGGTCGAGATGGCAATCGGGGTATGAAACTGGAGGACGCTCCGTACGTCACCCGCGCTCGCGCGCACTGGGTTAGCGCGGGGGCTATGTGGGTGTGCGGGGCGTTCCCTCCACGATTGCATTGTCAACCTGTCGCAAACTATACTATGTAAAAACGACAATTATCGTAAAATTTTATATCAATCACCGAATCTATTTATGATCAATCAAACCAAATGACTTTGACATTAAATAAATGAAATGATGATTCTGTTTGCCTAGTCAACTGCAATAATTGCAGTTTAATTTGAAAATGATCGACGATTATTCGGTCAAATCACAAATTTGAACATTGGATAGCGTAAAAAAAATTGGAAATATCAATTAAACTTACATCACAGTACAAACAGAAATATCTAATTTACAAAAACTTTGAAGTATGTACTTACCCGATGACCTCTTGGAAATTAAATACGCACTGACTGACACGTCGCCTTGTATTTTTTTTAAATTTTGCAACGCCAAAACCACTATAATGTTTCCTTGAACCAAATACGTCTTTGATATTTTTTGCTATTTTTAATCGAGAACACCTATTCTTACTTCTTGTAAGGTCACAAAAGGTAACCTCGGAAAAGAAAACCAATGTGCAAAGTGCAAAAATAAGGGCGAGTGGAAAATGTCACGGTCTGTTTTAAAAATAAGCTCAGATTAATGCCTCATTAGAGATGAAACCAGGTCGGATTGAATTGCTTCTTTTGAATCGGATAGGGTTACAGATCGCACTTTAATTCGTTTAAAATTTCTGAAATACCTACATATAGCTGAGATTTATGCTAGTAGATCTGATCCAAATACCTACCTACTGTATGAAATACAATTGGGTATTTGACTCCAATTTTTTTTATTACTTTATTATATACTAAGATGAAAATAGTGACGTAAACTGAAAAAACTAATTAAATCGATCAAACAACAAAAAAATTATATAAGCATTTAAACATTTCTGATTAGACAGAGATAGCGATATAGCATTTCGACGTCACACCTTACTAATGCCATAGTAGCTTCGTGCGGTTTCATACAAATTTTCGTTTTGCGAGAAAGGGGTAGAAGACCCTCCCACTCCAAAATTAAAATGCCTGTAACTTTGTAAATCTTTGTTGTTTTTTTTTTTCAGCGTACGATCATTATTTTTATCCTAGTAAAATACCCAATTATACTTCTAACTACAACAACATTTACGTCTAGTTAACCATAGTATACCTAGTATAGTTAGTCGCAGAAAGATACATAATGGCACTTTTATTAACATGCACGATGACACACATACGCCGTTATATTAAACTTACATTAGGGTCAATTGTGAGGATAGTGAACCGCCGCGACCTTGGAAAGATGCGGAATGTGATTACAAGTATAAAAGTTCTTAAAAACAGGCCAAGTGCGAGTCAGGCTCGCGCACCGAGGGTTCCGTACTACAGTCGTATTTTTTCGACATTTTGCACGATAAATCAAAAACTATGATGCGTAAAAATAAATAAAAATCTGTTTTAGAATCCACAAGTGAAGCCCTTTCATATGATACCTCACTTGATATAGTTATCTTACTTTGAAAATTGAAAACCCGCCATTGATGCCCGCGACTTCGTTCGCGTGGATTTAGGTTTTTGAAAACCCGTGGGAACTCTTCAATTTTCCGGGATAAAAGTAGCCTATATCACTCTCCTGGACTATACCCATGCAAAAAATAACGTCGATCCATTGCTCTGTTGCGACATGATTGAAGGACAAACCAATAAACCAATAAACCAACAAACCTACATACTTTCGCATTTATAATAGGGGTTGTGCCTAGATGAGGCCCATTGCCCGCGACTTTTTAGCACACTTCAGCAGGGCGATTGTCTAAAACCTGCATCAATCATTATTACAATCTCAATTGTTCTGATTGGCTGAATTTGTGCGATTGTTGTTGCAACAATGCATTGTGGCCAATAGTGAGCGAGCATTAACCAATCAGAGATGATTTCGATCGTGACATTGTAGCTGTTAAACAACCGCGGTAGGGCCGCAGGTGTCGTAACAGCCGTGGGTGCGTTTGCGCAACCGTGCTATGACATTTTGACGGACAGAAATAGTAGAACGGCCTAATTCTACGCCCCTTGAATAAACTGTGTAGTGTGTACCTACTGTAATTTACGATTAGATTGGGAGAAGTGTTTACAGTGCCCTATAATCTATTAAACGCATAAACCTGGCAATGGAATGACCAATCGATACGAATTGGCATTTAGAATTATGTACTCATTAATTTATCAAACCACTGAATTGCCTGAGTATACCTACCTACTAGCAAATCCACCCCTAATTAGCTCCAACAAAACTTTTGAAAATCTTTTCTTAGTGGGTTTGGTTCTACGGTTTAAATTTTGTATATTTTATTCACGGAAATAAGTTTGTATAAGGATCTCTCTGTTACTTAATCCCATACAAATGACAGAGCCAAAAAACTCAGTGGGCGTTCACAATTTCGAACCCCTATTTAACCCCATTAGGGGTTGAATTTTCTGAAATCCTTTCTAAGCGGATGCCTACGCTTACTGGATGCCCAATTTCAGGCCGATCCGTCCAGTAGTTTGAACTGTTTGTCGATAGATCAGTCAGTCAGTCAGTCTCACCTTTTCGTTTTAAATATATTTAGATTATTATTATTTAGAAGACCTTTTCAAAGTAGGTAAGTAGTTACCTACTTAATGAAGGTATCTCTCAGGTGAGAGATAAAATCGGCAACATTTAAAGTGCAGAGTGAAGAATGTAGCCGCGTTAGTCTAGACTTTAGACGCTCGAGTGGAGACGCGATGAAACCTAGATGATTATGCCCTCGTGTGGCTGGAGTGCACTGCAGAGATACGGCCTTGATCTTGCAATGTTGGGGTGAACACTTGAGTGAGCCGGTATTGAAGCGGCTTCAATTTAAGAAGTTTCTTAATTTGGCGCGTATTGTTCTTAATAGTAACAAAAACTGCCGAGTTTCTTGCTGGTTCTTTTCGGTAGGAACGGCATTCCGAACCAGTGGTCAATTATTTGACGAATCAAAAGCACTTGTAAAAGTTTACTTGAATAAAAACATATTCTATTCAAATAACTAACAACCCATTGTATTTTATTAGCCATTACGACTACCAAAAAGATTTTAGAATTGAGAACACGCAGTTTTTTCACTGTATGTAATGAAAATATTGTGTTCCGTGAGTTACATTATAAAATTGCATACATGGTCTCGAATCTGAAAAGCTATAGCTCTTATAATACTCTGGCCGTCTTTTCGCCAAGTATATCAAACTGGATTTTGTTTTCTTCAATTACAAAAAAAACCACATCATTTAACTATTACAGTCCAAGACCCTATTCGAATTTAAAATAACAAGAAGGATAATTCTATCTACCCACCTACCTATTAAATTTAATTAAAATAGCTGATTAAAAAAAATACTAAAAGATTCCCTTGACTAGGTTAAACCGATGTTACAAAATTATTTCTTTTTATTTTTCATGTACCGAAATTGTAGTTGTTACATAGTAGTAATAAATTAAGTTACATTGGAAATGCTTAAATCTCTTAATAGAGATTTCTTCCAGTGAACAGAGATTTTTCAATTACAATGGATTCAGAAATTTGCAGTTTCACTTGAGGGAATATAAGTCAAATAAACTTACTTCGGCACGTAGTTCTAAATGAATTTCATAACAATGAAGTTCTGTTGAACAAAAAGTTTCCTAGATTTAATTAAACGACAGGAAAATAGCCGGTTAAAAGAAGTAAAGTCTAAATATCCCAAGAAAGATCTTGATATTGCCCGGTCATAATATTTTTGTTATCTAAAGTTACGATCATACTAGCGTTTGTCGGGTAACTATACGCATTTAGTCAGCAAAGAAATGATAAACGAAACACGCAAGAGACGCGAGCATTGCGTGCGTGTTGCGTGCCTGATGATTACCGCTTGTGCCTTTTCGCTAAACTTTGATACAATCTATACGATAATAGCAAACCAATTCCGATTGACTGACAATCTAACGACACTGTTTTACTAGTAATTCGTAAAATAAAATCATAATTCATGATCGCAATGGCCGTAAAGCCGTTTTATTGACTGTTATTAATTATTAATAGGTACTATCGCTACATTCTTTGTTATGATAATAATTATTCACTGATAATAATTCACTATAAAGGTATGATTCCGAACCACGCTGCACGCGGCAGCGCTACTGCGTGCAGCGTGGTTCAGAATCATACCTTAAGACTGAATTTTAGTTAAGTAACTGTAGTGCCAGATTGTCAGCAATTAGGAAGGATTTGACACATCGATTGCATCAAAGTTTTTTAATAATTAATGATGCTGCGATATGTAAGCGAGTACGGTCCGTGCCTAAAACAACAGTTCACAGTTGGTAGGTATGTTACCTCAAAATATGATCATACTTTAAAGAAAGTAAGTGAAGTAATTCTTCAAACAACGCAGACTCAGATCAAAGTCTATAATATTCATTTCTCAAATGAAATTCTTCAAATAAATCTATCCAAACAGCAAAAAGTATTTCAACAGAAATTCGGTATACTTTCTACAGTAATTATTTCTACCTTGTTTTTCGTTTCGCTTCAATTTCCCTCAAGGCTTTGTTTAGTTAAAATTAAGTACCTGTAACAAAAGAAAACAATTAGTTTAAAAAAAATACCTAACATTTCTTAGAGAGTAACATTAATTGATGGGGGAGACACGTGCCAGACCAAACCTCGTCTCCACCACTAGCTTTTTACAGGACTGCACAAAAAAGGAGTAATCTTATCAGGGTTCAAGTATCTATAAGTAGGTATGTGAGTTTCTTTATTCCATTATAACTCCTAAATGCCTGGACAGATTTTGATGTATGGGGTATCGTTAGAACCCTTACATCATTTCGAGTGACTGTCTATGATTTTTTTAAGAAAAAAAAAATTGTATGGATTTTATTTTGTTTCCATGAGTTCAATGATTGTTGTAGCAGGTACACTTTTTCGCTTTATATATACTGCGCCTTGTATACATACCTGCCTGCCCACTAATGGTTGGCAGTAAAAATATCAGCAAAGTGTATTATTTAACACCAGGAAACTATAAAAATGAAGAAGTTCGCCTTTCGATATGTAACACACATAGTTTATTAATACAACGATGTGCGTAGATGTTAGATAATATTATATTATGAATCCCCCATTCAGTGCTCCCACGCATATTAAATAAAGCATAGAATAATGAAGATTCCCTTGGACCGTATCGGGCTAAGGCTTGGACATACAACGCCCGACTGCAGCACCATTGCAGCAAGTCGCGCTAAAACCTTATTTAATTATTTGTAATACAAATAACTGTATGAAGTATCGGAGAATTAACAAGCTGAAATAGAAGTGGGTAGGCCATGCAGGGCAGACGCCTTCTGTTTGTGGAGTGGAAACCGCGTACCGGTACAGTGTAAGACGACTTCCAGCCCGCTTAAGAGAAGATGGTGGAAACAGGTGGATGAGGAAGGTGGAGGACCGTGTGTGATAGCACTCTCTAAACTGTCTATGTCAAACAATGGGCGCATACAGGCTGATGGATGATTACAACATCTATAAAAAAATAACTATCAGACGGAGTGGAGTGGATGGCGCCTAGGCACAGCTTTTTTATCAACCTAATCGCAGTATTTACTTTGACATAAGGTTGAAATTTAAGGTTGAATTTGCTCTGCGACCTGACTGCATTCGCCGTCACTCGGCGCGTCAGTCTGCGCTAGTCACGTTTCCGTAGCGTGCCCTGTCTGTCTAAGCCTTTATTTAGTATTCAGATTCTATTTAGATAGTCTCGAATTTACTACGAGCAAAACGAGTAGTAACTAGTAGACGATCTAGGAAAATTTTAACATAGCTGTAAACACAATAGGGTGTCAAATGTTTTTACCAATATATCAACAAAAACATGTCTATAAGAAAATCCAATTTAACAGAGACGGAAAGCGTGCAAAACCTTTATAAATAGCACGATATTGTCAAATGTTTGTTCAAATTGGCACATTTTCGTATCACACAAGAAAAGCAGCGTAAAATTTGAACCAATGTTGGAACCAAGGACGTTAACCGAAATAGTATACGAAGCGGAACGGACTAATGATGGGCCAAAATCAATCACAAACTCGTTAACTTTTTCACAATGCACGTCGTTCTAGTTCTTTGGAAATCCAGAGAAATTTAGAAATCAATGAGAGTTTGGGTTTTTAGTTTTTCACTTAAGAAAAATCATAGAAATCTTAATTGTTATAGAGATTTCTTTATATACTATATTTTGATATATACTATAGATTATTTTTCTCATAGAAAAGAAAAATAATATATAGTATATCAAAGTATTTGTCCTGACTGTCTGACTGACTGATCTATGAATGCACATCCTAAACTACTGGGGTTAGAAACTGAAATAGAAGGATTCTTTGTATGATGTAGGCATTCGCTAAGAAAGGATTTTCGTAATCAAATAAGGTAAAAACTATTATGCTTTAAGTAAATTCAAACGTTGGAAAAACTATCACCTTTCTGATTTTATTATGCGATGACCTCGTTGAAGAAGCGAAGCGTTTAGTGGATACTCGACAAAAGATCCAAAGTTCAAACTTGGTTGGGGCTCCGAATACATGGTTTGAGTTTATTTTATGCCTACAGATTTCTGTTGCGCCTTAACTAGTTACCATGAACCGAGGCACCTAAAATTTTATGGTTCGGACCCTTTGGCCGTTTCACTTTCACAATAAATATAATCAGCGTTACAGAGCATAAAATTGCTAAACTCAAACAATGGTCAGTTTTCATAATCTCTCAAAGAAGGTTCGTACCTCACCTCGTATTATATGAGTCAGTTACGTCAATCTCAACTACTAATTCGTTGCCGCAAAACTTCATATTTCAATTATTATTATCAGAAGTGGGATAAGTATTAAAAAATTTATTAAGTATGAGACACAATTTCCGTGATAAAAACTAATATAAAGAAACAAGTACATACACAAAAGGCATCTATATTTGGACACGCACAAGCAATACTCAGTAAACAAACAATCGATCATGTAGATGATTGATACGGTGTGAACTATGGAGGGACATGATATCCGTTTCCGATTATATGACGCACGTGTCAACGAAGATTGCGATGATTTCTGATTGCAAAACATAATATATTAATATGTATGTAGGTAAATTACGTAAACCAAGATGTGATAAAGCCACCACGTACTTTATTTTAAAAAATCAGTCATCTGATGAAAGTAGATATAGGTATGTTAGCGTTTATACTATCGTGAGTGATTTCTATTATACATGTAAAAGGACCCCGGATGGGTTCGAAACTAGTCGGGCTAACCACGTCGACGAAATACGTGAGTAAAGCCGTTTCGTCATACATGATTTAGGTATTAAAAAAACATAAATATGTAGTGTATTTTATTTATTTCATTAAATCAAGACTAAATCAAAAGCTTATAATAATATGTATTTTAATTTCATCCCTTACGTAAGGAGAAGTAAATTACACGTTCTCTCCTATAAAACATCAGAAGCGGGATAGTAATAATATCCTCATAAATGGCAACGATTTTTGGTAATGGTAGGCAATCGAAAAAAAAATATTTTCTACTTTCAGTACTTTGGAATCAAAATTGATGAATCCTGATTGCATAAATCAGCCAACCACGACACCTACTCGTATCTTCCCACCTATAGATTCCTAAATATATTTCCATAAAAAAGCGTACAAAACGTATAGCCACTATATAAATCGTCTAAACAAAAGCAATGGTTCAATCAATCGTGAACAATTCCGGCGATTGTCTTTGAACCGGACGGAACAATGGACGGAAAGGACATTTACATTTGGACACTAGACTTAGCTCGCAGCGTTGTCTATGTGAAAAACTGATAGTAACTTAGACGTAGGTAGACTTTAGGTTTTTATATCAGTTTTACCACAGACACTGCTGTGACTGTTTTATTTTTTTATTGATAGACTAGCGTTTAGCTGCAATCAGATCTGCTGGCAAGTGATGATCCAGCCTAAGGTGGAGCGTGCTTACAGAACGCCCTTTCAGCATCAGTTTTCCCTTCCACTTTTAATATGGGTACCTTTAAGTCAAGAGTGAATAGACATCTTCTAAGCAGGCGCGTTCCATCTAGACTGCATCATCACTTGAAAGCAGGTGTGATTGCAGCCAGCAAAAATATATATATATATATATATATAGATTATAGATACATATCATTTTCCTTTAAATCTATTGGGCATAATTCTTGAGTTATGCCCAAGAGGCGGTTAACTATGGTCCTATAAAGGTGGGAAGGATTTAGCGGTTCCTCTGATCCTGCAAATGTTCTGTGGTAATCACTCAACACTGGTGACCCCTGGCGCATCTACTTAATATATGTACCTACATTTAATAGGTCTAATGGTATTTTAACTTTAATACTATAGTGAGTGAGGATAGCTGGGAATTTGTACATATATTTATATAAAGTTGTCTTAGTCTAAGGGCAATTGCAAAAAAAATTGTAAAGTCAATCAAATAAACCTTTGTGTTAAACCGTTCTATTTATTCCTTTGATTCAGCATATCAATTATAACAGTTGCCTACCGTCCTATTGCGGTCAAATAAATGAACGCAATGCACAGACACGCAATGAATTAGAATATTTTAATATTGCTCTTAACTATACGCAATAAGCGTTGAAATCGCTTGGTATTTATATAAATTAATGACACTAGAATGAGTAGAGACTGATTCGAAGCGACAGATAGCAACAACCAATTGGAAGAACACACTTGACTACATTAACAATGCATCAAAGTGCTATTAATATCCTACTGCAAGTAAGTAGGTCTGCCTCTTCTCAAACGTAAGCAAATAACCTATAGGTATTATGTTATACTGCCAACATCAACTAACTTCGGGTGACAGATTTCTACATTAGTATCGAAAACGTATGTACTGACCTAAGCTGCTTTGTTTTACTGTAGGTATAGCAAAACTATTGTAACAAGTATAAGTAATAGGAATATTCAAGGGGTACAAGGTCCTATCATTTGTAAGGTCCTATTTAGTAAACACTAGCTGCTTTCTGTGACTTAATCCGCATGGACTTAGATTTTTAAAAATCCCTTAGGAGCTCTTTGATTTTCAGGGATAAAATTCTTTTATTTTTTGTCGGTCTCCCGGATGCTAGTTATGTCTGTGTCGAGTTTTATCAAGATCGGCTTAGCGATTTGCTTTGAAAAGGTAACAGACAGACTGACACGCTTTGATATTGCCTAGTGCCCTAGTACCTATGCTAGTATGGATTATTGCACGAAAATATAAGTGACTAGCTTATGCTCGCAACTTCGTCGGCGTGGACTACATAAATTTCAAACCCCCATTTAACCCACTTAGGGGTAAAATTTCGAAAAATCCTTTCTTAGTAGATACATACTTTTTCCAAGGAACACATCCTCCAAATTTCATGTCTCTAGGACCAGCGGTTCAGGCTGGGCGTTGATATATTAGATAAGTCAGTAAGGACTTTGAATTTTATACAGATGACATGGGATGCTCCCCGAGTCAACCTTTGTGCATTGGAGTGGACGCAGTAGGAAACTATTAAACTATTAAGATAATATTATAGAAACAATTAAGTAATAACAATGAAAATTGAGGATATATGAATAGATGAGGATACCTACATTTATGAGTTTTTTAGCTTACTACCAAGAATTAATATTTCGCATCAATGTTTTTGCGACGGCAATCTGACTATAATAAACGATTACGTAGTCGGAGCTAACTACTAACTGTAGGGTTAGTATAAGATTTTACACAACACCAAAGTCGATAGAATTCGAAGTAAAGTAAAATGGGCTTTATGTACAGTTAACTGCCTTGCTCTAAAGCACAAGATTGTCTATACATCTACAGCGAGCGTTCCAAGAGAACACCTTGCGACATTTAGTTTGACAGTATGTACTGAATTTTCGACTTTAGTTCAAGGACTTTTAAGTCCATTTTAAGTTTCTTTAAATCTGACATTATTACACGACTGCCCAAAAAGGAGTGTAATGTTTAAGGAGTTTATTAAATCTACCATAACATCTAAATGCCAGAACGGATTTGAATATTGTTAGAATCCTTACATGATCCCAAATGACAGAAGCTAGAGTTCTTTTTTGAAAAAAAAAAAACAATATGGCGTCAACTTCAAATGTAAAAAACCTTTTTAGTTCTTGTTTTGGCAGGGCAGTCGTGTCTTTTAATTTTTTTTAATTGACTAGTTGTAGATGCTCGAATTTTATTAACGTTGACGACATAAATACCTACAATCTCATACTAAGGACACTTGTTAAATTTCTGCTAGAGTCGTGCGTTCGTGACTGAACGGATGGAATCAGCGTTATCGCCATTAAAATTGTGGTTTTCAATTATTCAGCCTTGGATGCAATTTTAATATTAGATGCCAACTACAGAGCAGCTGCGGCCTCCGCGGACCTAGCTTTTAGGCTGCGTTTCCACTGACACGGAGCGGGGAGGAGTGGAGCGGAAAGGACCGTGAATTTGCCAATCACACAGTTTCCACTGGTGCGGCGGCGTGGAGATCTCGAGCACTGTGATTGGCAAATTTACAGTCCGCTCCGCTCCATTTCGCCCAGATCCGCGTCAGTGGAAACGCACCCTTAAGACGTAGCGCATATCTTCGGAGTTGAGTGGAGCCGAGGTGCAGCATCTTGCTTCGTATAAAATTCTCAGCAGGCAATCGACTTACAGGTCTACCACCGTAATTTGACAGCTACAGTGTGACTTTGTGAATATTGCGGGTTTTCTTGGGATGATAAATTATTCTTGCAGTTGTTACCGTTCTTTACTTTTAAGGCAATGTAAAGGGAATAATGAAGATTTTTTCATTTTTTTTTTTATTCTGCTTCTTAACAAAATTCACAAAGGCGTTCGCGTTGGTGCGAGCTCGGTAAAGAACCCCTGACCGTAGAATTAATTACAGTAGAAACTACTAATAACTAAACTCATTAAAAATCTACCTGGGTCCTAAGTATCAATTAAATCGCGCCAATTCATCGATTAGCCTTGCGCTATTGTTACTAGAAGTTAATGCCTTTCGATTATTTCCGAGTACGCCCATCGTTGGCCGGTTCGTCTGTATTGTACAATAATATTTAGTTACCACAAGGTTGCTGTAACGATTACCACTGCAACCTTCGGCTGTCTTAATGCACGTAATAATACAGGCAATCGTGATACGTATTACTCGAGGTAATCAGTAATTAGACCTTAAAGTTACAAAAAAAAAAACATTTTTTGTTGCACTCTTTGTTGGAATTACTAAATAATTAGAGCTGTTAAAAAACAAGAACAGAACACTGAGACTTTTTGTTTGTACATATTTATGACCTTTAAAGTAAAAAACCCTTTTTTTTAAAGTAAGTAGGTAGGTAGGATTATTATTATTATTATTAAGTAGGTAGGATAAAAACTACTGAAAAATTAAATGTAACTATTTTTCAAAGACCCCTTTATCTATCTCCCTAAGATAAAACGTATACTATGTATATATGTAAGTAATTTGTGAACACTTAATTGTTTTTCGAATTTGCAAGTGACTCACGACTAAGCTTACATCCTTGTAACCTATTTGTTACCCCTGTTTAAACCTACGTCAAGCCTGCATAATTATTTGTAATAAAAAAAAGATTTTAGATAGGTAGTTAATTATTTAAAACTTCTAAGTTACTTATAAATGAAGCTGAAAAAGTGATTTCAAAAAGAAAGATGCAAATAAAAACGCCTAATCGGTGTCTCTATCTACATCAAAGAATGCGCTACGAACATTTTATTTGATCGAAGATTTAGACCGGATTTAAAAGATGTAAGCTGACTCCAATCCTCCATTAAATCCACGTTAAAATCAATCGATTTAGTTCACAATCGCGTTACACGATCCAAAAAGCGACCGAACGAGATCAGGCCAATTAACGGCTTTTCGTTCATACGTTCTTTATAATTATGATATGAGTGGGTTAGAAACTACCTATAGTCGAAGAACTGGTGGATATTTAGGTACAATGCGTAATATTACAAATTAATCGAGCAAGGGGGGTAGCATGTTGTGATTATCGCAATGATTATATTATGAACAAGTTGACATATACCCGCGACTTCGCCCGTGTGGATTTACGTTTTTTAAAAATCCCGAGGGAATTTCTTTAATTTTCCGGGATATGTCGAGATGGCAATTGGGGAGGCAACGCCCCGCACACCTGCACAGCCCCCGCGCTAACCCGGTTCGTGACGTGCGGGTGTGCGGGGCTTCGTACCCCGGGCCTCATACCCCGATTACCATCTCAACCTGTCGTGGACTATAGTAATCACTTCAGTCATGTACTTCCGCGGGATGCAAGCTATCTACTGTACCAAATTTCGTGAAACGCGGTTTCTTCGAACAAGACTTCGAACCACTCAGCTCTTTTTAGATCAGAGAAGGTCTCAAGTGACCTTTTCAGAATCTGAAATATGGAATGAGGGATAAAATTCTCCATACTTGAATTTGCCACAAAGCTGCTATCAGGGTTGTCATATGGATATAAGATAACTTTTAAGTTTTTATCGAGAAGCAAGAGTCTCTCCACTGTCTCTTATACCACAACTTGAAATACATCACGCCTACAACAAATCTATGGATTAATCCGGTCGCGGAACAACTAAATCGAACATTTAATCACGGGGTTAATACTATTACGATGACCCCGTAACTGGGTTAAGAGGATTTGGCGGGTGTGATTATATTTACTTACACATTCAATATACTTTTTAGGGTTCCGTACACAAAAAGTGCCAACAGGACCCTATTACTAAGCCTTCGCTGTCAGTCTCTCCGTCCGCCTGTCAGCGGACTGTAACTCGTGAACTGTAATAGGTAGAGTTGAAATTTTTACACGTGTATGTATTTCCATTGCCGCTATAACAACAAATAATAAATAAATTTTAAATACATATAAAAAATTGCGTAACCGGCAGGAATCGAACCTGCATCTTCTGGGTTCGCGCCCGATGCCTTGACCACTCGGCCACGGTTTCGCTTACTGCCAGTGACGAAATTAGTGATATGTATGTTCAGTCAGTACTACGTTACGTCTAGTACTATTATATTATTCTGTGGTTACGTTAATACCGCAATGAAGAAAAGGACAATAGTCTGTTAATCTTACAGGAAGCATCTATCAACAAAAGCTTCGACTTCATTCACAATAGAAAGGACTGGCGTCTCTTGGTTGCGGACGCTAAGATCCGTCACGTAGAATAGATAACTACCATAGAACTTGTAGTTTTAGATAAGATTGTGGAAAATTGACATGCGCAAAATGGGCCTAAAACACAACAAATCATTCCATAATATCACCTTCATCATCATCATGATCAACCTATTACCGGCCCACTGCTGAGCACGGGTCTCCTCTCAGAGTGAGAAGGGTTTAGGCCACAGTCTGCCACGCTGGTTTGCAGACGTCACACACCTTTAAGAACATGAAGAACTCTCAGGTATGCAGGCTTCCTCACGATGTTACCCTTCACCGTTAAAGCAAGTGATGTTTGATGATTTTTAAAAACGCACATAACTTCGAAAAGTTAGAGGTACGTGCCCAGGATCGAACCCCCGACCTCCCGAAAAGAAGGCGGACGTCTTAACCAATAGGCTATCACCGCTTTTTTTACCCACTATTTACCCACCTCACCCAGGTATTTAATACCCACTGTTTAAACGTTTAGCTGTTGACATAGTGAGAGACCTACAAAGCAAACGAAACGGAACGTATCGGATGCAATACCGTACCGTAATGCACACCTTTATGGAAGGTTAAGGTACGCAAAAGAAGGCACAAAAACACGTCTCGGGAGACCTTTTCAGCGGCCTCAGTGGCATTAAGATGTGCACACTGTACACACTTTTGATAAACATTTCAGTCAACGTTGCCTGTTCTTTCATTTCCTAGAGAGCATGGAACAAATATACTTCAAATCACCAAATGCGAGACGCGAGCAACTTTTAAGCAGATTTTGTATGCCACAGAAATTAGTCTCGGGAGGACCAGCTACCTGCGTCAAATGTAATAACATTTGACGCGTGCCAGTGACGTCGAAGCCTGGACATTTTGTTAGAAGTTCTCCAGCTGTCGTGAACGCCTAGGCACAGGACGCCTAAGGGGCGCCTAGGGCTGTTTGATTTTTACGAAGGAGGAAAAAGGAATTTCCGGAATAAATACCTAAATATCTTCAAGGCAAGAATGAATAGGCATCTTCTAGGTAAGCGCGCTCGAACTCATCATTGCTTTTTATTAGGCATGATTGTCGCTAAGCGCAAGCCTAGCTCACAATTAAAAACAAAGAAATGTTAGGTTAAAAGATAGGAAACGATATTTTAAAACTGAAGCCGTAGAAGCTCTGAATTCCGCCTGCCAGTAACACAAATGACTCTAGGATGTTATCTATCAACAAGTATTCTTTCTTTTATATGCACCTACAATGCTACATTACTTCATATCATGTAAGCGTGCTTTAAAAGTCAAAGGTCCCGCACAAAAGACGATAAAAGGACAAGAAGACGTATGTCAATCAAGCCGAGGGGCACAGGTCGTGTGGGCTTGGCATTAACCCACTTTCAGCAGCCCGTGGGAGGCCGTGCTAAATTTAAAACTAGAAAAAAATACGCCAACGTTTATTTGCACAGAGTTCTACGCAACGTTAAGCTGTATCTACATGCAATGATTCGTACGCGCAGATTTATCATCATCAACCCATCCGGCCCAATACTGAGTAGGGGTCTCCTCTCAGAATGAAATGTGTTTGGCCATAGTCCACGACGCTGGCCTAGTGAAGACTTTCACACACCTTTGAGAACAGTATGGAGAACTCTCAGGCATGCGGGTTTTCTCACGATGTGTTCCACCGTTAAATCAAGTGACATTTAATTGCTTATAAACGCACGTAAGACATAACTCCCAAATTCGCCAATACGCGTAACGCACGCGTATTGGCGAATTTAGGAGCGTCCAGAGCGCGCGAGTAGGGTCTGGCGTACTGCACGTGATTAACGCGCGTACTTTTAATTCGCGCGAAATGATTCGCCTCTCCGACAGGGTCGTAGATACATGCGACGATGTGTGTCATGCATGAGCAAATATTCAGCGTAGACCCGACCTGTTTTCGCTGCAGGTAACCCTGCCGTAAGTAATGTTTTGCCGAGCTCATTTTGTGTTAATTAGATTTCTGAAAATTAAATGTTTGTGCCAGCCGCTTGCACGGTACAGTTTGCCGTCTAAACATGCATCCCTTTTGTTTAAAATAATTAAGTATGTATGAGCGGTACACAGTTTAGATTTATGCCATGCTTTTTGGTCCCTTAACGTGTATGTTTATTTTAATAGCTGTTTTCGCGGTATGTAGCGTTTGTCATGGGATTAGATTTTAATTACAAAGAACTAATCAAAATTTATTGCCGTCAATAATATCTTAATCGATAGACGTCCACAGCTCTTAATTAATTAATTTATTTATTATTTGTACCAAAAACATTTACAGTAAAGAAAAAAAGAGAGCAATTTATTTCCTCATAGTTTTATTTCTTATCGTACATGCTTATTTTAATAGCTGTTTTCGCGATGTATCATTTGTCGTGCGATTAGATTGTTCGTACTAGTCCAAATTCATCGTCGTCGGCAGTAGCGTGCAAGTCATAGAGGCATAAATGCACTGCTTACCCCAGTTGTAAGCTCAATGGATATTTTTTATTAAAACCTGCCAGTGAACAGGTTCCTACCTAACTAATGCCTACCCTGGCTTTAAACCCTGTGCACGCCACTGGTCGTCGGTCTCTCATACCGAATGACATAGTCAATTGATAGTATATGTATTTTGCATGTCAATTCACGAAACATATTGGATATATAATAATACTAGCTGATTCCCGCGACTTCGTCTGCGTGGATTTAGGTTTATTTAATCCCGTGGGAACTCTTTAATTTTTCGGGATGAAAAGTAGCCTATGTCCTTCCCCGGGATATAAGCTAACTCTGTACCAGATTACATCAAAATCGGTTGAACGGTTGGGCCATGAAAAGATAGCAGACAGACAGACAGACAGACAGACACACTTTCGCATTTATAATATTAGTATGGAAGTATGGATTATGTTAACATCTACTTATGCACAATGTCATCATTCCTGATACGCATGGCTAAGGTTTGGAATACTCTTATATGTGTTCCACGATATGTGTTTCCTACCAATTACAACTCGGGTATGTTTAAAACAAGAGTGAATAGACATTTTCTGGGTAAACGCGTCTTATCTTAGGCCACATTATCACTTTCCATCAGGTGTGATTCTGGTCAAGCGTTTGCCTACATAATGAATAATAAAAATTTTAAAAAATGTTTCTTGCAAATGAATAATTTGATTTAATTTCATAGGTTTCTAAACTTTTAGAAACCTATGTCCTTTTAGTTAGTTGCAGTTTTGACAATTTAACAAAAATTGTCAGTGTAAACTTAGCTTTACAATCAGTTTCGCGGCATTGAATAAACTAAACGCGATTGTTTGACTGACTGCCTAACAACAATAGCCACAGTTTGTCGTGTGGGATGGAAATGCAGCTTGCATGAATGTCCTAAATACTCGGCTTGATTGACACAGATCTTCATAGTCATCTAAATTGATAAACTGTGCTGTAAAATCTTGAAGACATATCTCTACAAGTGCTACGAATTTTTAAATTGACTTTTGGCCTTATCAGCAGGTCTACTACGGTAGTTTCACAGCTACAGCACAAAATAAATATGTACCGTAAGTAAGTAGGTAGTATAGTAGTAAGTAATAGTAAGTAAATAAGTATGGGCCTCATAAGAAAGCTCAGAGTTTCTCTACGTGATCAAATCAGAAATGAGAAGTCCCGTAGGAGAACTAGAGTTACCGACATAGCTCAACGGGTTGCGAAGCTGAAGTGGCAATGGGCAGGGCACATAGTTCGTACAACCGATAGACGTTGGGGTCCCAAGGTGCTGGAATGGCGACCTCGCACCGGAAGACGCAGAGTTGGAAGACCCCCCACTAGGTAGACGGACGACATTAAACCCTGGAAGGTGGAAGTGGACGTGTGGAAGTCCGTACAAGAGACCTATGTCCAGCAGTGGATGTCTATTGGTTGATGATGATGACGATGACAATTGTTTCTAAGATGCATCGCGCACAGACAGACGGATTCGGCAGAAAAACTTAATTTTATAATAATTATTATAATGACACAAATAAAAATAAACGTAAAACATGTAATAAATGTTTTTCAATTGTCATTATAAACATAATTGTTCACGAAATATTGTGCCAAATTCAGCTCGAGCTTCTATGCCTTCTATGCTACAGCTGCGCGATTGCGGGAGAATGACAGCTATCAAGTCACGATCGCAATCACCTCTGATTGGTTGACGCTCGCTCACTATTAGCTACAATGCATTGTTGCAACAAGAATAGCACAAATTCAGCCAATCAGAACAATTGAGATTGTAATAATGATTGATGCAGGTTTCCCGCAATCGAGGTGCAGTGTGACGATCGCAATCACAATCTATTATTGGCCGAAACTCTTTTACTAAAAAAAACAGTTGCATGAAGAATATTAAAAATACAGACTTCAGCCTGAGCTCATCTGAACACCTCTCTCCAAGAACATTTCCATCCGTAGAGTATAATGAGTAGGTATCGTTAGTACTCTTGCTATATATAGTCTATTCTCTTCAGAGACAATAACAAAAGTAGGTTAGGTTAGTAAAATATATATAGAACGTTAACTCGACCTGGATTTTTAGTGAAATCTATATCGATGGCGTTTTACAAACTGTCCCATTCTCTGTCATGAAAGACAATCGACACCATGTAATATGAACTGTATCGGATTGAAATAGAGTTGTAAATTGCAGTGTAAGGTATCATCGCGTGTTAGTTAGTGGCTTCGCGGGAACAACGTGATAGGTACCGTATACACTCGTACCCCTTATGGACTAAGAATCAGCGCGTGCCAGACCTTCGTTATTTTATAAAAGTTGAAAGTTTCGCTGCGTATTGTCTCCAAAGCTGGGAGGAACATTTGTTTGGATCAGGGTGGCTTTGGGACATAACACTAAGTGGCGTGCAGCTCATAGAGGCATTAAAGCACTGCTTACCCAAGAAATAGTTACCCTAGTTGAAATAGCTTAGTGTTCAATGTAAGTAGGTACCTTCCTAACTACTGCTTATCCTGGCTTTGAACCCTGTGCACGCCACTGCATAACAGTTGTAAAAAATCATGGCAACCCCTGCCAGAAACCCTTAAAGTTTAAGGGTGTCTGGCAGGGAGTTGCCACAACGCTAAGATCTGGCAATGCATGCCGTTATCTAATACTATTTCGAAAAAATATAAAAAATTAAACTTTAAACTTAGACGTAAGATTTTTTACATCTTTGTTACCTGTTATCTCTCAAAGCTACTATGGTCCAAACAAACGTTGGGGACAATACGCAGACAAACTTTCAGCTTTTATAAAATAACAAAGGTCTAATACGCGCTGGCTCTTAGACCCTCACAAGTTTCAGTTGTAATTTACGTCAATCCGAGCGAAAGGCATGACACAATTTCGGTAGGTATATATCTCTTTGATATAGCATGTTCCCGGTATTTAAAGTCGGGTTGGCTTGTTATTCGAAATTACATTTGACAGGCTTCCCGTATAACCCTTCTACAAATTGGCCTTACGGACTCGGCAAATGCATTTGGCCACTTGACATATATTTTCCAAGCGCGGCCATTGCTCGTAACTATACTCAACTCGTTGGTCTAGTGACTAACTTAATCTACTGCAGATCATGATGTCCCAGGTTTGAGTCCCGTGCCGGGGCAAAAGTCATCAAGAAATTTTCAGTAGCAGCCCGGAATTAGGGAGTTACGGTTATAGTCCCCATAATAGGAAAAGGTGACTGACTTACTGACAGACTGACTGTAACGTGACGCTAAGAAAGGATTTTTGAAATTTGAAATTTGTGTAGTCCACGCGGACGAAGTCGCGAGCATAACCTAGTTACGTAATAGGTACGTACCAACAATATTGAGTTTTTAGTACTAATTTGGACTAAAAACTTAATATTGTGCAAAATTAACTTCAATCTCAAAAGATTTCAAATCAGAACCAGCCCTTGTATAGTTGCTAGGCACAAATATTTGGACAAGGCGCCGATTTCGAAATTCGCAAAGGAAAATAGGTTATCAAAGTAGATAAAGTTTATTTGCCGTGATAACAAGAAATCACAAACACGATTTAAGTACTTTGTTAGTTAGTGTTTGTAGCTTTTGAAATACCTGCTTATAGTTTACTTAGTAGTAGCAACCCGCCCAGATAATTCGCACGGGAAGCTTATTACAATTTTCGTAAGGATCTATATATTATGAAAGATAATTTTTGAAAAAAAAAACATATAGCCTATGTTACTTAGGAATAATTTAACTTTCTATTGGTGAAAGAATTTTCAAAATCGGTTTAGTGGTTCCAGAGATTACCCCCCTACAAAAGGTCTAGTTATACATACTATTATTATATACATACAACTAGATTTAGATTTTTTGTACAACTCAACTACCATTGAAATCTAGTTTACTCTATGAATTTTCCGACGAAATTGAGTAAACAGGTCCCTACACTAAACAAAATACATACGATATTCGTTTCCAACAAATTCGTGTAGCCTATAGCACTCAAGTTTTTTTTTTATTTTTTTTATATATTAAAACGTATCCAACAGTATCTTATACGGTACTTTATTATGTACTAGATGATGCCCGCGACTTCGTCCGCGTGGATTTAGGTTTTTTTTATCCCGTAGGAATTTTTTAACTTTCCGGGATCAAAAGTATCCTATGTCCTTCCCCGGGATGCAAGCTATCTCTGTACCAAATTTCATCAAAATCGGTTGAACGGTTGGGCCGTGAAAAGCTAGCAGACAGACAGACAGACACACTTTTGCATTTATAATATTAGTATGGATAGGAAAGAAAACTAAGTAAGCACATGAACCGAAAATTATTTTCCTCCACAATTTTCCTGTAATTTGATTCGTATACACGTGTCATTAAAATCGATTAAGGGTACCCATTATACTCAATAATAGGTAGTTATTTGCCTTAGAAAACAACCCTTATTTGCCTAATGGAGGGGAGCTTTGTCCTTTTCTGCCAATCTAAATTATTATTAAGGCACGACGCATACCGACAGAGAAGAGTGGAGCTCAGGAGGAGGATCTTTTTAAAATAGATTTTGTTTGTTTGTACAACTCAACTACCATTGAAATCTAGTTTACTCTATGAATTTTCCGACGAAATTGAGTAAACAGGTCCCTACACTAAACAACATACATTCTATATTCGCTTCCAAACAAATTCGTATACCCAATCGCACTCAAGATATTAAAAAAGCATCCAACAGTATATTATACGGTACTTTATTGTGTATAGGAAAGTAAACTAAGTAAGCACAATGAACCGAAAATTATTTCCTCCACCATTTTCCTGTTTTGATTCGTATACACGTGTCATTAAAATCGATTAAGGGTACCCATTATACTCAATAATAGGTAGTTATTTGCCTTAGAATAACAACCCTTATTTGCCTAATAGAGGGGGAGCTTTGTCCTTTTCTGCCAATCTAAATTATTATTAAGGCACGACGCATACCGACAGAGAAGAGTGGAGCTGAGGAGGACGATCGTTTTAAAATAAATAACTAGATTTTGATTGTTTGTACAACTCAACTACCATTGAAATCTAGTTAACTCTATGAATTTTCCGACGAAATTGAGTAAACAGGTCCCTACACTGAACAAAATACATTATATATTGGCTTCCAAACAAATTCGTATACCCACTCAAGATATTAAAAAGCATCCAACAGTATATTATACGGTACTTTATTATGTACAGGAAAGTAAAGTACAGGAACCGAAAAAAAAATTCCTCCACCATTTTCATGGTTTGATTCGTGTACACGTGTCATTAAAATCGATTGGGGGTATCCATTATACCCAATAATTGCTAGATATTTACCTAATGGAAGGACAGCTTTGTCCTTCTTCGTCAACTACTATTAGGCACGACGTACACCGGCAGAGAAAAGAGGAGCTCAGAAGGAGGATCTTTTTTTTTATATCTCAAACTAAGCTTTATTTACTGTGGTAAAACAACGCGTTAACCATAACTGACTCAGAATTCGCCTCTGGTTTCTTCTCATAATGTACCAACTAGATATTGCTCACAATTTGGCTTGCGTGGATTAAATTTTTTTTAGTAGCCTTTGTCCGTCTCCGGGATGCAAGCTTTCTCTGTATATTTCGGTTAAAAATCGGTCAAGCGGATGGACCGCCAAACTTTCGAATGAACACGTTCGCTTCGCATTTATAATAAGTATGGATTTCAATCGTATACCAAATTGTTAAAGTAGGCACATACTTACTTACATTTATTTTAAAACCAGATGGGACACGATACCAAAATCGTAGTATGACTGCCGCGTCCGTTTCCCCAATCAAATCAAATGGTTCGGATTTTAAACTACAACCTTTCAGATTTCAGTTGTCCCCCAATCTTTGAGAAACTGAGGCTCAATATCGAAAGCAGAAACTCAATACGGCTTCTGTAAATTGTGGTTGTACAGTCCTTCGCAAGTCTTGGTCAAGTCCCTTCACCGGATGCGGTCAGAAACCTTTTTCCACTTTCTCTTTCCTACCGAACTTATATGCCTAAGGGCCAACTCAAACATACGGAGTTGAGTAGAGTCGAGAATGTTTGATAACACTTTGAACTCAGCTTTATATACATTGATATACCATTGAAACTGGTATGTAAAAATATGAGAAAAACCCGCGCCGCGCTTGGGCATATCTTCTGGTTTATTCCCTAACTCAGTGATGATCACTACATCACAATCATCAAACTTATTTAACATTGGTTAGTTGCAAACTGTCGAACCAACTCCCATGGCGGTGTCCCCCACTAGATAACAAGTTACAACATGGGATTATTCAAGGGGCGGACCAACATAAATTCCTGAAAGGCCGGAAACGCATCGGCAACTCCTCTGATACTGCAAATGTTCATGGGCGGCGATAATCACTTAACATCAGGTGACCCGCCTGCTCGTTTGCTTGTTATTTCCAGTCGTCAAGTAGTTTGAGCTGTGCGTTGATAGATCAGTTAGTCAGTCAGTTCTTCGTTTTATATAGGTAACATATTAGCCGTACACAGTACACTGATATCTCTCCTCGACAATGTAGTCTGCGCTCCCCATTGCGCCAGAAAGGTCGTCGTTTTCGGGGTTCCTTCGCTTTGCGAGTCAATACTCTGAAGATAGCGGTCGTAAATTGGAATAAAAACAGACAAACAGTGCAACAACCTTTATGTAGGGTTGTCACTTGCCAGTTACGAATTAATATTTCTGATAAAATACTTTAATTACAAAATATTCAGACTTTCGGGGTTCCCTCGCTTTGTGAGTCAATACTCTGAAGATGGCAGTCGTAAATTGGAATAAAACAGACAAACAGAGCAACAACCTTTATTTAGGGTTGTCACTTGCCAGTTACGATTTAATATGTCTGTTAAAGTACTTTACTCACAAAATATTTAGATAACCGGCAACCTTTCGGTTTTCAGTCCGCTCCTTTAACCGTTGAGCTATCGAGGCTCTATCCATTACCTATTTTACAAACTGTGCCACACATCATATCTTATAACTAAGAGCCGGCGCTTCTTCTACCTGAGCATAAGCCCAACGCGCTTCAAGCAAAAAAAGCGCAACACTACTAATACTAAATACATTTTACATTTAAATTACATAGTAGTTGTTACTAACAAATACATAGTATGGATTTCAACCGTACATCGAGTCGTATGCGGAAGGATAGGATAGATAGTATTATTATCCCAAGAACTCCTAAACTCAGCAGAGGGTTGACGACGTTGACAGGTTCATACAACACACTGAGAAGATATTAGACATACTTTTGGCAGCCCTAATCAATCCGTATCTCGTTGCGTGATGCGATCGATCCTGATGACCCACTTTACGCGAGTTACCCACTCTACGTAGGTACGCGTGTACAGATGCCATAAATAATTGAAATTCAAGTAGCAAATTGAGTTTAAGGGTAAACGTATGTCTGTGTATTGGCTATTTATATATCGACAACACGGTTAATAACGACGGCTTTTACTATTTTTAGCCGACTTCAAAAAGGAGGTTATGTATTCGATCTGCATGCATGTATATGTACGTATGTCCGCGATTATTTCAAAACCAGTTTTTTTTTTAATTTGTAGCAAAATCTTACAATAAAGAGAAAAAGAGGGTAAAAGTGGACAGGGAAGGGATTTATGTGAATGTTATAAATGTCAAAGTCTGTAACTCGCGAATTGAACCGATTTGGCTGGGAATAAAGACAGTTTATGCCCTGAATTAATTAAGGCTACATTTTATCCTGGAAAATTCCAAAGTTCCCGCAGGAATAACTATAACTGAATTCCGCGTGGATAAACTATAGTTACATCAGCTCGCATCCCGGAGACGTGTATTTTATCCCGGAAAATGAGATTTAATAAAATCATAAAATATGTAGGCAGACAATGTCGCGTACATCATCTAGTCGAGTATCACTACTCCTATTAGAAATGTGAAAGTGTGTTTGTTTGTTAGTTTGTCCTTCAATCACGTCGCAACGGAGCAACGGATCGACGTGATTTTTTGCATGGGTATAATTTAAGACATGGAGAGGAACATAGGCTAGTTTTTATCCCGGAAAATCAAAGAGTTCTCACAGGATTTTTATAAACCTAAATCCACGCGTACGAAGTCGCGGGCATCAGCTAGTTTACACATAACGAATGACCGGCGTCAGTACAAAGACCTTTAACTTCGGTTTCAATATTACTATCACGTACGCATGTGCGTCATACTTTTTATACACTGGCCAAGAACTTGCTCTGGTATTAAACTATAATGTTGCGATATACTGCACACATGCGATACACTGTAATTTTTTTTTATCCCGACTATAATATTATAAAGGCGAAAGTTTGTATGTGTGTGTGTGTGTATGTTTGTTACTCCTTCACGCAAAAACTACTGGACGGATTTGGCTGAAATTCGGAATGAAGGTTTATACCCTGGATTAACACAGGCTACTTTTTATCCCGGAAAATCAAAGAGTTCCCGCGGGATTTTGAAAAACGTAAATCCACGCGGACGAAGTCGCGGACATCAGCTAGTATTGAAATACAAGTTAGCCCTTGACTGCAATCTCACCTGGTGGTAAACGATGATGCAATCTAAGATGGATGCGGGCTAACCAGGAAGGGGTATAGCAGTTTTTATTGAAACCCATACCCCTTTGGTTTCTACACGGCATCGTACCGGAACGCTAAATTGCCAAAAAGTACCGGAACGCTAAAAGCCACGGCCGAAGCCTCCCACCAGACAAATGTGGCTAATTCTGTTGTACACAATCTCTAAACTAAAATACAGATCTAAATTATAATGCTATCCCGGTCAGCTCAGTAGTCAGTCAGCGAGTTTCTCCTTTTACCTATACAGTGTGAGTCTTCATAAAGTTCGCATGCTTAATATGAAATTAGATAACTAGTCTCAATTTTTACGATAGAAAATTAATAAAAATCTAAAACTAAAAAAGTATAGGTCTGTAAAGTCTTTTTAACACTTTTTAACGATCAATTTTTTCCTCGGAAAATATTTCCGTCAATAAAATTGATAATAGATTTTATCATAACTACCTCAAAGGAGACTTGTTAAAGTTAATCTTCAAGGTTCCAAAAGTTCACGAAGCTCTATAACTTTTCAAAGGTTAAGGGTCGGCTCATTAAAACCGTATTATATTACACGCAATTGAAAAGTCGGCACTTCAATATAATATCGATCTTTATCATAAAATTATTAATCAACTTCTCTTCTTCACCCCCTTAGTAAATATATAAAAGGATTGAATGACTGACTCACTCAACAATATTAAATCTGTACCTATATATATATATATCAGCGGCGAAGAGTCAATATAACACGATTCCTATCGGCTTCCCTTTAAGAATTGGCATAATATAGCGTAAGTAGGTACTATTCACATAAATTCCGTAATACATTCGTAAATACAAAGGTTCGATCGTCACAAATGCTAATTTTTTTTTTTTGTTATTAAGTACTAATTTAAGTTAAAAACATAACAGCTAATGTAAGTAACATACACCTACAGTCCTACACCGTACAAGCCGTAAAATATCGGATTCCCTAGTTAGATTTTTGCTTAGTATTTATCTCTTTCATTTCCCTAGCGAAAGCGAAAGGAACGAACTAGGTCTGTCTCGCTCTACGGTCGACTAATAAAGAGCACACCAATTTAGTCTGGCCCAGTAGCGAATACGAATTTGGAACTCTGACAGGTCAGACAAATTTGACGTAAATAACTCGGTTGGATCCGAGTTACCCTATAATACCTCCAAATTAAAAATTATATTAATACTATTGTTTTAACAGGTACATGCTACTATTTTGAGTATTTTGTATTTTGAAGGGTGATTTGATATTGATACATTTGTTTTTGTGAAGCGGCCATGCTTGTTTGTTTAAGTTGTTAGTGGTGTTTTATTTTGATATAATAAATTGGGGATGTGATTAATAACTTATAAGTGGTAAGTTCACGGTAATTTTGATTCAGTTTGGTAAGCCAAAATCAGAAATGGCCTTAATTCACATAGATTGTTGTTTAACAGATTTCTTGTTACGTAACGATAGTAATTTTTCTAAATTAAGTTTTGAAAACAAAAATCGAACAGCTGATATATATAGTTTGTTGATAGTTTAGTTGTTTGCGTATTTTATTTTTATAATATACTGTACTAGGTAAATCGTCCGTGACTTCACTTGTTAAGGCTCCCACTGAAAACCAGCGCTGCAGCTTGCTGCAGCATGATGCTGAGTGGGAGACCTATATTTGGTCACACGTACTTGTATATATATAGGTATTATTTTTTATTATTATATTTTTTTGTTATTAGTTTAATTATGTAGATTAACTTAATTAGCTTATAAGGTTTATTGTAGTAGGTATTGTGATCAAATAAAAGTTTTCTTTCTTTCTTTCTTTCTTTCTGATATTCTTTTAGGTAAGTACGTTTCCGGCTTCCCTTTATCAGATTTTCACCCTTCGCCACTGATATATATACAGGTACAGATTTAATATTGTTGATCAAAAAGGGTAGATAATATTTTGGCAATAGACCAGGAATTAGAAACAGTTCTGTTCTGTTACAAAGTATTAATTACTCGTCGTTAGGGAAGGTATTAATTACCTAACAACTTTAATATCAACATAGTAACGAGATGATAGAGGTGATCTAAATTCACACACGTGGCGATTACGGCCGTAATAAGGTCAGAGTGTAAGCCGTTATCTAGCTACAATGTCTACCAGACCAGCTAATTAGCTTAACGAGCTTCGAAATAGACTCGCTCAAGGTATGCTAATGAAGGGTTAAGTAACGTAAAACACTTTAGATGCAGAATCTGTAGTGTAGATTATATTCTTTGATTGAAAAGCTTGTCATCATCATGTTCAACCCATCCAGTCCACTATTGAGCACGGGTCTCAAAATGAAAAGGGTATGGGTGTAGGCAGTGGCGTGCACAGGTTTGAAGCCAGGGTAGGCATTAGGAATCTGTTCATTGGCAGGTTAAAATGAAAAATATGCATTGAGCTTTTACAACTGGGGTAAGCAATGCATTTATGCCTCTATGACCTGCACGCCCCTGGGTGTAGGCCATAGTTTGCCACGCTGGCCAAGTGAGGATTGCCAGATTTCACAAACCTTTAAGAACTCTATAGTAAGAGCATTATAACTTTTAAAACTTTAAGGGCATCTGGCAGGGGGTTGTCAAAAAATAGACTTTATGCTTTGACGTAAGATTATTTACACATTATTACCTGTTATCTCCCAAAGCCATCATGATCCAAACTTCATAGTCGCTGATCGTTCCTCCCTGTGTTGGGGACAATGCGCAGAGAAACTTTCAGCTTTTATAAAATAACGAAGTCTGGTACGCGCTGGCTTTTAGTCCGTTACGGAGAACTCTTAGACATGTTGATTTCCTCACGATGTTTAAGTGAGATTTAAACGCCTAAAATGTATAGATATATATATTATACTAGCTGATGCCCGCGACTTCGTACGCGTGGATTTAGGTTTTAAAAATCCCGTGGGAACTCTTTGATTTTCCGGGATAAAAAGTAGCCTATGTCCTTCTCCGGGATGCAAGCTATCTGTGTACCAAATTTCGTCAAAATCGGTTGAACGGATGGGTCGTGAAAGGCTAGCAGACAGACAGACAGACAGACTGACGGACAGACAGACAGACACACTTTCGCATTTATAATATTAGTATGGATAAATATGTCTAATAGATCCTATTTATTAACTAGCTGATGCCCGCGACTTCGTCCGCGTGGAATAAAGCTTTTTTAAAAATCCGTGGGAACTCTTTGATTTTCAGGGATAAAAAGTAGCCTATGTCACTCTCTTCTTCTCACTCTCACAGGTCTTTATCTATACCCATGCAAAAAATCACGTCAATCCGTTGCACCGTTGCGACGTGATTGAAGGACAAACCAACAAACAAACACACTTTCACATTTATAATAAGGGTACTGATTTGGTCTTGTAGTATAGGAGTCTAAAAATAACTGAGAGTTTACATCCATAGATATTTTTATCTAGAACACCGAAGGCTGTGTTGCTATGCAAACTAAAGTACAAAGGCAACCGGCAAGTTCAGGTTTAAAGTCGCAACTAGCTCCATCTAGTTGGGAGACTTTTAAAGTGGACTTGACTTAAGTCCCCAGGCTTACTAGTTTTTAGCCTGTGCTTTCAGACTGCGATCTTTTTTTAAAGTTACTTTTTTAGTGGAACGACGTTTTTTTAAACTAGTAGACTATCCAGAAAAGTTTTTGATTTTGAGGAGTTTTTGTTTTGTCATGTTTTACAAACTTCAATATAATTTGTGAAGTATAATGCATTACTTAAAAGTATAATCTTATTAATCTTAAGCTGATCATCATCATTATGATCAACCCATACAGATCACGGGTCTACTCTCAGTATGAGAATAGTTTGGCCATATTTTAGCGTTTAAACTACCGTGAGTGATTTCCATTCTAAATAATATCTGTCCCGGCTGTACTCATGTGTTTAGTCGACACCAGTCGTAGTGGAGTGAGTACAGCCGGGACAGATATTATTTAGAATGGTTTGGCCATAGTCCACCGGATTAACAGACTTCACACACCTTTGAGAACATTATGGAGAACTCTCAGGCATGCAGGTTTCCTCACGATGTTTTCCTTCACCGTTAAAGCAAGTGATATTTAATTACTTTACATTTGAAAGCAGAGCTACATGTGATTACGTGTAAGAAAAAGTTGAGTAAAAACAATATGACTTTCCACATTACACATACACTAGTAATGCGTGAAGGTTATAATGATGTCAGTGATGATTCTTTCACCGCAGACCGCGTGGTGAATCGCTAAATGACTATTACGTAAGTTTTCTACAGGAAACAATTATGCCTATCCAGATTGAGCGCTAATTAATCGTCAGCAATCTATTGCTTAGCATACATACGGCAGTCAACGTTTACCATAAATACCTGCTAAGTAGTATATAATAAGAAGCTGTGATAGCCTAGTGGTTGGGACATCCGCCTTCAAATCGGAGGTCGGGGGTTCGATCCCGGGCACGCACCTCTAACTTTTCGGAGTTATGTGCGTTTTAAGTAATTAAATATCACTTGCTTTAACGGTGAAGGAAAACATCGTGAGGAAACCTGCATGCCTGAGAGTTCTCCATAATATTCTCAAAGGTGTGTGAAGTCTACCAATCCGCACATGGCCAGCGTGGTAGACTATGGCCAAAACCCTTCTGACTCTGAGAGGAGACCCGTGCTCTGTAGTGAGCCGGCGATGGATTGATCATGATGATGAGTATATAGTCAACTAGCTGATGCCCGCGATTTCATCCGCGTGGAATTAGGTTTTTAAAAATCCCGTGGGAACTCTTTGATTTTCCAGGATAAGCACGCGGCCGAAAGTGATGATGAACATCGGCCTTTAGAATGACATTCCATCTTTGTAGAGCGTTGTCTCTGTCACTCATACCCATAGGACGTTTTGTCGATTTCAACGATCGAGACAGTGCTCTTCAAATCTGCTATCTCCTTGTAAAGATCGATGTTCATCACTTTTGGCCACGTACTGTAGTTGAGCGCTTCACAAAAGGTTTATATATCCAGCAATAAACGCCTTACAGTCTAATGGATGAATGGATAAAGAATCATAATCAAATCCATGTAAAACATAAAACAGCCTGATTTAACTCTACAATGCAATTCAATCCGCCTTAGCACTCTAAACTTATACAAAACCCAGTTCCTTTATCAGCGATTTATACCAATAAACGTCTGTTCCTAGGTTTGATTTACTATTTGAGCATAATAACCGTAACTTTTGCGGTCGCTAAACGCACGTGCCTCCACGTCATGATTTGAAAGCAATGGCGATTGTTGGCGTAATGTGTGGCACAAGTGATACGTTCTTAGCGTTTTACATTAGTGAGAATAGTACCTATTAATAACTGCGTACGTTGCATTTTAGTCTAGCTTTGAAAGCAGTTTACGTGTCCAATTGTTGGCGTAATGTATAGCACAAGTTATACATAATATATTTTATATTAGTGTATTAATTCTTTTATTTCCTATCCCGTTAGGATTTCGAAACATACGGCCTTATTCCATGTCTACATTATAAAGGGAACTTCTGCAGAGTTACAGCTTTCTGTCCGTCCAAGGACTGTCGTACGTTGCATTTTAAGCTGACTTCAAAACAATTTATGTTATCTTAAGTTAGCACATCGTTATTATCGATTGGTCAGGGACTGCTGTGTTGTGTGTGTTGCATCGCCGGATTGACAGAAAATATTGACAGAAAAGTAGAGCTAATTATGGTCATGTGTCGATAGTTCTGCAGTTGTATAGTCAGTGTGCCAAGTGTGTTGTATGAGTGCCAAGTCATACGCTTACAGCGAGTTCGCTGTAAGCGTATGACTTGGCACCGCGGGTACAATTTGCGTAAGATGGTAAAATCGATAGGAGTCGTCGCGACCGTATGACCCAATTTATCTGACAAGGACTGCGAATGTCAAGCTATCTCGACGCGGATTTCGGTCACGGGTCATTAGGTATCTGTTTCGGAGATAATAATGTTTAGTCATAAAGATTATTGCGCAGTTTTGTACGTTTTTAGGGTTCCGCATCTCCAGACAAAAAAGGAACCGTTATACTTATAGGATAGTGATACACGACAGACAGACAACGAATGTCGTTATCTGTCTGTCGTGTCTTTCAAGATGGGTCAAGGGAATCAAAACCTATAGGGTACTTCTCGTTGACCTAGAATCATGAAATTTGGCAGGTAGCAATGTCGTATAGCACTAGTAAACGAAAAAATCTGAAAAACCGTGAATTTATGATTACATTATAAAAAAAAAGTATTATTTCTTGTACGGTGGTACGGAACCACTACGGAACCTTTCATGTGCAAGTCTGACTCGCACTTGACCGGATTTAATTTGTATGATAATTTTTATATGAACCCGCCTTCACTCGGGTGGAATTTCTTGGAACAGACTTGTCGTATAGAAGCCGCATTGGATACATTTCTGTTGTTTCTTAATTGAATTTCCATTTCGAGTTAAGTATCAAAATATCAACTGTAACGAGAACCTATAGTTACCTACGTAGCAAACATTACGTTGTACGAATTTAAAACAAAAATGATAAGAGTTATCATATCAATGAGACAATTAGGTCATACCAACAGAATTACATAGGTAGGTACCTATTGTGAGTAATTCACATGAACGCAATATGTTTTATCTGTCTAAACGTAGAACCTGTATTTGTGTAAGAAAGATAAAGGTTTTGTCAAGGTTTATGATGTAGGTTTAAGATCGACATATTTCAGTGATTCGCACATATAACTCCGAGAAATTAGTGGTCCGGAATCACGGACGTCCCGAAAAGTAAACCACCGTCTTGACCACTAAGCTATCACCGCTTATATATCATCAATGTAACTATTTCAGTTATAGACCTGGGTCAACATTGCTTAGCTAGCAATGTTTCATTAAACTCTGTCGCAACTAGGCCATATTCCACCCTCGAACATGAAATGCAAGTATCTATTAGCTATTACTAACACTTTAATTTCGCACCGTAAAGGCTATCGAGATGGAAAATAATAGAGTGCTCATAAACGTCAGACCTAGATAGTGAACGGCCATTAGGCTTAGCTATCGTTCTCACGGACGGTTTTTTAACGCGCGTCAAAAAAGCGTAAGAATAAAATGAATTGTATGAAAAGCTTACGCGTCAAGGCTTTTCTAATAATAACGCTTGGCAAAGAACATACAAAAAAGAAGAAGAATTTAAACAAGGCTTTAATAGAAAAATGCCTTGTTGGACGTCCTAAGTGCCTCTGATTTTACGAAATGAGTAAAGACCTGCATGCCTTTTGAAGACGCGTGAAGCGGCGCAACGCAGGACACCGATACAGTATAGTAAAAACCCGACGTGTTCTCCGGCCAACGTAGGTATGTAAATACCAGACGTGTTATACTATCACGTCGTCGCGGGATAACGATATCTGAGGCCTGGGCATGGGCATCCCAACTCCACACAGTTTTCGTTTTCGTACCCCTAGAGTGCTTTTGTAAAGCGCGAAGCAAGAGCCAAAGGAAGACTTCGATTCTTGCTTCGCGGTATGAGAGTTTTATCAGATGGCGGAATAAAAATATCACGTTATTTACCGACAATCTGATTGGTCTACTCAACACAACTCCACTCCGCTTCAGTTGACAGGCACCCTTAGTGGCGGCTTCTAGTGTCAGAATCCACTTTAGGTAGCTGAGCCAGCGAAATAGCTAAAACGGTTAGCGTTGAATCGAATTCGGCTTCCTTTTAAACGCTCGTTAGAAAAGCGTCCGTGTGAATGAAGGCTAAGTGATTGACCTTAGGCATATAATGGCCTAAGAATCAGCGCATGCCAGACCTTCCTTATTTCATAAAAGCTGAAAGTTTCTCTGCGTATTGTCCCCAACACTGGGAGGAACGTTTGTTTGGATCATGGTGGCTTTGGGAGATAACTGGCAATAAAGGTGTAAAAAATGTTACGTCAAACTATAAAGTCTAATTTTTTTATGTTTTCACCAGAATAGTATTAGAAATCACGTCACACATTGCCAGACACTAAAGTATGGTGGCAACCCCCTGCCAGACACCTTAAAAGTTTAATAAATTATTATCGTTTAAGGCCCTTAAACGATAATAATTTATTAAACCCCTTAAATTAAGGGTGTCTGGCTGGGATCGGGGGTTCCCATGACTATAAGTGTCTGGCAATGCATGACGTGATTTCTAATACCATTCTGAAAAAAATTAGACTTTATACATTGACGTAAGACTTTATCTCACTCAAAGAACATCTGTAAAATTAAAGGCCACGCCATGCCTCTTTCTGCCCAATAATCTCTCCACTAACAAGGAGTTTGTTAGCAAAATGGGAAATAACTAAAGTAAAAATAAAAAGGGTTAAAGAGTTATGACCCCTACTAATTGAACGCGTTAAAATAAAATATTTATCTGGAGTTTTATAGAACTTCCGTTTTTAGATTAATGACCTGACTTCATAAAAACACGCGATGTAAAAGAGTATTGAAGACATTGAACTTTTATTATTTGATGGAAAGTAACGATTGGAACCTATTTCATGACCTAAAAAGAATAAGGTAGAAAAAAAACAAACATTATTCAAAAAAACCTAAGGTAATAAACATACCTTCAGGATAACAACCAATATAGCACCAGTCCGAGGAAAAAGTTTAAATTACAAATGCTAAATATTAAGCTATTAGACTGAACAAAAGCGAAAACCAGTTATTTCCGAGAGTGCATAGCGATTAATTTCGCTGTAACAATGCAACTTTTATCCAAGCAATTTCAAGTCTTATAACTCTACAAATAAAGTTTAGTTTGGTTAAATCTCACAGAGGGAGAGCATCCCTTCCCAGCTCTACGGGATATAACCTGTTTCAGGTTTATTTATAAACGCTACCTGGCTTTGTACAGGTGTACGATCAAGTAAGGATGCACGATTTTTTGCTTTGCTTTTTGAAGGTATCGATTGTTTGGTTTGCAATGAATCGAATGACTTTAAATCGATTCTCAGATCGGATCGTATGCTCTTGAATCGATAACTAGAATTTTGCATTTGTATTAAATAAAACACCTTTCTTTTTACACAATGCGATTTTATTGCCTTAATCTTCGATAAACAATTATTATTGCTGATCGAAAACCAGCACTCAAAAATTATTTAACTTTTTGACCTTTCTTAACATTCAAACTTTTCAAAAATAATAATTTTGACAGCCTCGTTGGTTACGACGACGCTCATCGAAATATCATACACTAGCTTATGATCGCGACTTCGTCCGCGTGGACTACCAAACCATAGGGTTTGAATTTTCAAAAATCCTTTCTTAGCAGATGCCTATGTCATAAAAGCAATCTGCATGCCAAATTTCAGCCCGATCCATCCAGTAGTTAGAGCTGTGCGTTCATAGATCAGTCATTCAGTCAGTCAGTCAATCAGTCAGTCACCTTTTCGTTTTATATATTTAGAGATCAAATGTCCATGTAAGTATCAGCCGATGAAAAAAGACGTTCAGTATTCAGATGCCACGAAGTATCGAATATCGTAGACATTATAAATACCATCTAGAGAAGACGATTCGATTCGCCTTACTCTTCAATCGATTCGTCACACCTGAAAATTGCATTGGAATGAATCGATTCAAAATTGCTACATCGTACATTACACTTAAATTAAACCGATCTTCTTAAAAATCGATTCGGAATGTACATCCCTACAAGCAAGTCGTCCTACGGCCATCTTTGAAAACATTTTTTTTGTGTTAGCAGGTCAGTTAGTACGAAATTAAGAATGTCGTGTTTTCGCTTGTAGTTGTTGTGTGCTACATTTCAAAAGCAGCTGTTTACAAATTAAACTAGGTGCATTCAACTTGTTTTCGCTGTAAAATTGGTTTCCTACCTACCTAGTTAGGCCGAGTAAAATATATATAAAAGGAAAATGTGTTTTACTGACTGATCTATCAACGCACAGCTCAAACTACTGGACAGATCGGGCTGAAATTTGGTATGCAGGTATCTATTATGACGTAGACATCCGCTAAGAAATGATTTTTGAAAATTCACCAACAAGAATTTATCTCCACGGCAAATGGAACAAAAATGTAACTCTCGATAAGAGATTCGTACTAAATTATCATAATTAACATAATTCGAATGAGTCTTTATCATCATCATCATCAACCGATGGACGTCCATTGCTGGACACAGGTTTCTTGTAGGGACTTCCACACGCTACGGTCTTGCGTAAAGCGGCTCCCTGCGACTCGTCTGATGCCGTTGTCGTTGTCGATGAGTCTTAGTTGTTAAATTAATAATTAAGTATTTTCTATTATTACTAACTACTACCTACTAACCATTAATTTTAAGTTTGTTTGTACCTAAGGCACAAGATGAATAAACTACTTTCTTCTTTCTTCTTCTTAGTTTATGGTAATAAACTTCTATTACTTATTTAACGGCCTGTCATTAAATTGGACCTTGTAACTTCTCATACACTTGTACAGTTCATCCGCATCCGCGTGGAGTAAACAAAATTTAAACCCTTATTTTACACCCTTAGGGTTGATCTTTCACAATGAGATTTTAACATAAAATATGTCATACTGCTAATTGCAAAGTCAGTCAGTCAGTCAGACACCTTTTCCTTTTATATATATAGAATAAGAATAATTGCAATACCAGTATAATTAGGAATGTGGCATCGACGTTTTATTGACACGATAATTTGCGTCGGACGCTATAATTTCATTGCGGCGCGGCGTACGGAACCCGATCACATGACAAATATTTGGCTGGTAGGTAACTAAATTAAACAAATATTTCGTTGCGATCTACCACTTTTGGTTTCCAACAGTAGCGCAATTTTATTTTCACTTTACTTTCTATTCGCATGGCGTAATCGACTGATATGATTAACCAGCTTATGCCCGCGAGTCGCGACTTCGTCCCCGTGGATTATACAAATTTCAAACCCCTATTTTACCCCCTTACTACGTCTACGTCATAATAGTCTGCTATCTGAATGCCAAATTTCAGTCCGATCTGTCCAGTAGTATAAGCTGTGCGTTGATAGATCAGTCAATCAGTCAGTCAGCTTTTTCTTTTATTCATACAGGGTGTAACCAGAACGCTAGCAAAAACTTAGCGTTTTTGTTATACTACCTAAACACAATCCAATACCAATGACCATTTGCCTCATTTTGACTTAACAAAACATAGGATTTTTTTCGCGCTTTTTGGTGTTATCATTATCAGTAATCATCAAACCTGTCTTCGTTTTTACACCTATATAGATTTATACCTACTACATATGCCCGCGACTTCACCTGCGTGTATTTGGATATATTTTAAAAATCCTGTGGGAACTCTGTGATTTTCTGGGATAAAAAATAACCCACGTCATTCTCCAAGTTACTATGGCGGCTTTTTTACCTGACTGGCGAAGGCCAAAGGAGGGTTAATAATGTATTCATTATGGTGGCTTATAAAAACACGAAAACTTCCATAATGCTTATATAATATTACCTACAGTGCGACAAGGCTCTCTTGGCACTTGAATGACATTGACAGGGGGGCGCTGTTGGAGAACAATGGCTTAGAATATTCAAACAAGAACAAAGGGGACACTTGACGGCAACGTTAGTTCCGATTTTTGCCACGCGCCAAGATTGCCTTGTCGCACTGTACCTAACAATTTCAATTATCTAGATAAAACATCGCAACAAGTTTCAATTTACTTTTTAAAGCAAATAATTATTAGTCTGATTTTACTTTCATGTTTATGTAAACAATCTTAATAAAAGTAACTACTTAGCAGAGAAACAAGATTTCCAATTAAGAGGATTCCAAAGTAATCAAGTCTATTAAGCATAACTTTATAATTGGAAATTTCTTTTTTTATTTCCTACCCACCGAGCGAACGTTATTCCACAGAAAGATGAAATAAAAAAGGGCATTTATTCTTTACTAACTGATGCCCGCGTGGGTTTAGGTTCTAAAAATCCTGTGGGAACTTTTGATTATGTAGGACAAAAAGTAGCCTATCCGTAGTAGCCCGTCACCGAGATGCAAGGTAACTCAGTACCAAATTTCGTAAACAAATTTAAACGCATGATTCTTTAAAATCCCGTGGGATCACCACGGTTTAGGAAAACATTTCCTAATTATATCAGGGCTGGAGAGTTGGGTCCTCGAGTTCAAAAGTCTTTACTTCTCCAATATCAATTTATAACCGACAGTTTCTAAATCCCATCAGTTTTGGTGGTCAGGTCCCGTACAGCATCAGGATTGAGGAGTTGGAATCCATTTTTTTATAGGACAATGTCGCAAAGTTTCTCTATCGATTAAAAACAATATTACGCAAATCGGTCCGGAAATCTGAGATTTCGGTGTATATAGGCAGAGAAACACAACTCCTCCTCCTCCAAAGTAAGTTAAAAAAGTAGCCTATGTTACTTCTTGGTTAATCCTCTACTTGTCTGAAAAACCCGTCAAAAAAGGTTCAGCCGTTCCGAACATTAGCCGGTTCAAACAGACAGACAGACAAAAATTTTAATAACGTTTGATTCAGTTTAAATAACCATATGAGCTTCATATGAGGTAGTTATTTCGAAATTACAGACAAACACTTCAATTTTATTTACTAGTAGATATATTATATACTATATAGATTTACTGTAACGCATAAAGTCTACTTACTCTCATTTCAATTTCGACGAGACCAGTCATCGAATATCTCGAGAGCAGGTCGAGGCTTTTCATCGTGACGAGGAAAGGCGAGGCTCTCTACAGTCTACACAATCGTATTTGGCAGCAAGAAACGAGACCTCTACGAGTCAAGACGAAAATGCAGTGACTTATTTTAATGTTTACTTCGTCTTGAAAATGCAGCTATATTGTCCTCTACGCCCACAACCCAAGCCCACAACTTTATAGCAACTCTCGGCAAGTCTTGCCGAATTGTTTGGGATATATCTATAAAAAAATCGGAAGCATTATGTGCTTTGTCATTTGACTTGGAGACGAATACATGACGAGACATCCCTAATGCCCGGGCTACACGAGGCTAGTTTTTCAAGCTAGGATAGCAAGCTAGTGTCAGTAAGCTAGCAAGCTAGTACTTCTGGCTTCGTGTAAACAAAACTAGCTTCATTTCTAAGCTAGTAAGCTAGTTGACAAGCCAGGACAGTTTTTAATAGGATGGAGTTCTATTTTTTAGGCTAGTAGCGCCCGCCACCACTGATTTTACTATCCTGGCTTGTGTACTAGCTTGATGTGGCCGGCGAAGCTAGTTTTCAATTTACTCGTAAGCAGTAACCACGCGTTTTGTTTGTTTTTCTCCGCGACGTGTTTTTGAGATTTTAAGATGCCCAAACTAAGTACGGAGATTAATTTAAAGTTCGTACAACTTTACCGTGACCATGAATGTCTGTGGAACGCCACCCTTCCAAGTTATAAAGACAAGTGCAAACGTGATTCAGCGCTACAAAAAATGTGTGACGAATTAAAGACGATGGGTATTGATATGACTACCAAAGAGGTTGAAGTAACTGTTTCAGTCGAATAGTGTTTTTTTTTTCGCGTGCAGTTCATTTTGGACGTGTGGTCACCTCGGTCACAGCAATAATACTAGCTTAAAATAATATAGCCTCATGTAAACAGAACTCGCATATTCAAGCCAGGATAGAAAGCTAGGATAGTATACTGAAGTTCCTAGCTTGCTATCCTGGCTTTAAAAACTAGCCTCGTGTCACCCGGGCATAACATTCATGTTCGACAATTTTCGCCAAATAGGTATAATGCGTAAAAAATAACTCCTCACGCGCCATTTTACCCTGTGGGTCAACTTTCATCTCAAAAGTACGGGACTAAAATCGTACTTTTGACATGAAATTTGACACAAAAAGTCCTTTTTATACGGACTTTATGTAGTGTTGTCGGCTTGAGGCATAAAAGCTCACTTTGTCATTTGCGAAATTGGAAGGATTATTTCCATTTCTGAATTCATGTGACAGACACGATGCCAAACGTCAAGGCGAAAAGCGCAGCGAAAGCTGGACATCGTTTTCAGTAAACCGAAACTGCAAGCGACGGACGGGCGAGTTAGTGAAGCGTTTGTAAAAAAAGAGTACAGTTCCAAGCTCGAAAATTGTACAAACATTTCAGAGTAAAGTTGAAAAAACGGTAGTACGCCGAACTCGAGATCAGCTCCCGTACAATAGACTGTATACAGAGTACAGTCGTAAATAGGTATTATGTACCTAATAAAAGCGATTAAGGTTAGTTTTCACCTTGGTCTGTACGTTAAACCTTCACGGCGCTATGACCTGTGAAGGTAGTTAAAATTAGAAACAAAAACACGAATATTTCTTAGTTTCTTATCGACCGAGCGCAAGATCACCTGCTCAGTTATTCTAGCGTCTATTAGGCGATAGGTATTGCAGTCAGTTTTCAGGGTTCATGTACTGGATGTGAGTTTCTTTATTCCACCATATTCTACTATTTATTACATTCCATTAGTTACTTAAATATATATAGCTCACTGGCTTATACCCGTGACTTCGTCCGCGTAAACTACTCAAATTGCCAACCAGTATTTTACCCCCTTAGGGGTTGGTTTTACAAAAATCCTTTCATAGCAGATGTCTACGTCATAATAGCTATCTGCATCGCAAATTTCAGCCCGATCCGTCAAGTAGTTTGAGCTCTGTGTTGATAGATCAGTCAGTCAGTAAAACACCTTTTCCTTTCATATACCTATTTAGAAGATTACTTAGTTTAATAATATCACAGAGACCAATAAAATCTTAAAATAACGATGTAACTACGAACTACCAACTACCAAACGAGTGTTCGGTAACCGGTCGAAGTAGAAATTACCGCTACATCTCAGTGCCATGAACTGAGGCTAGATCTATCATAGCTAAATCTACAGTTTAATAACCTAAGATGTTAGACAAGAATTGCTATTGCTCCTTGTTTGCAGTCAGATCTAAAGCTCCTATGTTTATACTTTATAGGAGCTTTAAGACCGACTGCAAAAAAAGGATGTGGGTTCTATGCCCATTATTTTGGCGATGTTCCTCCACCATCAAAGCTGAACCGGTCTCACATATTAAAAGTATTTTTTTTTCACTTTTTCAAAACGTACCTAACCTAAGCAAGTATTTCTGTGCTTGAGACAAATTTCATCTCATCTCAACCATAGTCGGTCCACTACTGAGTATGGGTTTTTTTTTCAGAAGGAGAAGGGTTTAGACTTTAGGCCATAGTCCGCCAATTTCGGCGGACTCCACAAACCTGAGAACATTTAGGTCGCAATGTCTTAAAACTCACATAACTCTGAAAAGTTAGAGGCATGTGCCCGGGACCGAACCCCATCATCATCATCACGATCAACCCATCACTAGCTCACTACAGAGCACAGGTCTCCTCCAGAGTGAGAAGGGTTTTGGCCATAGTCTACCACGCTGGCCAAGTGCGGATTGGCAGACTTCACACACCTTTGAGAACATTATGGAGAACTCTCAGGCATGCAGGTTTCCTCACGATGTTTTCCTTCACCGTTAAAGCAAGTGATGTTTTAATTACTTAAAAACGCACATAACTCCGAAAGTTAGAGGTGCGTGCCCGGGGTCGAACCCCCGACCTCCGATTGGAAGGCGGACGTCCTAACCACTAGGCTACCACAGCTTTGGTCCTAACCAGGCTACCACAGCTTTGGGACCGAACCCCGGACCTCCCAAATAGGGGGTCAAAGTCTTAACCACCGCTCCCTATCTGACTCTGACACTGACTTAGTGAACGTAAATTTCTGCATTTATTACAAAAATTTCCGTAATCACTGCTTTCTCTCACGGCCTAATAGGTATTCAGTTCTATGATAATAATAGGCGCGTTGCTCAATAACAGAGAGAACTAAGGTGAGGGAGGGTTTGATCCTGAATCGACGATATGTAAATATTACATATCGTCGATTCAGGATCAAGGATCATTGAATTCACGTCACGTTCACGAATCAAAGAAAAATAGGCGATTCATAAGGCTATCTAGCGTCAAATGCAGGAACATTTGACGCCTGCCAGTGACGTTGTGACGCCTCGACGTTTTGTTACAAGTTCCTGTGGTGAACTGTGCCAATAACTCTTATCAAAATCGTGTAAAGGCGCCAACCCTAATCTTATCTTGCATATCAGTTGGTTTGGTGCCATCGAAGTAGGTCTCAACTGTTCAAATAATATGCGCAATTGTTACAATTTCAGTTCAAGTAAATATATATGTATTGTTTTATAACAACTTACTAAGGTTAAGGGTATTTTCAGACGTGCAACAACCACACCACAGCGACAAAAATTTCACCGAGCCAGGCACAAAATTGTATGAAAAACCTATAAGAAATGAACTGGGAAAGTACGCGTAATCATGGTCCCAGCTGAAAATTGACGCTGTATACTCGTTTGTACAAAGCATATTAATACCATTATGCCAATAATTATGCTGAGTTGGGATCTTTTTTTTCAGGTCAACCTGAAAAGTCGTATACGTTCATAATATAATCTATCTATAAATTTTCTAAAATTTACTTACCTATTTTTTTAAATGTACTACATACAAAAGGGTGTAAACAGCACGTCGCTGGTTTCACAGTAAACCTAAACACGAAAAGACGTAGGAGAAGTTATCATTGATAAACTATTTTCATTTTTGGATCTTGGCCTCCTGTACAATTGCAATTTGTAGATCCGACCTTTAGATGCTTTTAGTATTCCAGTGCTTCTGTTGTTTGGGACGGTTTAGCTTAATTAATGTTCAAATGGATTCAAAATGCCAGGATCACGTACCTTTATATGGTGATATGTGACACAGTGTGAGAAAAACGTTTTTTCTTTCTTTGTTTCTTTCAACTGTTCCTTGTATTGTATTACAAATTTAGGGACGCACTGCCGTAATATTAGCTAGTGCTTGATCAAGTCTTTGTACCAACATTTCGTCGAGCGACTTGTCGTTAATGTGACCTTTCGCAAAATTAATTTAGATATTAGACAAACCACTTCATTCGCCGCTCGCTCAATCATCTATTTGTAGGTCAAACTTCTGTTACGTACACAGTGAACGGTCGAAGGTTTGTAGTTTTCGTATTATTTTTTATTCTTTTTGTCTACCTGCAACCAATGACATTGATTCTTTTTTTAATAAGCCGATAGATCGCGGTTTCGCAATCGGACGGATGCGTTTGAGTTCTGACGTAAATAACTGTATAAAACTGAACGCGCATTCAATTTTATTTTTCCAGATGACTGCCGTGGTTATCAAGAGGGCAGTTATGTGGATCTTTTTTTTGAATTTATCACAAATACTAGCTGATGCCCGCGACTTCGTACGCGTGGATTTAGGTTTTAAAAATCCCGTGGGAACTCTTTGATTTTCCGGGATAAAAAGTAGCCTATGTCAGTCTCCAGGTCTTACACTATACCCATGCAAAAAATCACGTCGATCCGTTGCTCCGTTGCGACGCGATTGAAGGACAAACCAACAAACAAACACACTTTCGCATTTATAATAGGGGTAGTGATTATAGGGGTATTGATGGTATGTCTATCAAACTATCTTTCTACCCATCTGGGTTTTATACTTCTATGCAACATGAGTTGTATGTAAGTACTTTTTGCACAAACACAAAATAGTTGAGAACAAAACGCGTTGTTTTTCGAAACTGCCTTTTCTTTTATTATTTATCTCATTGCCATCTCGATTAATTAATTATTTATCTATCAGTCAAGCTGAGCAACTATAGTTTAATTATTCATATTCAAATTCCTATACTTTATTAAGGTTAACTTGTGGCTCGTATGCTAATTCAAGACTCTACCACGCACCTCACCGCTTCGAAAAGCAGATTCTACTGAGAAGATCTAACAAGATACTCATCAGGTACTATTCAATGTACTATCTGTAATGTTGTATGCTGTATCTGGCGGCCACAGGATTTGACAAGGGAATGTGAAGTGGAGGCAAACAATGGATCGGAGACGGTCGAAGTTATACAGGGTATTCAAGAACCTGCGCATAGCCCCAAAGTATAAGAAGAAGAAGACTATGTGTTAGTAAAGTTAAGAAAGCAAAAGAGAATACTCGCTCAGTCAGCAAATTTTCTCTTTTGCGTTTAGTGTTAAAATGAACTATACTAGTGAATTATCAGATTCTACATAATATCTAAGGTAGGTAGGTACGACTCTACAAATCAGTGATATAGTTCTGATATGTAGATAAATAGGCAGGAAATTCTTTCTCTGCAACATGGCCTATGTATTTCTTATTATCTTCTGTTTTTGCACAGAAACATATTGTTATTATTATTGAATTTTTCCTTCAAGTGTACTATTAAAAACGCACATAAAAAACGCGGTAAAAAATTCAAAAACCGCGATGCACGCTTAGCTTTACGAACAAGTCGGGTGTTACTAAAACGTAATCGGGAAGCTCTAAAATAGAACTGGACGCGTAGCTCACAAGTCGCAGTCTTTATAACCCGTTCAGATAACGTTTATCATATCACATAAGTTACAATACACGTAATAATAAACTGTTTTTGTATGTACAGTACGCGGCAGAAAGTAATGTACATCGGCTTTTAGAATGACGTTTCGGCTTTGTAGAACGTTGTCTCTGTCACTCACACCTATATGACGATTAATCGGTCTTAACGTCAGAGACGATGCTCTACAAATCCGCTATCTCCTTCTAAACGTCTATGTACATTACTTTTTGCCGCATACTGTAACTATTTGTCCACACCGTGAAACGCAGTGTAAGCAGACCCCAAGCCACAGTTCACGACAGTTAGGGAACTTGTGACAAAACGTCTAGGCGTCGATTTCACTAGCAGGCATCAAATGTTCCTACATTTGACGCTAGGTAGCCTATGAATCGCCTATTTTTTTTCTTTGATTTCCCGTCACCCATAGCATTTGACATATCGTCGATTTAGGATCTAACCAAGAGTTCCCTCACTCTAGTTCACTCTGCCTACATGCCTCTTTATGAGAAAACAAAGTCATTTTGACAGAAATGGCAGGGGACGTCATCAACGTTCATTAACTCCGAAGAACTTTCGATGAAGGTAAGATGAATGACTCGATAGAGCTGAGCCGAAAGTTTGATAGAGCAAATCAAAGTTATTTTCGTGGAATACTTTGAGACCTACTAAATACCCCCTCTAGGTGCCTGAAGTGACAAGACGATATAGAGCTATGGGTCCCATGGGAGCACAAAACATATTTTAGACTTACGCCCTAAGTAACTCTAGGTAAGTAGGACTTTCGTAGAAAAATAAGGGTACGAAAGCGGAGCGAGACCAATAATTAATCTATTGGTACGAACTACGAAAAAGTGTGGCCCGCTGAACATTCATGCAAGCACAGGGGCTGCTGTTCGATTTTGATACTTGTGCCTGTACTGAACTTACGCCACTGAGCAAGTCTTTGTTATCTCCTGTAGGAAGACGGGTGTGGCCAGCTGATTGGTACGCACGGCCGGGGGCAGCTGTTCACAACAAATGACGATATCGATTTTGCCCCAGTCTCACTCACTTGCCGATCTTGTAAACGAAACAGGTGTTGGAGCGATTTGGTAACCTAATATTTCGCCTACACTGAACTTACGCCACTGAGCAAGTATTATCTCCTGTAGGAAGATAAGAGTACGGGTGTGGCCAGCTGATTGGTACGCACGGCCGGGGGCAGCTGTTCACAACAAATGACGATATCGATTTTGCCCCAGTCTCACTCACTTGCCGATCTTGTAAACGAAACAGGTGTTTGAGCCATTCGGTAACCTAATAACTAAACGCAAACATTCTGTACGCCCACCTACGCACATACAGGTGTTATTAGTAAAATATTTTAGACTAGCTGATGCCCGCGACTTCGTCCGCATGGATATAAGTTTTTAAAAATCCCGTGGGAACTCTTTGATTTTCCGGGATAAAAAGTAGCCTATGTCACTCTCCAGGTATTTATTAACCCGTGCAAAAACTTCGTCTATCTGTTGCAACGTGATTGAGGGACAAACCAACAAACACACTTTCGCATTTATAATATGGGCAGTGATATTTTATATCCCAGAGTAGGTATATATATTTAGCTAGAAATGTTTCACTAAGTGTTGATGAATATTCATGAAATGTGAAACTGCCAAATTAAAAATCTTTTTAATTATACCTACCTAGTTACTGGGTAGAAACTAGAAATCTGCGATTAATAAAAATGCTTCATGCACATTTTAAAGTTGTCGCCTATGTTCTAACTAGTTATTTCTCGCGACTTCGGCCGGGTTGAAAATTCGCAAAATTATTTCGTGGGCTATGGGGTCTAGCTCGGTTGTATGGACATCCTATGTCCAAAATCTCAAGTACGTACAATAGTCACAGCGCGCAGCGTTTTGATAACATTACCGTGGTTTTGAGATGTAAGTACTTACAATGATTTATGACAATCTGTAATTTCCTCTATTGAGAAAATAAATATTTTACTTACCCAAGTTAGGTTATGTCTACCTAGAAATGTTTTCACCAAGTGTTGATAAATATTCATGAAATTTGAAACTGCTGAATTAAAAGTGGTTGGAACTCTTAGTGAAAAATATTTTTTGTGATTAAAATTACGAGTGAAGGAATATTTACTAACTTTTGAAATTACGTATCTATTAAGTTGTCATCTACTTTATAATATGGAAAACGGTTAGTAATAGGAAAGTAAGTAATTGTCAGCGTTGTGGTGACTGACCTTAATGCCGGAGCGTCCCTGCTGCTTGAGCAGTACATTCTCGGGCTTCATGTCGCAGTGGATGATGCGGCTCTTGCTGAGCGCGTGCAGACACTGCAGCAGGCTGTGCGAGAACTTGCGCACCAGCTGCAAAGAGAACCCCTGAAACTTGTTCTTCTTTATCAGCTCGTACAGGTTTATCGACAGCAGCTCGAACGTTATACACGTGTGGTTGCGGAACGTGAACGAGTCGAACATGTGGATCACGTTCATCGTATTATCCTTGTCCTGCTCGCGCAGGTGCTCCAGGATGCGGATCTCCTCTTGCGCCTGCCGGTGGAAACGCTTCTCGTTGCGCACCATCTTCAGAGCCACGTTCTCGCGCTTTTTATGGTCGTACGCTTTGACAACCTGCCCGAAGCTGCCCTTCCCGATAACTTTGAGTACCTCGTAGCGGTACGCGATGTGGTCGTGCGGGATGTGGATGTACGATCCCTGCTCGTTGTCGTATTCGCAGTTGTTGGGGAAGCCTACCAGACCCGGCCGCTTCTTGGCGTTTGCGCCTATGAAGTACACTTGGGGATAGTCGAAAATCTCGCGATGCTCATACGGCGTGAGCTTGTTCATGTAGAGCTTCATGACCTGCTCGGGGCTCGCTGCGGCGGCCGGTGGGCGCTTGTCGGGCGGCTGCGCGGCCGCGGGCGGCGCCGGCGGCCCGGGCTCCAGCGGCGGAAGCGCCCCGTCCCGGAGCAGCGCGCGCCCGAACGCGTGCGCGCTCCCCAGAGGCATGTCGCCGGTCATGGCCGAGCGGCCGCCGCCACCGCGCGCTTCGCTCGCCGTGGCCGTGCCGACCCACACCCTACACACTGCACCTCACTCACTGCACTCGCACTGATGCACGAACCCACCCTGGGGCGCTGCACGACATTTCACAAGGACCGGGATCGAGAACAACCACGCTTCCACTTATGCGAACACATTCCGTCTCGGACACGATACGATGGAACCGTCACAGATGATACCGTGCGACGCGAACGTGAAACGCAAACAAAGACCCCCTTCCTTGCAGGCCGACCCGACGACAGAACCAGAGAGAAAATAGAAACTGGTCGCCAAAGTCATTGAACCATTCGCCTGGCATGAGCCCACGAGTGCGAGTGAGAAGGGACCCGTATCAGTTGTTTCCACGACTATTGCCAGAGGGCGCTTTTCGTCTCGGCATGTTATATCTTTGTGGATGACCTAAATTATAATGCAACAAGCAGTGTTGCCACTTATTGCTTTAAAAATATCATAATTCTCTATAATAAATAATAATGTTTTAGACCGTAGGTATATTATGGTGGATGGTGGATGTATGTAATGTATAATATGATTGTAGGTATGTGACGTATGTAAGTATATTTTTTCAAAAAATTGTTTGCTGTCGCCTACAACTTAAACGGGTGGACAGATTTCAATGACATTATATTTGTTAGTTCGGAGAGTGACAAGATGATTTTGAAGACACTTCCTGATGAGCTAAAGGCTTGAAATTTTAAATATAGATTGGAACTGGAGGAGAATGAAATATTAACTTTCTTTCTCGTCTCTCTATTTCATTAGCTTTTTCGTCTGTTCGGTACGCTTTTGATTTTAAATAACTTCTCGATGAGCTAAAGCTTGAAATTTCGAGCATTGATTTCAACTGGATGACAATGCAATATTAACTCGCTTTCTTGTCTCTTTGTTTGTTTTCCATTTTAAATTTTACCGATATAGATATCGATTTTAAATTAACTTTCCAAGTAGCTAGAGACCTGACATATTAAATATTGCTAGAAGAAAGACACAAATAAATAAAATAAACAACAAAGTTCTTTTATACTGATTTTTGGTCCATTTTAAAAACGTTGAGATTACTTATTTGTAAAAATCATTACTTAAATAAATAATTATTTTATGTAAAACTTCATGAGACAAGACAAAAACTCAATTAATCTTTTCTAGGTTTTGACTGTTTCGACATCAATGATTTAAATAGTAAGTTTACAAGGTTTACTTCCGTCCATATTTAAAGTGGACGTCAAACGCAACAACTGTTTTAAAGTCGCCATCTTTCATCGAGGTCATTATATTATTCGAAGTGTTTTAGAATAGCAAAGTAGTTAGTGCTATGAATTAAAAGCTCAATTTTTATGAACTACTAACATATTTTTTTTATCAAATTGCAATAATATCTGCCTACCACAAGCCACAACATTTTACTTTTACCATGCTTAAAGTACACTGTCTTGTTATTGTTAAGACAGTAGATATTTTTCCATTCACAGACAAAAAAATATACATTTAAAATATACATATATAATTAAATACCCAGTTAAGTTAAATTATTTAATTTATTTAACTTTATTAATTTAGGCTCAGAATAAATACCTGAATTTAGGTCTCTCATCAAGACTTGCATTGTCTATGGTTGACTGGGAAGGTATCGCCATCTATTGAGCAGAAATTGAACTTCGGCAAAGAATAGTGCATCGTCCATCCGATGTAGACGTCTTCTTTCACTCCCTTGTTTTCTGTCATTTTAATAATCGTAACTATTGTGGAAATTGTATTTTTATTTCGCGACAAAACATGAACAGAGACTGTTGTGTAGCAAACCAGTGTATTGAAACAATAGAACACTAAATTGTGGTTATAAGAATATGTAAGTGTACTTTTTATTATTCCTTTGCAGCGATTTCTTTTTGTCATTCTTACAATCTACTATGTTGCGATTGCTGAAACGAATCCTTGTATTTCCGGCATACATACTCATAATTAACTTTGATTTGCGTAAAAACTACATGCCTAGCAACCGCTTTTTTTAGTCTAACTAAGAGTTCGATAATGTCCAATCATTCCGATGTTTCGAAGTCAAACTGTAAATTATATTGATCAAGCACGTATAAAGTTCTAATAAAAGAGCATAAGAATGTGAAATTCTCAAGGTAATTAGGCCCCGATGTAATATGCAGTTGTACTAAGTAACTTATAGGCACATGTATAAGTTCATAATGTTTGGACTGTAGCCAGTAAGGTAGGGAAGTGAGAATCTTATTGTTTGGTAATGAAATAAAGTGAATTAACATCTCCTTTGTTTATGATCAGTCACTGAGTCATGCATTAATGCTGGAGAGTACATATAAACTGAAATTATACTGTTATTAGTCATCCAAGAGTAATCTTAAGGTTATGTAAGCAAAACAAGTTTAATTTGCAGAGTATAAACTATTGCTGAGTGATTATAAACATCCTCATTCTATTTGTGGCTAGTTGTAATTTAGCATTTTGTCATCTAACAAGCTTATTCCCACAACTTCGTCTGTGTGACTACACAAATTTCGATCCCCTATTTCACCCCCTTAGGAGTTGAATTTTCAAAATCCCTGTCTTAGTGGATGCCTATGTCATAATAGCTATCTGCATGCCAAATTTCAGCCCGAAACGTCCAGTAGTTTGAGCTGTGGGTTGATAGATCAGTTAGTCAGTCAGTAACATTTTCCTTTTATATATATTTAGATAAATGTGTAGGTATAATGGTGCCAATCCTAGTTACATATAAACTCTCTGGAGTAAATTGATAAACCTAATGTACTGTTTTTTCTACACTAGCTCATCCAACCGGCTTCGCTCGGGTGTTTGATATAATAAATACAGAAATAGCCTGTAAATAAATTAGCTTTTTTTTTGTGATAAATTAGCTTTCTGATGGTGAGAGAATTATTAAAATCGGTTCAGTGGTTTCAGAGTTTATTGTTTACAAACAGACAAATCGTAAGTATACAAGTAATATAAATAATATTAGCATACAAATACAATAAAAATACATCAGAAGTACAAGTACAAATACAAATTAATAATCTTACAGCAGAATGCTGAAATGGCTTGATAGATCAGTCAGTCTGTTAGTCAGCCACCTTATACCTTCATATATTTAGATTAACAAGTGATTTCAAATATTTTTTTTTAAGAAATCAGCAACAAACAAAGAAGACAAAGGAAGTAATTGATGTCCATTCTGCATATCCAAATAAAGTGATTTGTGTGTCTGCCTGTCTGTTTGCTACCTATCCAAAGCTTAACCGCTGAGTTGACCTTGATAAAATTTGGCACAGGTTTAGTTTGTATTTGACACTGATGAAGGCTACATAATATTAACTCCTGAGAAGTATCACAAGAAAATAGAAATTACTACAAAGAAGCTTAAAATTATGTGAATGAATTTGCAGCCAATAGTATGGATTATTTTGTAACTTTATTGTTAGAATTGGATTAGAAGATTTGCCCTTGTGACTCATTCATTAAGTAGCTCCTTGTAGCCAGCCATGCAGAAGGATCTGGAAGCCCACTACATTATTACAGTGATGGCAAAACAAGACTTATTTAGGACTTACTACATAGTAGTCTTAACCTAGTGGTTATAGGACATCTGTCTTCTAATCGGAGGTGGGGATTCGATCCCGGGCATGCATTCTAACATTTCGGAGTTATGTGCGTTATTAACAAATCAGATATCACTTGATTTAACGGTGAAGGAAACCGTCGTGAGGAAACCTGCATGCCTGAGAGTTCCACATAATGTTCTCAAAGGCTCAGCTTTCTGCCAATCTGCATCTGAACTCTACCAAGCCGCACATGGCCAGCATGGTGGACTATGGCCAACTCATATTGAGAGGAGACCCGTGCTCTGTAGTGAGCCGGTCATCATGATGATGATGATGATGATATCCCTAAAAACTCCTTCCTTTATTAGATGGATTTGTAACCCTCAGCAATGGAATATGATGTAGACATGCAGAGAACAATTTTTGTAAAGATCATTTAGTTATACCATACTGCTAAAATAGCTAGAATTGTATTTGTATTGGGAAATAAGATAAGATAGTAATTATCAGTTTTTTTGATGTCACACCGTTGATAACATGTATTGAGTCAATCAACCTGGAACTTCTGTGATTATTTCTTAGGTACAATTTCTTTATGGATATTGGTTGCATGTAGTGTACTAGCTTATGCTTGCGATTTCGTCTGTGTGGACTACACAAATTTCAAACCCCTGTTTTACCCCTTCAGGGATTGAATTATCAAAAATCCTTTCTCAGTGGATGTCTACATCATAATAGCTATCTGCATGCCAAATTTTAGCCCAATCTGTCCAGTAGTTTCAGCTGTGCGTTGATAGATCAGTCAGTCAGTCAGCTTTTCCTTTTATATAGAGTGTACAATAGGAATATCTATTTAAGTGTTTTTGAATAGTCAAAATGAAACCACTGGTTTGGAATGCCGGCCGTCTCTACCGAGAACTGTATGACGCTCTATCATGTTGCTATCTTCATGATTCGTTGCCGAAGCGTTTTGTATTTGCCCAAGCCTTTAAACAAAATTTCACCAATTGATTATTGTAGAACTAGCTTATGCCCGCGACTTCTTTACCACCTTAGGAGTTGAATTTTCGTGTACTTTATAATAGCTGCCTGCATCAGTAGTTTGAGCTGTGTGTTGATAGATCAGTCAGTCAGTCAGCTTTTCCTTTTATATATTATTTAGATACAATATGAATACAATGAACTATTAGAATTAATGCAGTAATGCTTTATGATTCCAAAAATAGAAACAAACGGATGGAAAATGTTCTAAATTCGCGCAACGAGATAAATCTAAATTACATCTGTCTAAAATACTACTACTAGTTTACGTAATCGTGTTTATTCCGGAACTCGCGTTCGCAGGAAGACCGCAATTATGTGACAGTGCAACTAATAACTACGGATAGGTATAATGCAAGTTACGCACTTTGCGCACTAGTGCGTTAAGTATAACTAAATGTAATAATAATAATGTCCTCCCGACCGAATTTCGGTCAGAACGGTTATCTCCATACTCCATAGAGATTAGTCGAATGCGCGGGAGATAGTATACGCCGGCTCCAAACGTTGGCCCCAACGCTGGCCCCAACACTGTTCGCCCAACGTGTGGATCGGGAAATTAGCTTTGCTGACGTTTTAAATTAATTGTTAATTTCCCATAGTTTTTTTGAGCTCATGATTTTTATTTATATCTTTGAGCTCGTGTAACTTAGAGTTTAGTTTCGAATAGGTTATAAATTAAACTTCGTATGCATATTATAATGACGTTCGAGAGCGCTTGACAATGTCTCCTCTTAAAACAATCTTCTTTTAGGAGCATATTATGGATAATTCCGTTGTAACTTGTACTAATAACTAAATAATTGACAGACCTAAATCTGTGCTACCCTTTTCCTCAGGGAGAAGTATAAAAGGAATAACCTTTAACACTGTCTTGACATTTTAGTTTAGTGCCATTATCTAGTAGGACATTTCCATGCGAACAGAGCGTATTATACAGTTCGGTAACAGTAAAAGTCTTTGTTAATTCTTGTGTTATAGCCACACGAACGAACCACCTGGGGCGGTTGAGTAACGCAATAACAGACCTATTAATCTGTGTGACTGCAGGATTCAGTACGCAAAGTGATATGTAACGTGAATTATATTCTGTTAGCGATTGTGGCCATTTTAGTTTCGAGTTCGACCACAGAATTTATCATTCCCTATATTAAATTCGGGATTAGATAGGGATAGATTTTGTAAAGGAACGTGTGTTTGTCCACCGCGCAAACTAGAGAAGTATGAAAATTTTTTTATTGTAAAAAGTGTTTCCTGCCATAACCTGAAGGTTATGGCAGGAAACACTTTTTACAAGGCAAGCACTTTTACAGGCAAGAGTAAATAGGCATCTTCAGGCAATCGCGTTCAACCTCATCACGCCTATCTTACAATAAAAAATCGGCCAAGTGCGAGTCAGGCGCGCGCAACGAGGGTTCCGTACTACAGTCGTTTTTTCAACATTTTGCACGATAATTCAAAAACTATGATACATCAAAATAAATAAAAATCTGTTTTAGAATGCACAAGTGAAGCCCTTTCATATGACTTCGAAAATTGAAAATCCTAATTATTAGTTTATGACAATTTAATTTTTTTGTGTAATGTAACCACAAATTCACAGTTTTCAGATTTTCCCCCTAATGTCAGCTATAAGACCAACCTACCTGCCAAATTTCATGATTCAACGGGTAGTACCCTGTAGGTTTCTTGACAGACCGACAGACAGACACACAGACAACAAAGTGATCCTATAAGGGTTCCGTTTTTCCTTTTGAGGTACGGAACCCTAAAAACGGTCAAGTGTGAGTCGGACTCGCACACGTAGGGTTCCGTAATCCGTACTTCTTCAAGAATAATTAACACTTTTTAATCTTTGTGATGTTACCATAAACTCACGGTTTTCGCACGATGACGCGCCCCACTCTTTGTCCCATTCGGTTACAATGCACAATATGCTATGCTGAGACTGAGTTCTATCGTAAGTCGTACCGGACCGATCAGCGATGTGGGCACACGCACAAGAAGATAAATTAAGAAGAGTTCACTCCCCGCACCCGTGGTTTCCCCACACGAAAAATAGTGGGGCGCGTCTTCGTGGATTGAACTATCTATACTTGTGGTATAAGACTTTGCTAACTGCCAGATTTCATGATTCTAGGTCAACGGGACCCTATAGGTTATAATTCCCTTGACGGCTCTTGACAGACAGACAACAAAGTGATCCTATAAGGGTTCCTTTTTTCCTTTTGAGGTATAGAACCTCGGAAAAAAGAATGACATCCCGGTTTTATAACAGGAAGTACAGTGCGACAAGGCTCTCTTGGCACATGAATGACATTGACAGGAGGGCGCTGTTGGAGAACAAAGGCTTAGAATATTCAATCAAGAACAAAGGGGACACTTTACGGCAACGTTAGTTCCGATTTTTGCCACGCGCCAAGATAGTCTTGTCGCACTGTACGATAATTATTTCTCTTAAAAATTCAGTGAGTGCAGATTATGGATGCCTCGGTAGTAGGTCTAGGTACCCGTCTATGTTATAGAGAGACCCTTAATGCGAAATCTACACTAGGTACCCTGTTTAACTTACAGGTTTTAATTTTATTTCGATTTTAGACACTTGATGAGAGACTAGGCTATGACTAATAGGCTAAACCTACGTCCCAAGCGCCAACTCACTTTGTCTCCTGTCTGCCCGAGCTGTGTCTTATCTATTAACTAATTAGGTTAGAGCCTTATAAAAGATCGATAGTGCCAGATTTAGGCACGTCCTACCACGATGTGATGTCATCGGCCGAGCATGGCCGGTTTTTAATGATACACTTCTTACGCGCTTCTCCAAGTGAATGTTATGAGTTATGACCTTTGACACATCTCCATTATAAGCATAATTTTGAGGCAACTTCGTGTAAACCATGTAAGAAACTACAAAATTGCAGAACTATTGACTTTATGGCAAACTTTACTTAATAAGTGTTCAAAAATGTTTATTAATTTCCAAAAAAATAATTAAACGTCGCCGCCGCATCGCGTCACGAAGCGCAGCGTAAATGCGTTTGGACCATTATGGTTTCAAAGTCGAGTTGTTTGTTAAATAAACCACAATATTAAAATTTTATGCGATCAGATGTAAACTCATTCCCATATTAACTACGGTCGATTAAATTTCTGTGTCACAACTTGTTACTCGGTTTAACTGTTTGGACACGGTTTCAATGTAAACGATGATTTAAATATTTTAGCAATTATTTGACTGCCTCTTTGTATGAATAATGTTTTGTGCTTGTGACAACTTTTTTTCATAGATTCAAGATTCATTTCAAGATTTTTTCATAATAGGGATGATGACTAGGTACGACTTTTTATCAAACACCAAAACGCTTGCTTACTATAGCTTGTATGAAATACATAGATATGATGTCATAAACATTTGACTAGACGTAATTTTTTAGTTTTTTTTTTACTTGGTCAAAATTTTATTTCACATTTTTTTAGCTAGCCTTATCTAATTGCTATATAAATCATGACCGCGTGGAATGGTGCCAAGAATACTGGCTGCATTTCCGCGCTGGACAGCCAGGCTGATCCGTTGCGCAAAATATGAGCCAGCCCTTCTGTCACCAGATGAGGCCATTAATCGCGGTGAAATGTCTCTTAAAAAATTTTTAGCACTAAGACTCCATGGCCTCACGGCAAACGGCACAAAAATGTAACTCTCTATAAGAGAGGCATACTTGCGCCGCTTGCCGTTTTCAGCTGTTTCTGCTGCGGCTCCCGGTCTTGACGCTGTCTTCAATTTTTAAGTTAAATCGATAATTTAAAATGGCTAGCTTAAAACTAACGGCGGACGTGGATTTTACGAATTTCGGAAGACTCTAATTAATAAATTCTAAGAAATAATATAATTTTAACATTAGGCATACTTAATTCAAATTAGCTCAGGTCTGACTATGCTCGTGGGGATAGCGGAGCTAGATTTTTCACCATCAGGTTTTATAGTTGAAAGGAGTAGTCTTATAGAACAAGCTCTTCTAACTTGTTGATAGAAGAAAGATTTTTTATTCAAATGAACTTTTTTGCCAATGTTTTCAACTTTGAATTAGGGCGTGGATTAAAAATTTCACGGCAGAAGCCGAAGGGGGCTTATAAGCGCCCTCGAGATTTCTGAGGATTGCCAAGGCCTAAGCCCAGCCAATCGTGATGCGCCCGCTGACGTTTTCGTTTTGGACTATAAGTTACTAGATAATGTCTAAGACTTCGTCCGCGTACGTTTAGGGTTTTTAAAATATGTACCATGGGAGTTTTTTGAGTACCGTGGGAATTTCGGGATATAAAGTAGCCTATTTCTGTCACCGGAACGCAAGCTATTTCTTTACCAAACGTCAAAATCGCCTAACGAAAAGAGTACCTATACCTGGTACCTTTGCAAGGTACCAGACAAACACATATTTTCACATTTAGAATATTAATATGGACGACTTACGACACTTATCATCGCTCAATGAAAATGAGCTATTAGCGGCACTCTAGACATATTTTTGCATAAAATATACTTACAGTTGAAACATATTCCATTGCCCAAATTTTTTGTCTACCCAAACAGAAAGCGCAGCCATGAATATGAAACTTCGCAAAATGACATTATAATACTCGTGCCAAATCTTTATTGCCACTCCACTCCAACCCGGCGTAAAGCCTTCGTCAAACACAACGCGTACGCGTCAAGACATAATAGTGACACGTACTAGCGTCGTGATATAGCGTTGCTTTACTATTCAAGTTTGAAAAATCGATAGACGTTGTGGCCCCAAGGTGCTGAAATGGCGGCATCGGACCGAAAAGCAAACTCGCGTCGCATCGCGCTGGCAGACCAGCCCCTTTTCCTGATACAGATTTGTTATTGTAAGCTGGGCTTTGTTGTGTGAATATTTAATAACGATGCACGATGGTACAAACTTTAAAGCGTCTAGTCTATTTTACGACCAAAACACCCGACGATATTGACGCCAAGACGCGCTAGTAGGTACGCGTGCTGTATGACGAAGCCTTAACTTTAGATTTATCTCCCTTAAAAACAGCTTCTGGCGCTTGCGATGTCGTTAACATTGTAATGGTGGGGCATCTGTTTAAGTTAGTGTTAGTAAATTTAAAACCGATTTTGAAAAACGTATTTTCTTTTCAAAATGCGGAAATCCGACGAGCGGACAACATTCACAATTTTTTTTTGGTTCCCCTTTGACGCAGGTCAACTCAAACTCAACTCAAATCATTTATTTAGATTGGGTATTATCGGGTATTAATTGCTGAATTTGCAATACAATGATGTAGTGGTCATAATTTATTACGTAAACTTAAAACTACAGCGATGAGGGCTATTTGTGTGAGTACGAGACTTGAGCCTAGTTCTTAGCTTTCTAAATGCAGATTTTTAAGTTTAAAAAGCTTGACCTAAAATAGCCTAATACAAAACCTTATTGCCTTCGTGAAGTCAAAAGATATTTCGTACTGGTTCTACAAGAAATACTTAGGTTGAAATCTATAGAGTGTGCTTTGACTTTGCTTAGACTTAAGTCACTGTTAAAACGAGACAGATTTATGCCAGCTATATAACGCTGTCTCGTTTTAACCGTGTCTTAAGTCTAAGCTAAGTCAGAGTGCTCTCTATAAATCTCACCCTTAAACCCAGCGTTAGAAAGGACAGAGTACCTAGTGGCTGTAATGCAGAGTATACAATCCAATTTTTTTTCAAACTTCAGTCTATTTGAATAAGTAAAGACTAAAGAGTATATTAAGACTGAGTGACGAGTAGAAACTAGGAGCCTACATAAGGTTCAAAAACTGAAAACATGGCAAAATTAATGAAAGTGCCTACGATCCCTTTTTAAAAGGCCCCAACGCTTAGAAAAGGACACAAAAGTACAATTTATTCTAATGAAACCAATTATGTTACTCTTCGTACAGGCATTAGCAAACAATTTCCCAGGAGACTGAACATTCGGGTCTGATTAAAGAGATTTACTTGAAAAGTAGAGCGGCTATTAGGGACAATGCATTTGTTCAAAATCTTAAATATATAAAAGGAAAAGGTGACTGACTGACTGACTGACTGATCTATCAACGCACAGCTCAAGCTGCTGGACGGATCGGGCTGAAATTTGGCATGCAGATAGTTATTATGACGTAGGCATCCCATAAGAAAGGATTTGTGAAAATTCAACCCCTACGGGGGGGGTGAAATAGGGGTTTGAAATTTGTGATGTCCACGCGGACAAAGTCGCGAGCATAAGCTAGTACGCAATAAAAGTCATGGTGAATGGTGATTGGTGATACAGAAAATGAAAGAGTAAATCGAGAAAAAGAGTCCTTGATACTTTTTTTTAAATTGTTGATATTTCGATCTAGTCCTCCTGTGATCACTACAACAAATCCCTACTAATATTCGTAATATTGTGTGAAAGTCGGTTTGTTTGTTTTTCTAAATCCACGCGGACAAAGTTGCGTCCATCGTCTAGTCAATGAAAATTAATTTTATTCTACACATCGTATTTCAAGTAACGAAGAAAACAATTTTAAGGTAGCACGCGCGAAGCGTTAAAATTTTACTTTAAGTTTTACAGAGACGATGCTCTTGTGAAAATGAAAAAATCTGATATATCGCGAGCAAAGCAAGCACGATTTCTTATAAGTTTTAGTACGCGATCCACCTTAGGCTGCATTATCACTTGGCGCGAGTCTATACTAAATTTAAAAAAGCTGACTTAAGTTCAGAGAGCTTCTAAATTAAAACTTACTTTCGACTTTGAATAATTGTTATGAAAAATTTTGCTAATAGCACCTCTTCTTTATGTAAATCTCTTTAATTCTGACCCACATTGTCTGTTGCCATTCTGACCCCAACCTTCTGCCGTGAACCGTGTACAACAACCGCTAAACGATTGCTAACTGATACCGGTTAAAGGAAAATAATACATAACGTATCTTTCATAAGTGCTTTATTACTATGTATATCTGTTACACGATTGTTAAGAGACAAAAATTAAGGGAAAATAATCTCTAATGCATGTAACATAAGTGCTATATTTAATACATATAAGTGGTAAAAATGTTTTTATCACACGTATCGATATGTAGAAGTAGTACAATAGAACGCCGCCGGTGTAAAAATAGAGTGAGTGAATTTATTTATTGATATCGTCAAAGCTTAAGAAATATTATACTGTGGCCCTTCCGCGGTTGTTTGACAGCTACAATGTCACGATCGCAATCATCTCTGATTGGTTAATGCTCGCTCACTATTGGCCAAAATGCATTGTTGTAACAAGAATCGCACAAATTCAGCCAATCAGAACAATGGAGATTGTAATAATGATTGATGCAGGTTTTAGACAATCGCCCTGCAGAACCAAAAACACTATTGGATGGTTTATTAGGTACCAATACCATTTATTTGGCTGTTTATAAATTACTAGATGATGCCCGCGACTTCGTCCGCGTGGGTGTAGGTTGTCTAAAATCCCGTGGGAACTCTTTGATTTTCCGGGATAAAAAGTAGCCTATGTAACTCTCCCAGGTCTTTAACTATACCCATGCAAAAAAATCACGTCGATCCGTTGCTCTGTTGTGACGTGATTGAAGAACAAACCAACAGACAAACACACTTTCGCATTTATATTAGCGGTAGTGATTATGAAAAAAATCTGAAATTTCCTTCTGTGACTACGGTATGTATTTAAATATTCTTTAGATATTATGTTGTTCATTCTCCTTAGAGAAATCATTTTGCAGTGGTAAAAGGAGATAAATTCCATTTATCCACCCTCAGCTACCATAGAGAGTAGGTAAACTCGGAAACGGGTCCGTCTATACACCCCGGACCGCGGACGACGAATTTGTCAATAAGTATTTTATGATTTCAGTCCTGGGTGGACATACGTTTCCAAGTATACACCCTAGGGTGGCTGTTTAGGGTGTATAAACGTAAAGGCATTAGTGACTTACAAATTCGATTTTTCAAATGAATCTGGAATTTAAATTGAAAAGCTTTTCGCAGTTAGGAAAAAAAAAGTCCTTATTTTGTAACATTTTTAGGGTTTCGTACCTCAAAAGGAAAATCGGAACCCTTATAGGATCACTTTGTTATCTGTCTGTCTGTCTGTCGGTCTGTCAAGAAACCTACAGGGAACTTCCCGTTGACCTAGAATCATGAAATTTGGCAGGCAGGTAGGTCTAATAGCTGACATTCGGGGAAAAATCTGAAAACCGTGAATTACATCACACAAAAAAAATTAAATTGTGGTCATAAACTAATAATTAGTATTGTCCATTTTCGAAGTAAGATAACTATATAAAGTGGGGTATCATATGAAAGGGCTTCACCTGTGCATTCTAAAACAGATTTTTATTTATTTTTATGCGTCATAGTTTTTGAATTATCGTGAAAAATACGACTGTTTTACGGAATCCTCGTTGCGCGAGCCTTACTCGCACTTGGCCGGTTTTTTATAAAACTGTTTATATTACGCAATACAGTTAGCATACACAATTTTACACATAACACAGTATTATTATACATCACGATATAACATTGTATTACGTGTACTTCTTATAATCACCAAAACGATGAATGATTGAACTTTGACACGCTCATTCGCGACGTGAGTTAATGCATCTACAGACGGCTGCAGGGTGTGACTCATTGCTTTAGTATAATAACCAGACTATGGTGAAAATGCCAATATGAAGTATGAACTGATACATATAATACGCGACAGGTCGAAATGACAATACGCTGAAATGCTGCGTGCTATAGTGAAAAGACATGTGCGTTTTAATTAATTAAATATCACTTGCTTTAACGGTGAAGGAAAACGTCGTGAGGAAACCTGCATGCCTGAGAGTTATCCATAATGACACACTTTTGCATTTATAATACTAGTTTGGATGATTGTCGGCAAGCGCAAACCTATCTTGAATTAAAAATATAGTAGGTACGACTTACAATGATATAATACCTAAGTATAACATAATATGATGCATTAAACAGATAATTATGAATTACAGTTCGCAACATAACAACATGTACTTGTAATCATCAAAGCGATCAATGATTGAACTTTGACACTTGTGACTAGCGATATGAGCTAGGATTGCTATACACATAGTCGGCTCGGCCCATTCGACTCGGCAATTTTTATTGAACGTTAAATAACTAACCCAAATGCATATTAGATTCGACTTTTATTCGGCTCGCCCGATTATTCTTACCCGTGTTTATACCCGTGCAAAACAGAGCTCGAAATAAAAGAGAAGAGTTAAACCTCTTAAGGCGCTCCGCCCACATGAGACTTCGTAGGTTCGATAATCGGGCCAATAATTTCGCTGACTTTTATCTTTGTTTTTGACCGAAATTTTGTAGGACGTGTGCGTTCGATATTGCAATTTCGCACGTTTCATTTTCGCCTTCAAAGAATCGGTCACCGATTGTCGGACTAGGTAGAAGCGCCTAAAGCATCTTCGTTTGATTCTTCGTCGCCCGTTTGTGCCGTTTCCGGCCAGTAAGTGTTGAAGAGTAGTCACTAGTACTAGTGCGCGAAATACCTAAAGGCCGAGTATGTGTACGTGACAGGTCGAGATAGCAGTCGGAGAGGAGACGCCCCGCACACACGCTCAACCCCCGCGCTAACCCGGTGCGCCCCCCCGCCTCATACCCCGAATGCTATGTTGACCAGTTGCGTACGATACGTGCGGGTAGGCCTTGCAGCATTTTTGCCGAACTTTCATCAACATAACTAGCTTATGCCCGCGACTTCGACCGCGTGGACTATACAATTTTCACACCACTATTTTACCCCCTTAGGGGTTGAATTTTCTAAAATCCTTTCTTAGCGGATGTCTACGACGTAATAGATAAGTATCTGCATGCCAAATTTTAGCCCGATACGTCCAGTAGTTTGAGCTGTGCGTTGATAGACCAGTCAGTCACAGTCAGTCAGTCAGTCACCTATTCCTTTTATATATTTAGAGATAAATAATCCGATTCTGTCTTCAGGCTATGCCGAGTCGACTGTATGTATAGCAACCCTTTAATACATCGTACAGACGGGTGCAGTGAAGAGAGTCATTGCCTCTCGTTAGTAATTTCCTGTGGATACCAATTAAATCTTTACATGAAACAATGGCTTGAAATACGTACTCCAACGTCTTAATTTTGTCGATTTAATTAACTTGCTAAGACTCTTGAAGCTGTTTCCTGTCATATTGGAGCTCAATGACCTCAATAAGTTTGGGAGGCTATCATGAAACTCGCAAATCGCAAGGTCGTGGATTCAAACTTTACCCATTAAGAGAAATGTATGCTTAGCCTGTTCTATAACTTCTATACAAGCGTAGTTTGGTTCTCATTTGAATATTAACCAATTAAACTCAATGAAATTCTGTAGACTTCTAAGAATTTACATACAAATCTTTGAACCCGTGTAACTTTAAAACTAGATACCTAGCCTTACCGAAATCTGGCAACTCACAGCCAAATATCATTAGTTTTATAGCTGACTAGCTGATGCCCGCGACGCGTCCGCGTGGAATTAGGTTTTTATAAAAATCCCGTGGAACTCTTTGATTTTTCGGGATAAAAAGTAGCCAATGTCACCCTCCAGGTCTTTATCTATACCCATGCAAAAAATCACGTCAATCCGTTGCACCGTTGCGACGTGATTGACGGACAAATAAACACACTTTAGCATTTATAATATGGGTACTGCGGGTACTGATTCTTCAGGTGCTATTGACGTGAGTGGATTTAATAGAGTGGACGATTAAACTCAAATAACTAAAGTTTTTTATTAGGCACTTGCATAGGTAATCTCTTTTTATTAGTTTTCGCCTCATTGTATATGCTTTCAAGATCGCAACCCTTATATTGGACCATTCCACAAAAGCTCCGCCAAAACGCCGTACAAAAGCGGTCAAATAGTCTGGCAATTATACTATTTTAGGACACCCTCTAAAGTTCAGGCATAAAGGTTAACGTAATCTTACTGATAAATAATAAAAATAGGTTAAAATACCAGCGTCTTTAAATTTTGCTAGGTTATGTTATTTGTGATAGTAATGTTGTAACCGCAAAGATCAAAATAGAGGCACACAGCATAGCTCCATGGCTGTTAAATTCCGACCATCATTCAGAACTTAGCGGCATGAAGGTATCTACTCTAGTATGCCTAAGCGAATAAGATAAAAGGGTCGAAATATGTGGGGCGATAAGTACCTCCGCACCCTAAGCCCTCAGCTCGAGGGCTTAGTGACCTTTGACATGCCACCTTTCATCCCTTAAGAGGTCTTTTATCAAATTACAATTGCTCCTTTCAAAGCCATCCTTCCCTTTTACCTATGTAACTTTGACAAACTTTAGGTATACGTCCACTGGTTTAGTCTGTGCGTTGTCCGTCAGTCAGTTTAGGAACGCTAAACTGTCCAGAGGCTATGCCTGTATGATAGCTATCACTATAGTACGCGACAGGCTGTAAATGACAGGTCTAAATGTGTTGCCAACCCTTTCATAGTGTTTCCTGCGTAAAAGGATTGCACCAGATGTAGGGTGAGATCTATAGAGCGCACTCTGACTTAAGTCTAAGCAAAGTCAGAGTGCGCTCTATAGATGCCCTTAGACCTGTAAATATATGTTAGTTTACTGATTGTGTAAAAAAAAAAAGATTTCGACGAATCGATTTCCTTTTTTGAAGTCGGTTAAAAATGGAATTCATAGTCATTGTAAATCATATTATCAATAAGAATAAATGAAGCAGTATGAATATGAAGATCTACTAATTTATTTAGACCTGTCAATTTATTTTATTTTAGAAACTGTCCCAGATTTTGTACAACAAAATTAACCACAACTATTAACTACCTCTAAACTGTCGGTTCTAAATTGTGAATTTATTATGGAGCATCCACAGTCCACACATCCGACTTCGGCAACATCGTGAAAGGAAAAGCAATATATTATTTAGCCCTGTTGTTTTAGTTTAGTATAGAGATGTCGAACAGAATCAGCCACATTATCTATCTAGGCTAACCGCGCAAAATTGTATGGTAAATTATTATTTCTACATTGTGCATTGGTTCAGACGCTGTTCTCTAAAAATATATTATAAAATATTAACATGCATAGCAAAGCAATAGCTGTGAGGTATGTTCTACGTCAATCCGACGCTATCATATCTAACAGTGCAAGGAATTATATGCGTCTCAAACGTATCTAGCTAGTGCCACAACTTGGTCATTAGCCAAGGCGCATACATACGAGTACGTAACGAAATACGCAATTATTATGTCAATGTTCTATACAGTGTATGTAATTAATAACTATCACGTATTGTAATTACTATATACGGAATCCTAAAAACACGGTCAAACATATGACAACACAATTCAAAGAAACGTCCAGTTATGAAAATCTCAGCTAAAAGAAAAACTCAGTTAAACAACAAAAAGAAAAACTTTCAGATTTTAAACACGTCCTTAGAATTCCCTACGGGCCTCGGACCCGTACCAAACGGAACTGTGTGTGCTATTCTTCATCTTCAGCCTATAGACTTATTATACTAGTATCACTGCTTCAGCCTCAGTTTCGCACAGTAGGTATGCGTCGAACCTTATATCGATAAGGTCCCTACACATACAGCATCATCATGATCAACCCATTACCGGCTCACTACAGAGCACGGGTCTCCTCTCATAGTGAGAAGGGTTTTGGCCATAGTCTACCACGCTGGCCATGTGCGGATTGGTAGACTTCACACACCTTTGAGAACATTATGGAGAACTCTCAGGCATGCAGGTTTCCTCACGATGTTTTCCTTCACCGTTAAAGCAAGTGATATTCAATTATTTAAAACGCACATAACTCTGAAAAGTTAGAGGTGCGTGCCCGGGATCGAACCCCCTACCTCCGATCAGAAGGCGGACGTCCTACCGACTAGGCTATCACAGCTTGACACATACAGAAAAAGCTCAAAAAACAGCATTTTTTGTTTACTAAGAATATGATTGTATTAAAAATCGCTGAAATTGAGTTACGATGTTTTTCCTTGCAGGTGTCGATATTTTCGCTATGAATATATTTTATTCATACACATATTTTTTGAGATAAGGGCATAAAAAACAACTTATGCATTTATCATCTTTCTAGTTTCCCCTAAATGTATAAAGTTTTTCCATAACAACGAAGAAAATATTGTTATTTCTCATACCTAGACACTAAGTTTAAGTAAAACGGTTCTAGAACTTTCTTACTGTGAAGGTGGGTGTGTCTACTGCAGAATTTATTACCTTAGGGCTCGTATTATGCGCACTAGATTTCTAGTCATCCGGGAAAACTAGCAATGAATAGATACCTATCTATTCATTACTATGTTACATCAAGAAACAGCTAGGGTATTCATGGTCATAAAATTATTCTAACTATACCTTGCTTATTTGAGTTATGTAATCGAAATTATAAGTAAATCTTGTTTATTTTCATCACCAACCCATCGCCGGCACACTACTAGAACGGGTCTCCTCTTAGAATGAAGGATTTAGCCATCTTTAAGAGCCTACAACGCACGGTCTACCGGCAACTCAGTCGACGCACGGCGAGAATCGCGGCCAAGCGCGGATTCACACACCTTTGAGAACATTATGAAGAATTCTCAGGCATGCAGGTTTCCTCACGATGTTTTCCTTCACCGCTAAATCAAGTGATAGGTAGTTACGTATTTGCTTAAAACGCACCTAACTTTGTAGAGTTAGAGGTCGGGTCGAAGCCCGGACCCCTCGACTAGGAAGCCGAGGTTTAACCACTAGGCTATCAGCGCTTTTTGTATTCTATTGGTAGACATACTCGATTGACATTGCAACATCTATTACTTACTAAGCAATAAAAACTAGTACATAGTAATACCAGTTTTCTTTCCGCATCAATAAATGAATGAAATCAATTCGGAAACTTCTCGGTCACGCTCCTTCTAGGGAGTTTGACATTGGGAAAGTTAGACGACCAGTACCTACACTTTAGCATAACGTTTTAGTATGCACTACATATGCGGCGTGATTGACTAATGACAGGCAAATGATTTGCGCAGCAATACCATAACATAGTATGTTGATGATTGCAGTCCAATTTGTGATTAATGTGCCAGTATAATACACGCAGGAAGTACTGTCAGGCTGAGCTTATACTATGTGACACTATAAACATACCTATGGCAGCGCGCCCCCTCCATGGCACGCGCTTAACTTTTACCTAAGAGAGCGAAAGATAAGAGTTCGGAACTGGTATCTCTTCTGAGAGAAGAGTTTCGCGATAGAGCGGCGTTTTGTAGGTTAATTAAATAGAAACCAGCGCTGCGCGAGCTGAATTGCACTTTATAGAGTCGATAGAAGAGTTGCTATTTAAACGTCTTTGAAAAGGGATTCTTCTGTACATAGAAGGTACTATTAAGTATTCTGTGGTCTTATTAAAAATGTGACATTCTAATTTCCACCAACACAACACAGAATATAATGTCGCGAAACGTGGCCCAAAATCAGAGCTGGAGTTTTAGGTTCATAGTAGTTAGGTTAGTACAGTTCTTCTCTTTCGAATGTATGAAGCATATCTCTTCCAAGATTCTAGAATTGTATGCAATGGCTTAAGTAAATCCCTACACACCCAAAAGTACATAGTTCTCTAAACTCAAGATCCATGCATGGGCTGTGTTTGAAACTTTTGAAATATATATTACTACTCACGACTTTTTCAGCGTAGACTTGGTTTTATATAAATCCTGAAACTGACTTTCCGGGATAAAAGTATTCTATGTACATCCCCGGGACGCAAGCTATCCCTGTACCTTTCGTTTCTACATTCACATCTTCTATATAAAATAGCTACTACATAGACTGTGGCATTTTTTTAGTCTGTGAAAATGAATTAATGTTTTTATACTTTACGCAATCCAGCTGTAATTGCTCTAGGTTACCGGTTAGCGAGGTAATCCCAGAATTGTTTCCAAGGCCTTTTTTATTTTTATGTGCTAAAATAGAACAATTAGTACAATTCATGCTGTTGTCAGTCAGTCGTGGCGCCACTAATTATAACACTATTGTTTATCAGAAAAAAAAACTAACACTAGCTATTACAAACACTGACCTTTGATAAGACTCGATTGTACCTACAATCGAAATAATTAGCTATTAAACTTATCGCAACATTAATTGCAGTTTAGTAATTAAAATCAGAGAGATTTCATATGACTAGAGACCATGGTTTCGCAAAATCGTGCATTTTGTTACTCAGATATTGCAACTGCTTTTTAGGGTTCCGTAACCGAAGAGCCCCAATGGGACCCTATTGCTAAGCCTCTGCTGTTCATCCGCCTGTTTGTCTGTCAGCGGGCTGTATCTCATGAACCGTAATAGGTAGATAGTTGCAATTTTCATAGTGTTGCTTTCTTTTGCCACATATTCTAAATCCACGCGGACGAAGTCGCGGGCATCATCTAGTATATAATAATTATATGATTAACCGGAATAAGTACTAAATCTATTGCCAGTTCGTCACGCTCGCTGGTAGGTTGGTAACTAGCCACGATCGAAGCCGAACAAACAATATACCTAGAGATTATAAATTCCCAAATTGTTAAAAAATTTACTTACTTATTTTTCGTTTTTGTTTTTTCAGGTTTACATCGGCAATTCTAATCGTATAGTCCGCAATGGATACGTTGCAAATAGGACTTGGGCACAGCAAGGGGTCGAGTAGAAGTCAGTCACCATCTGCCGCAGACCTGCGGGATCCGGCAGTTATAACGGATGACGTCATCAGATCGAGGGTTCAGTCGCCGTCTACCGCTCACCATGTAAGTTAACCTTTTCATCATCCCGCAACCACTACTGCACCTCGATAGCGGTAGAATGACAGCTACAATGTCACGATCGCAATCATCTCTGATTGGTTGATGCTCGCTTACTATATTGGCTACAATGTTATTGTTGCAACAAGAATACCATAAATTCAGCCAATCACAACGATTGCGATTGTAATGATGATTGAAGCAGTTTTCCCGCAATCGAGGTGCTTTATACATAGGTTGTATTTCAATATGCAATTTTTATGCTGTTAACAAAACTTTAAGTTTTTTTTATTTTTACGAAGGTTGCCAACGGGAATCTATTACTAAGCCTCCACTGTCCGTCCGTCCGTCCGTCTGTCTGTCTGTCAGCGGGATGGACCTTAATAGGTAGAGAGTTGAAATTACAGATTGTAGAATGTGTATTTCTGTTGCCGATATAACAATAAATAATAAAAATTTCAAAACGATGGTAAGAAAACCGAGATGGTAATAATGCGAGTCCGACTCGCACTTGACCGGATTTTTTTGCTGATTTGTATGCTGTTAACAAAGTTTGAAGTGTTTTGTTGTTAATTTCAGGAGTCGTCTCGCCATGGAGAGACCAGGGCCCATCATGTCAAGTCGCACTCCAGAGATATGGGCAATAGCCCGCTCTCCGCAAACACCACAGTTAATAATTCTAGAGAGTAAGTTCTTTTCAGTCCATTTGATTTTATATCAACGTTTTTTGAATGGCGTTCTCAGCCCTGCTGCTTGATTGCAGTAGAATGGCAGCTACAATCACCTCTGATTGGTTGACGCTCCTCACTATTGGCTACAATGCATTGTTGCAACAAGAATCGCACAAATTCAACCAATCACAACAATTGAGATTGTAATAATGATTGATGCAGCTTTTACGAAACCGATCTACTGATTTTTTCTTCGCCAAATAAAATTTAATAGATGAACAAATTAATATAAAAAATTATAAATTGCTATCCCATGTGGGTAATGCTACTTGCCACATGATATTATTATGGCGTATACTAAAGCTTTATACGTGCGTCAATGTTGCTAGTTCTGATGCCATTGTGTAAGTTTTCATAAGAACGGGAAGAGGACATTATACTTTCCGTCCCTTTTCCATTCACACTAAATGACAGATTTATGCATAGTTTACGTTAACTTGAAACTTAACCTAGGGCTTCAAAACTGTACAACAGTTTCTTAATTAAATTAGAAACGTCTAAAAGTCACGCCTACCCGTTGGTAGCATTATGGAGAACAATACAACACTATGGTGATTTCTCTTTAGTTTCGAGATTGTGTATAATAAAATTAGCCACAATATCGTCTTATTAATTTCAGTTTGGAAGACTCGCCGCAAAAGAAAAGCATGTCAAATATCCTAACTCCCAGCGAATATGCGTACGCAGTCGTCAGTCCTAACGTGTCATACGCACTTTCCGCTGATGAGTACGGCTCGCCCGCCTATAGAGGTATACACTTAGCTTTATTTGTTTATCAAGGATTATTTTTATTAGTAAAACATCTCTAAGACTAGATTACACGGGTCATAAAATAGCATGTCGAATATTAACTCCGGGTGACTAAACCTACGCGGTGGTCAGTGCCAACGCGTCATACTCACTTTCGGCAGACCATTACGGCTCGCCAGCCTATAAAAGTATAATTTGCAGTTTTTATACATGCAGGGAAAGATATGGAAGAATGATTTCATTTAATTGAAACAATTGTATCTTAAAATTATTAGTAATACATTAGGATAACAATAAATTAATGCTTTTATTTTACAGGTCAGGATGGAGACTATAATCAAGGTAACCAATTACTAGGTTTATTGCTAATTTTTAAAATAAACAAGTGAATCGATGTTATATCGACCAATAATGTTATATTTATATTACTTTTTCACAAAACGGAACGTCACGTTTAAAAAATAATGTACTGCGTAAATGTTCCTAGTTATTAAACAAATAGATTTCCCTATTATTTTTCTCAATAATTAAGTAACATGAAGCGATAGAAATTTGAAACTATTTCCATAAATGCAGTGGACGTGTTAAAACGTGTTGTGTGCATTTTAAGTGTTATAATAATTAGTTAAAAATATAAAGCAAGTGTTTATTTTCCGGGAATATGTTGAGACGAAAGAGATTTCTAAGTGCTCCGCCATATCTAATCGCGGATTCGGTCGCGAAATATCAAACCTGTGCATTATACATTGATTGTTCACATGAAACGATACCTCTCGTACTAGTTAGAACCACAACGCCAAAAACGCAAAATTCTAAAATAGAAATGTTTGGAAATACCAAACCCATTTCGTAGTTTACTTTAGTTTCACATTGAGAATTCTTGCAAAGGTAATATGCGTACCGTTTTATATCTTGGCAGTTTGCGTTTTTGGCGTTGTGCGTCGTAAACGTTCACTACTAATAAAAATAATTAAAGTTCGTTCTACCAATTTCTTCGATCCCTATAATCCCATCTCCATGTCCTCCCGGTGACCCAGCAATATTGCTAACTAAATGTCTCTGTATGATCTCTTTAGGCTAGCTAGTGTTATATCATTCATAGCCTCAATAGCTCAACGGTTAGAGGAGCGGACTGAAAATCCGAAAGATTGCCGGTTCAAACGTCACCTGTTGCACTATTGTACTACCTACATCTTTAAAAAAATCGTGATTCGTGAAGATTTGTAAGAAAAAGGTTAGGAAACGGCTGTGTAGGATGTTTGCTTATATTAGTATATTAATGAGTGTATTTGGGTGCCGACAGATGACAGCGATGCGGGCAACGCGGCGTCAGCGAAGGCGCAGGCCGCCATCGCTCATCTCAACAGCAAGATCGAGCGCACCAAGGATCTCATCCGCCTGGAGCAGACTATACGGGACGGTAAAAAGATTTCTTTGAAAAAACAATAGTAATTCTTATAACTTTTGTTAAAATGAAAACCACTTTGATATACTTTAACATACATTTTAATCACTGTTTCTTATTTAATTAATTTACAAGTCGGTACAATGAACTATTCATATCCCAAGCGTCCCATAGAGTCTAGAGCATAGTCAAAACCATAGACCCCCCGCGAATGTCAGAGCGTGTTAGGCCGTGTCCAGACTTCCAACAGTCCATCTAACACACTATCAGCAATCGACCTAACACTTTAGAATATAGAAAGTGAAGGTATGAAGTGAAGGGAGGGTTAGAAAGTGTATCATGGGATTGCGCGGGTCGTCCTGCAACACTATCCTGCCATACGCCATTTGGATGTTCCAGTGCCTATCATTGTATTGTTTGAAAATTTCTCATGAAAACAATACAAATGAGCTCAATTTCGACCTGCCATATGCTTTCAGATAGTTCCATTGTCCACCTCCCACCTCCGATTTAGATCTATTCTCATCCAAACCACACGTGTGCAAAATTTCAACTCAATCGAACAAAATATTGAAGTAGCCAAAAATCTGTTACCAATTTCGACGGAAACACAACAAGTCGAACTAATAAAAAGCTTTAAAAAAGACCTTTGATATAAAGTACCCTTACTGACTTTGTTAGAAGTGGGATAATGGGCTGATTACACCTACCGAGTAGTGAAGCGAGACAGTAAAATGTTACTCGGCCGAGACAGTGCTGTGGTGGCCGTTTATACGTATTTCGAAATTGCGCCGAGCACTTGTAAGTGTTTATACCAACCGAGTACTCGGCCGAGGACACTGACTCGCCACTTTACTCGTTAGGTGTAATCGTACCATAACTCTTTGCATCGTATTAAATCTCGTTTCCAGACAACGTGAATGAATACCTGAAGTTAGCGGCGAATGCGGACAAACAACAATTACAACGCATCAAGGCAGTATTCGAGAAGAAGAACCAGAAGAGCGCGCTATGTATTGTACAGCTACAGAAGAAGCTTGACGGTTATAACAAACGGATCAAGAGTTGGGAAGTACGTATAATTGGAGCCTAGAGTTATTTTTATTTTACACTGAAGTAATCATCAGTAAGGGTTATTATAAATGTGAAAGTGTGTTTGTTTATTGGTTTATTGATTTGTCCTTCAATCACGTCGCAATGGTACAACGGATTGACGTGGTTTCTTGCATGGGTATAGATAAAGACCTGGAGAGTGAGATAGGCTACTTTTTATCCCGGAAAATCAAAGAGTTCCCACGGGATTTTTAAAAACCTAATTCCCCGCGGACGAAGCCGTGGGCATCAGCTAGTTGTAAAAAATTACTGAAATAACCTCTGGAAAAACGTACCTCTGACTTTTCAGTGTAATGTGCGTTTTAAGCAATTGAATAAAATCTTAACGGTGAAGGAAAACAACTTTAGGAAATCTGCAAACCCGAGTCTCCATAATGTTCTCAAACCAATCCGCACTAGGCCAGCGGGGTAGATTGGCCAAACCCGTTTTATTTTGAGAGGAGACCCGTGCTCAGTAGTGGGCCGGTGATGGTTTGATCATGATGGCTGGAATAATCTAAACGAATAGCCAGGCCGATCAGATAACTTCTATTTTTTATATAGATATAGCGATATCCGAATCAAAGTTTTATATTACTTATCTTATTTGCAGCAACACGGGACAAGTGGGCAGTCCCATAGACAGCCTAGAGAGGTGTTACGGGATATGGGACAAGGTCTAAAGTAAGTATCTAAACTTGAAGATTAGATTAGAAGAAATTCGTTAGACTTTATCTGGATTTAGTTACCGATACAATCGTCACTGACCAATAATTCTTGGTACAGTACGCGGCAGAAAGTGATGTATATCGGCCTGTAGAATGACATTTCGGCTTTGTAGAGCGTTGTCTCTGTCACTCATACCTACATGACGTTTTGTCGGTTTCAATTACGGAGACTGCAACTCTACGAATCTGCTATCTCCTTGTAAAGGTCGATGTATATTACTTTTTGCCGCGTACTTTACTTTGCGGTACCCACACAACCGTAACGCAAGATACATGGGTCTCAATATTCGTCTAAAACTAAAAATTAGAACACGTCTGTGTTCTAATTTCTAGTTTGAGACGTATATTGAGAATACAATGAAAATGTCATTCCATTTTTTTTTGTCATAACGTGGGTCTCTAGCTCTTCTGCCTCTTGAGATCCCTTCTTTAGTTTCTTGTAGATTTTCTCAATACTTAATGATCTTCACAGGAACGTGGGCGGCAACATTCGGGATGGCATCACAGGCCTGGGCGGCAGTGTGATGTCTGCGCCGCGCGAGTTTGCTCACCTATTTTCACGGTCCAACCGCTTCGGCTCTGCGGACAACATCGCACAACTCGCCGGTCTGTATCTGCTATCTAATATCATAAAAACACACAAAAATCCTGTCTTATAGAAACATTGTAGTAACGTGGGCAGCAATGTGCAGTATTGGACCTTCTCCGTAAGATTCTCGGTTCACAACATCGTACATGCAACTCATCGGTCTGTATGGCCCTTTACAATACTTGGGGCGCGATGTTGCATCACAAGAATGACGTCGTGTAGATTTTTGTGATGGGACGTCGCACCGCAAGTATGTAACTTAACTCGTCGGAATTTTCGAAGAAAAGAAAAAATCACGAATGATCCGTCAACCCAAATTGGACTGTATCGAGACAACGATGCTGGTTTGGTATTAAAAAATTGTGGGAACAAAAGCTTTACTTTTCTTTGTATGTTACTTTTTCTTTTCGATTCTATTGCTATGTCGACGTGCTTTTTTAGACGGCTTGCGACATTTTTTTTTTGTAATATGTAATACGCACTGATTTTTAATGTTTTGTAGCTTTCGCAAGTCGTCTAAAGTAAGCTTTGATTTTGATATATGCTTCGGGACTATGCTGACACTTTCTTATCTAGCCTAAAATTTGTTCTATTTGGTAATAGTCCAATATTATAAGCAGATAAGGGCGGCCATATACGGGCAGTTTGAGCAGTTAATGGTTGAACAACTAACACTCACTCTTATTAACGGATTGTCAAGTGCAGTTGCAAATCTAACCCCCATGACACGAGTTGACCTAGCTTGGGGGTCGAGGGTACTTGAGTGCTCTTAACTGCTCGAGCTGTCTCGTGTAAAGTTGGTATTGCAGTCGTAACTTGAGACGGTGAATCGGTACTGCTGGCTCCGCTCTACGTTGACACTACCATAATATGTCATATCTCATAATATCGAATTCAGCTAGTTCCCATCGTCCGTATGTATGTGTGATATGTGTTAATATTCGTGTTTTGTCTCGCAGAAAACACGGGTCCCTGTAAGTATGTCGTTTAGTGCCATTTTGTGCCTAACTTCACCATTCTGTCACTTCCATATTAACTTTCGACTTTTTCGTATTTTTCTCGTCATATCTTGATAAGAAATCAATCTGTTTGTCTATGTACACTTGCGACAGAATACTGAAATATTATAATACGTTATTTATAATAAGGACCTGTTTCACTAATAAACTTTCTTTGAGAAATAAATATATTTTAGCAGTTTTTGGGCAAGGATACCTGTTAAATTCACTAGTTAGATAAAGTTTATTTGGTGGTTATGAAATAGGCCCAAAGTGTCTAATTTTTGACATTTTGTCCTTACAATAAATGTCAAAAAATAGTCTAGCGATTGGAGCACCTTAAGATTTATTCCAGTATTCGGCCGTTAGGGACTACTTATAACTAACCCCTAAAGAAATAAGTTTTTACTATTCGACTAAGTACATGCATATCATCTTAAAATCTGGTGGAATTGTAAGATCTAACAATGTTTTATCCCCTTACTTAAATAGATTCTGTTTTAGTACTTTATTAGTAGAATTACTTGTTTGAGTAGCAAGCAGCAGCAGCACAATACACCTATAGTACGCGACAGGTCGAGTTAGCAATCGGGGTATGAGGCGGGGGACGCCCCGCACACCCGCACGTCACCCGCGCTATTCCGCACTGGGTTTGCGCGGGGGCTATGCGGGCATGCGGGGCGACTCCACCACGATTGCCATCTCAACCTGTCGCGGACTATACCTGTCTAGTTTTTACAAAGTCACTTAGTTTTTTTTTTTTAATTTATTTTTATTAAAAGAATATTAGCCAATGACGATTAATATTCCCCTTTCCCCTCCAACTATGCGTCAAGCTTATGCTAGGAGTAGGTACGACAATAGTGCAACGGGTGGGGTTTGAACCGGCGACCTTTCGGATTTCAGTCCGCTCCTCTAACCGTTGAGCTATTGAGGCTCGGTTTTTTTAAAGAATAATAGTTACTTACTTAGTTACTAGTACTATATATATTTTTGTCTGTTTTCTTCGTCATTGCTGCGAATCGTGACTCCTTCCTATTATCACATAATGGTGGAGGTATTCTTTTTCACGTTCGGTTAAGATAACAGAAAAACAAATACGAGTAGACTAGTAAAAAGTTTTTCCATCAAACAAACACTAACTATTTTCTTATCGTAACATCTGAAGGTCGTTATACCGTTATGTTAGATAGTCCAAAGATAAAAGATCCAATATCAAGAGCATAGACAAGCTAAGAAGTCGACTTTAGTACTACTTGTGACTTAGTTGTATCAAATCCTCTGAAGAGGCTACATTGTTTTATTAACTTAACACATTCAAACAAGCGATTATAGTCTTTATACAAGTAGATATATACATGGTTTTTGCGTGAAGTGTAAGGGATTATGTGAAAATACGATGTGCGATGTTTTTTAAAAAGTGCAGGAAATGCCGACGGAAATGTATGTTTTTTTTCTTTCAATTAAGTTAATCGGCTTATGTTCTGGTATTTGACTTATAAGTGTCACCTTACTTATTCGGAAATCGTACGAAAAAGTGTACATAAGTTAATCCACAGTTTTAGTACCTGTATGTTTAACAGATATATATAAAATCAAAGATCAGAAACCGTCTGTATTTTCATTGAGGTTTTGATCACTACACTGTATAAATCAAAGTCAGTCTCTTATATTCTTAAAATAAATAAAATATTGGCTAATTTCAAATTGTGCTGAGCCGATACTTTTTAACCGACTTCCAAAAAGGAGGTGGTTCTCAATTCGGCCCGTTTTTTTTTTTTGAGTTTTTATTTTCAAGTTATCATGTATTGTTTGTCGTAGAAAGTATCCTATGTACATTGTACATATTATCAATATTTAAACCACCCGTGCGAAGCTGGGGCGAGCATCCTGTCAAGCATAAGTTGAAAATAACAGCCAGGCCTTTGTTCAAATCGGGAACTTCTTTTGCGGGATATAATTTTTTAGATATACATAGGAAGCGTAAAATTAAATTCTTGTAAAATATTTAAAAACTTTCTTTCATCAAAGAAATACTTCACTTTCAGTTTTCTCTGTTTCATTTCCACCTTTTTTCTTAGATTTATTAAAAGGTAGTCTCTATAAATCTATGAGAACATCTCTTAATTAAATACTACACTATACAATGGTTCATATTATGTTGATTTGTTTATCAAGTGTATGAAGTGACATCCAACCTTGTCAACTATTCATAATTTTCTAACGATCCATTGTTCTGAATCTGCAAAGATGTAACGTTATCCTGTTAAATATATTATTTAAATAACTATTTATGCATCTTTACATGATTCATACATTCTTTACATTTCGAGTACATTTGTCACGTTTAGAATTTTTAACATATCGCGACTTTTAGGAGTTCATTCTAAGTTTCACTATCTATACCTACCTGATTTCTATTTACATAATTATGCATTTTTTAGTATGACTTTTAAGTAAATTATATTTAAATTGAACTTTTAATTATTATCATGCACATAATTTGCATTTTCATTATGCATTTTCTCTATATATAGAAAAAATATAATATACTAAACACCCACCGGCTTATTATGAGACCGCCTACGCCTGTAAGATAGTCGCGTAAGTTATTTTTCAGTAACTAAGTAAGTACTGTAAATTCCAGTGATGTCAGTAGCATAGAGCGCGCTGAAGAAATTCTTGAGCAACTTGCACTTTGCTGATGTCACTCGCGTTTTCAGTATTCCTGAAGAATACCAATGCATTTTATAGTATTCGATCAGTTGAAGAGATGCTAGCATATTTTCATTTCAGCCGGTGTTTCGCTTAGCCTTATAAGTCATAACTCATAATATTCATTCGTTGTCTCACAATGTAACGTGTATGCTTATCATCCGTCTCATTCTTGCACGCCAGCCCCACAACACGCGGAACTGAGAGGTAAATACATGCTAGTTTATATTTTCTATACATTATATTATATACTTTTCTATTATATATTATATTCTTTTTATATGCAAGCGTTTTTGTTCAAGGCAGAATGGGAAAATTTAAAGAGTGTTTATGAGATTGCAATACATTTTTCGACCGATCCAGTCCAACTCTCAGGAAATCTGAGATTTAGAAAAAAACTATACCTACTTTAATGTAACTCTACCTATAGTACGCGACAGGTCGAGATGGCAATCGGTGTGGGGACGCCCGCCTCATACCCCTATTGTCATCTCGACCTGTCTGATCTTTACCAGATCTTCACCTAATTTATAAGGTACCACCTTGGCGACTCAGATTTTCCCATACTGTCTCAAAGGAACAAAACATTTTCGGCACAGTTTGTTACTATTAATAACAATATCTATACTAATATATGTATATATGTATGTATGTATATGCGAAAGTGTGTCTGTCTGTCTGCTATCTTTCACAAAGATAGCGTGCATAGGGGAGGGACATATGTCACTTTTTACCGACTGCGGAGAAGCCCAAAGGAGGGTTGTCATCCCGAAAAATCAAAGAGTTCCACGGGTTTGCAAGAACCTAAATCCACATGGACGAAGTTGCAGGCGTCATCTACTTGGTACAGAGATAACTTGCATGTTGAAGACGGTTATAAACTTTTATCCTGTAAAACCAAAGAGTTCCCAGGGATTTTTAAGAAAGGAAATCCAGGTGGACGATGTCGCAGGCATCATCTAGTCAAAAATGTTTTGTTACAAACATGTATTATCAATTTATTTATTTTCGATTTAGGCTTGTGTACTCTTACGATTATTATCTAGTTTTCTATTTCAATGCCTTTATATATAATGTAAATATAAATATGTTTTACGCAAATTATGTATTTTAAATTCTATTGCACGATCATACAGTTTCAAGTCACTTGTTTTACATTACATTGCTTACATTATGAATTATGATTTATGATGTACGCATTGAAGTCATGTAATACCTAAGTAGTAGGTAACTAGTAATACAGGTTTCCGAGTCACCGAAGCGTTTCATGCAAGGGCATTTATCTTGTCACAGCATTTGAATCATAATTACATGTTTCTCTCTCGTTTCCGCTATTTTTCTTATTTACAGGTTATTTATTATTTTAATAGAGTTCTAAAACGTTTTTTTTAAACAATCGATTTTAAGGTTGATTCAAAATCACGGAACGCATGTTAGTTTAAAAAAAAAGGCATGTAAGTTAAATAGATCTAAGAAAACATAGAAAACTATAAAACAATCATGATTTAGTGTAATTTAAAGTGTAGGTGGTTCGATAGTTTTTATATAATTATTAATAAAAGCTATTTTTATCAGGCTTTTTAAAGCTATAGTAAGATTCAAATTTATGGGCGTCTGAGAAGATAGATAGTTACTAGTCGCGTCGTCCTAATGACATATGTACAGTACGCGGCCGAAAGTAATGTACATCGACCTTTAGAAGGAGATAGCAGATTTCTAGAGCACTGTCTCTGTCGTAGAGACCGACAAAAGGTCATATAGGTATGAGTGACAGAGACAACGCTCTACAAAGCTGAAATGTCATTCTAAAGGCCGATGTACATTTCTTTCCGCGTGCTGTATGTATGACGGAAAATGTAGCAGTGCCCATTTTCCGTCACTGTCTGTCCGTACTGTACCTGCGCAGAAACGCTCCCACAGCGCACATCTCAGCCGCTAAAAAGATTGAATCGAATTATACTAACCAAAGCCTATACTTAAGTTTTTTTTAATAGGCAGAGTTGAATCCTTATTTAGGCAAAGGTGTCATTCGGTTTACTAATACAAAACTGACAAGTTTAAAAGTATTGACTCACTGTCATATCAATGTAAACTGCTGGTTACAGATACTAGAGATTTAGAAATTCAGCCCGAGTGAATGAAGCTATGGAGTGAGTCAGCTAGTATAAACTACTTAATACATTTGGACCTGTCAACTTTGTAAAGCTTAGAGATCTGCAGAGTGATTAGCTAACTTAGTGTTCAACGCTGTATGATAGCCACCGAGTTCACTTGACATTTATTTTTAATCCATTATTTTGACATTATTTTGACATAAAATATTTTTATATCACTCAGTGAAGCAGCTCATTTGACATTGGTTGGTTCTACACAACCAACCAATTTCAGAGTAAACTAGAGTGAGGAAACTCTGTTGAAATCGTCATCTGTCATATTTAAGGCTAGGCTTGACGTGAAATCAAAGAAACCTAGTAGTTTCATAGCCTACCTAGTCAAAGTCAAAGTCAAAATATGTAGGTAACATTTGACGCGTCGACATTTTGTTAGAAGTTTCCTAACTGTCGTGAATTGTGCCAGTGTCAAATGAGTTAGGTGGCTATTCAGTGTTGAACACTGAGTTAGCAAATCAGCCCGCTGATGTATAACCAAATAGGCACTAAAGCTTATTCAGTTAAGCACAGTCATATTATGTGTATTGAGTGTATCTACAACGTCCAGCGAACGCGTCTTCGGAAGGCTCGCGCGCGTCCGAGGCGGGCGAGGGAGGCCGGGGCTCCACGCTGCCTCGCGCGGCAACCAGCGCCGCCTCGCCCGCGCACAAGTACTCGCCCGAGGCATCGCCCTCGTCCTCCGTCACGAGTGAGGGAGCGCCGTGAGTATACGCAAACCACACACTTACGGCATGCTTTTTCTGCTGTGGGGGTAGCTTAGCATGGCACGGTGCGCGACATTTTCCAGACCGAAAACAACACCGCGTTTACACCGACGACCTCTATGTACTAGTACGCACTAGAGATGCTCGCATATATATATTCTGGCGTGCTCGCTCGAATCAGTAAGTCAGTCGGCAATAATATGGATTCCGACTACGGGTACGGACGAGAATCGCGTGTGACATAAGGCGCGCGAATACAGGCGTATATAAACGAGCTTATAGTTTATAGTGCAAAAAAACCTCAATCCGAAACCGTTCTAAGGCCACGGCCTCGTTCTTCGTCTCGAATGAGAGTATACGCAAACTTACGGCATGCCATTTCCGCTATGGGGGGTAGCTTAGCACGGCAAAGCCAGCAGACACAGTTCATCAACAATATTACATTACATAGTACCTTCCGGCTTCCAGGTACAGAAAGGTTTATTCCGCAAAGACGTTTAAATAAATAGCGATTCTTGCTATCAGTACCCATATTATAAATGCGAAAGTGTGTCGGTTTGTCCTTCAATCACGTCGCAACGGTGCAACGGATTGCCTTGATTTTTTGCATGGGTATAGATAAAATCCTGGAGAGTGACATAGGCTACTTTTTATCCCGGAAAATCAAAGAGTTCCCACGGGATTTAGGAAAAACCTAATTTTACGCGAACGAAGTCGCAGGCATCAGCTAGTGATACAATTAAGTGCAATTCTAATTAAACAAGTTGTGACAGAAGTTTTATACAAAACCTGACCTATACTTGTATGTATAAAATTTTTGTTCGTTCTCCTATTCTATGCATACAGCTTATGGCCACCTATCTGGGCAATAAGGCCTGAATTAACATTTTTGCTTTGCCTTTGGCAATCACATGTCACGATTCCTAATTGGCACATACTACTTGCTGTTTGGTTTGTCTTGCTGCACGTTGCACGGTCGTATAAGCACATGTTGTTTTTTATTTCGGATCTGGTTCGGAAATTCCCTAATGTGGCGTTTTTATTTCCTGCTTTCTTTGAATATTAACAAGGCATGAGTGAGTATGTAAACTACTGTTTGATGATATAAAAATACCCATAAAATACGATTTTAAGTGTTCTGGTTTAGTTCAATTTTATTGTTTAATGCAGTCATCACGATAATGGAAGTCTATCGGACTTCCATTATTGGACGTACCTAAGTCTCTTGTAGGGACTTCCTCACCGTGATATTGCACCACTGTAACCAGCTCAAAAGAAGGTTTCTCAATTATGAGGAGTGAAAGACAATTCCTTCAAAACGACCAATTTGTTTTTGTATTTTTTTGTTTCTATAACTTTGTTTTTCGATTATGGGTATTATATTTAGGTCACCAAAATGTGTTCAGCAGTATTAAAAGTTGCAGTAACAGACAAAAATTAAAAAAAAATGAAGGTTTCTACTGTGCAACAGGTACCCAACACAGTCGGGTTCCAACAACATGTCGGAGGCGACGTTCAGCATCAAACCTATTCTGAACGAGTTGCGTGAGAGACGGGAGGATTATGAGCGGTTAGCCGAGAAAATGGACGCGCTTAAGGTACATAATATGCCCTAGAAATTTAGGAAGAATTTTTAGTTGGTAATGACAGTATTCACTTCACCTTATTAAACGACTTCCAAAAAGGAGGAGGTTCTCAATGTGGTGCGTCTTTTGTCTTCTATAAAATGTACACCGATATCTCCAAGGTGTCTGGACCGATTTGCAATTTTTTTTAATCAACAGCGGAAGAGTTGGTCCCACAATTTTTTTGTATCCAACTCCAATCCTGATGCTGCGGCTTGTCCTTAGACCAGCCTACTCCGTGTCTAATACTTATTGATAGCCACCTAACTCATTAGATTTTTTTTGGGAAAAGCTGGCTAACAATAACTTTGATGTCATTTCAGAACTTATCACAAGAGGTGTCGTTTCTGTCGGCGGCGTTGCAAGAGGAGCGCTTCAAGACGGAGCGGCTGGAGGAGCAAATCAATGATCTCACTGAACTGCATCAAAACGAGGTCAGTCACTATCGCATGCCCAATGGGGATACACACTACCAAATTTTCCCGACAGGTGGCGCATAAGCGAACCAGCCATAGAGGTAGTATAAGTCCCGCAAATTGCTAATGCGTGTGGCCGCCATTTTAGTAACGTCAGCACTAGACTGAAGTTTCGAGCTGATGGTATATTTTTATTTCGGCTGACGTCAAAATGACGTCATTTCGTTGTTAATGTGACATGGTTCCAGCGCAATAGGAATTTACGGGACTTATATAATCTGTGGAAGCGGCTATACTAAGCTAAACGCCATGATTTAGAAGCAAAATTGTCATGTAAACATATGAAACCTCGATAATCTAAGTAAGAAACTATGAAGATGACAGCTTCCATTGGCCGGACTGCATATGCACTGCCCTTCTGTTTTCCCCGCTAATTCCAATATTGGGTCATTCAAAAGAAGATTGAAAAGCATCTTCTACGCAAGGGTGGAGCACCTTAGGCTGTATCCTCACCTACTTTGTGTTATAAAACTCAAGCGAAGGTCAATTTTTTTTGTAATTGTAATTTTTAATACCTACCATACTTTTCCGTACTGCAATTTGCGTAAATAAATCTTGGTCTTTTCCTTTCCGAAGAGAATTTGCTTCGGGCGAAAGTTTTTGGTTATAAAATTAAAATCTGATATGGATGCCTTTTACACTGAAGAAAATCTCTTGCAATTTTTTTAAGAGATAAAACATTGAAAAATATGTATATATTTTCAGGTAGAAAATTTAAAACAAGCACTGACGGACGTAGAGGAAAAAGTTCAATACCAGAGTGAAGAGCGAATACGAGACATACACGAAGCATTAGACCTATGTCAAACTAAAGTGAGTAGCACATTAATGGTACTTGTAGCTTCTCAGAATAAACCTAACATGATTTAACTCTAAAAAAAGTATTTCCTGCAGATCCTCTAACTGATTTTATTTGATATCTGATATGTGATAACTAATCAGAATATTGCGTAGAGTAAAAATACAAATGTATGCCCAGTGTGCTCTGTACAACTAATTTTGGAAAACTCAATTTTTTTTCTTCGTCTTCTACGCTTGGCCCATTACTGAGGACAGGTCTCCTCTTAGAAAGAGATAGGTTTTAGGCTACAATCCACCATGTTGGACAAGTGCGGATTGTCACACTTTACACACCTTTGAGAGCACTATGGAAAACTCACAGCCTAAGATCTTAAGAGAGCGCACTTTGACTTTGCTCAAACTTAAGTTTCAGTTAAAACGAGATATTATGCCAGCGATATAACGCTCTCGTTTTGACAATGTCTTAAGTCTGAGCCAAGACAAAGCGCGCTCTATGGATCTCAACCTCTGGCATGCAGGTTTTTACTTGTTAACATTAATATTCTAAGACATGAAATAGAAATGATTTATTTTATTATGCAGATTAGCAAATTAGAGCAATGGATGGCGGGTGGGGGCGGCGGGGGAGGGGCGGGAGGTGCGGGCGGCGACGCGGGAGGGGCGGCAGCGTTGCCTCCTAGATTGCTACTCGTCAAACTTCTAAATGTGGCCATCACGCTACTGCAACTGGCGTTACTACTGGTTGCTACGGTGGCAGGAGTGGCCATGCCCTTCCTACGCACCAGGTAAGTCTTTGTTACTTTCTAGGTATTAGGGTAATCTAATTAAAGTTATAGATGGTGAGTAGAGGCAGAGGGGGAGGGTCGGGCGAAGCGGGAGGGGCGGCAGCGTTGCCTCCTAGATTGCTACTCGTCAAACTTCTAAATGTGGCCATCACGCTACTGCAACTGGCGTTACTACTGGTTGCTACGGTGGCAGGAGTGGCCATGCCCTTCCTACGCACCAGGTAAGTCTTTGTTACTTTCTAGGTATTAAAGTTATAGATGGTGAGTAGAGGCAGAGGGGGAGGGTCGGGCGAAGCGGGAGGGGCGGCAGCGTTGCCTCCTATATTGCTACTCGTCAAACTTCTAAATGTGGCCATCACGCTGCTGCAACTGGCGTTACCACTGGTTGCTACGGTGGCAGGAGTGGCCATGCCCTTCCTAGGCACCAGGTAAGTCACTGTCATATTCTAGGTTAATATGAAATTGGAGCAATGGATGGCGGGTGAAGGCGGTGTTGAATCAATAATTTATTTAATTCATTCATTCATTCGTATTCATCATTGTAGGACGTAATATCATAGAAAACTTAATAATGATATAGAATAGAATATATTTTTATTCAAGTAAACTTTGCAAGTGCTTTTGAATCGTCAACTAGTTTAATTTACCACTGGTTCGGAATGCCGTTCCTACCGAGAAGAACCTCAGAAACTCGGCGTTTGCTCTTTTCAAGTGATCAATTTACAATATTATTATACCATACTGTACAAGCAATTGCAGCCCCGTGCATTGCTGGAGCGAGCCAAATCCAAGCTTATATTGTATTGTATTGTTTATGTCTGCTAGAGTGCGCGTGCTAACAACAAGCCTAGCGGTAATGGTAGGGGTGATGGTGCTCAAGCAGTGGCCGGAGGTGACGCAACTGTCGGAGCACCTGCTTCGCCGCTTCAAGGAGTACCTACTCGACAAGCACCACGATAGGTAATGCACAACACTCACAACTGTATTACTATAACTAATTTATTGATATATTAATTTATTATTGTATTGAGGCCTCGACACTTAGTACGAGTTTACACAAGTCGACAACGTTGCAAGATTTCGAGTATCGAAATAGTATTTAACGTCAGAGCGAATTGAACCTAAAGCTCCACGTTTTAAAGGTGAACGAGATCAGGTGGTATTAATGGGCTCGACCCGGGCTGGTGTCAAGCCCTGCTGGACCGATTATTGTACCTTGAAACTTTTATAATACTATATAATTCATCCGAGGTGAAAACTTCATTTACGCGATTCAAGCTCCTCATAGGGTCAGATCTATAGAGTGCACTCTAACTTTTCTTAGACTTAAGACAGAGTTAAAACGACACAGATGTATATACCTCTGACATAAATCTATCTCGTTTTAACTCAATCTTCAAGTCAAAGCGCGCTATATAGATCTTAGCCACAGTGATAGTGATTGAAGGTACCTATGACCTCAGCTAGTCTATCCGTTATAAGTTACTACTTGCTTGCATTGCCTGATAGCAATCCTGATAAAATCCTTTTTGTATCAGTGCAAGTAGCATCATCTAATGTCGTATTTGGAGACTGAATGAAGTCGTATTTTCAGTAATTCCTATTCACTGGTTGTAGTAATGGACTAACTCTGACCTTAAACAGACTTTAGGTCCATTATACTTCGACATCGACTTCCTTCGATACTCGAAATCCATCAACGTTATCAAAACGTGCGAGCTCATACTAAGGACAAAGTGTGATGGATCTGTAGGTACTAGTACCCGGCAGGAAATATTGTACATCGACCTTTAGAAAGAGATGGCGGTTTCGTAGAGCATTGTCTCTGTAATTTTTGATATGTATTTAAAATTATTTAGTAATTTCCTTGAAGTGTAGATAAACTACTAAAAAATTATAAAAAATATTGTCTCTGTCGTTGAGACCGACTAAACGTTACATAGGTATGAGTGACAGAGACAACGCTCTACAAAGCCGAAATCTCATTCTAAAGGTGGATGTACAATATTTCTTGCCGGCTACTGTACCTCAACATTAACGCGTGCAATGAAGCGTTGTTCGACGAACGAATGTTGGTCCGATTGCTGTCACACTTTGTGTGTTCGAGCCTTTAGAATGTCCTTTTTGGTGTATGGGGAATGGGTGGATTGATTTATGGACTGAAATAAAAATGATCAAGGATCTATTGAATAAGATAGACGGAGCATTATTTTAATTCTCTAAATTTTATTTGTGCGAGTTAAGTGAGGTTTCCAAGTCTACTTGGGTGAATTTGCGCTTGTCCGCCGTCCGTCATAGCAGAGTTCTCTGACAGACGTATGGACAAATTTCTTCTGAATAACTAAACATAATTTAAACTTATATATAATTTCAGTCATTTTCTGTAGTTAAACAACATAATATCAGTCAATTATTATCGAATAGAAATAAAGTTAATACACTTTTTTATTGCAATAGTTTTATACGCGACGAATCTATAGGTCGCGAGATTTTAATTCGGGGCGAACTACTACTGATACCTACATATCCTTGTCATACACAATTGTCAAAGTATATCTTACTCTTTCGCGCCGAAAAACGGTGAACTGATGCAGCTTACCAAAGTAGAATAAAACCAAAAAACGAAATATTTATAATACAGTTGTACATAATCTCGTATTTACTTAATTGACGATAATTTGGTGTATTTTATTATTTATTGTATTGAATAACTTGTCATTTTTCAGAGCCTTCAACAAAATTGCTCCGTCTATCTTTTTCCCTACTCCTAGTTTAAAACTTAATTGCTTTAAACCTCATTGGTACAAATACCTTAATAATATACAATTTGTTTAAATAGTTTTTTTATAAAGTAATCCCACTTCTGCTCAATATTCATTTTCACCCTAACTCACTACTAGGATAATAATTAATCGAATGTGTACCTTAATACTAACGATATATGGTGTCTTATTGCAATAATTGTTGGGGTGGTATGCAAAGAATTGATGTAAATGACATGTTGTATAGAAGCAGGCGTTACTTTGCGGAAATCCATGATATACAAGGAACCAAAAGCTTAATTTGCTATAATCTGTTGAAACAGACAAATCTGTATGGTTCAACATGCAGCATGCAATATGCACCGCCCGCCCTCCCACTGCTAAACATGCAGGAAAAACCAGACAAAGAAAAGCAAAAATTAGTGGCTGGTTTTTTCTGCATATTTAGCAGGACTAGAAATATCTAGTTTAAATTTTATTTTAAAAAGACTGTTTCGAAACAATACGGGTTATAATTTATGTATAATATAATAAACAATATTATAATTTATTATGGTAAAAATAGTAATCAATTCTTTGAATATCATCCTTTATATAATAAATAATAATTAACAGTAAATAGCAAGTTATTTTATTTATTACATTAACAAAATCTAAGTATTATTATATATTTGTAACACGCTTGTTATGTACAGTAGTACAGTGTATATATTGTATAACTAACATGAACCATATCAATGGGAAAGCTACTACTATTGATATAGTATGTATGAAATTATTGTATTTATATAAGGGTATCTCATTATAAATGAGTAACTAACCATTGACAAACATTTTATTGTAGCTTTTGGACTGGACGCAATTGCAATATATTTATTTATTTACTAACTAATTTTTACAAAAGGTTCCTTCTATATTTTTTTTAAATTTCTTTTTTTTTTAATTCAGGTATGAATGCAAGTCGTTGTGTGGTTGAGTTTGTAGTCGTCGTTTTCGTGGAAACGCTGGTATTGCAATGTTGTCCTGACGGGGTAAACTTTATACGGTCGACAACTCGAACCTTTTCAGTTGTTAAGGTGTTGATTTTAAGTTGCTTCGACTCAATACAGTGTCATGACAAGATAAATAAGTGTAATTTTGTTAGACAAAGTACACCACTAATTTTTAAATATGATATTCTGGATAATTTTCTTGTACACGATTTCTAAACTAATTCGACAGGCCTAAACCTAATGCTATCCTTTTCCGCTAGGAGAATTAATTATGAAAGAGATAGCAATATATTTAGAGCTGTCATCTTAGTTTAGTTTAGATATAGTGTACAACAGAATTAGCCACAGTGTCATGACAAGTTAACTAAGTGTAATTTTGCTAGACAAAGTACATGTATAATTTTTTTTATTTTTTATTATGTGTTTGTGGCGGTGGTCTTTGACTTAAATTTCTTGAAAACAAATTCTCGAAGTTACATATAAGAGAAATATGCTGTGATTTTATTTGATTATTATGTTTAAGATTATAATGTATTCTTTTTTTTTTTAATTTCGATGGACTTCATATAAGTTTTTGATGCTTGCAACATTTTTCGAGTAACTCATTAAACTTATTTAATACTAGATGATGTCGTTCCCCGGGATGCAAGCTATCTCTGTACCAAACATCGTTAAAATCAGTTGAACAGATGGACAGTGAAGGGTTAGCATACAGACAAGCACACATTCGCATTTATAATATTAGTATGAATTTATCTTAAAACATTTGAAATTATGTTATACTTATTTATCTTGATAAAATTGTTGATCAATACTCGATGTAAAAGTTTTGAACAACCATGTCTTGATTTTATTCATAGTAGTTATTCAAAGTCAGAATCTGACCATTTTTGTTAGCCAGAAATCATAAAGCTGACCAATTAGCTGTCTAAATTAATAACTACTATACCTACTCTATTCACGGAAGGAAGTTAGTACGATCTCTCTGTTACGTAATCCCATGCAAATGACAGAGACAAAAATCTCAATGGGCGTGAACCATTTTGAGTCACCAACCAATCACAAACATGTTTTCAAAAAACAATCGAAATTCAATTTGAAAACATGGTTTCGTTTGTGATTGATTGGTGCCTCAAAATGGTTAACGCTTACTGAGATTTTCGTCTGTCATTTTATGGGATTGCGTAACAGAGAGAGCACTGTACTAACTTCTTTCCGTGGATTGAGGATATTAAAATAAATCTGAAGATATGAGTGTTTAAAATCTAATCCTTTTTTTGTATCAGTGTAGAGAAAAAATACTTTTGAAATTTGAGAGTGCTTTAAAGTATGAACAATTATTATTATAAGTAAGAAAAAATCGGGCTGGGTCCCGTAGTAACGTGTGACTATAAGTGTGGATTTTTATGACCGTATTCAATTGCTAACAAGCACTTGACACCTCTGGCTAACTTCATTAACAAATGTTAGCAAGTTTCAGTAAAGTTAAAGACGAGTTGCTCATGTTTGTGTTTAAGTCGTATCGGTATAAGTAAGCTAAGTAAATGTGTGTTTGCGAACGCTTGCTATTGCGACTTTACATCTGACATGCACGCACACTTACGCAATGTATACGGATGAGATCTATAGAGCGCACCTGACTTAGCTTAGACTTAAGACAGAGTTAAAACGAGACAGAGCTATATCTCTTACATAAACCTATCTCCTATCTGAGCTAAGTCAAAGTGCGCTCTATAGATCTCAGCCTACGACGTAACCACAATTAAAGTTCACTCGCCTTCGTGAATTGCAAGAACGTTACCCTACAGTAATTATATTACACTTAGAGCTTTAGAAAGCGATAATGTTGTTAGCGTTTGAATAAGGTGATAGTCGTGTCAGTTCAAACTCTCGAATTAGATGAAAATGAAAAATAAAAAGCGCAAGTTCGATTTTGTTTTTGTGTACAGAAGCTTACCATTGTCACACAAGTATGTATACGTTATTTTTTAAGTAACGCGGTTTTTTTTTATTGGAAGGTATTTTTTTAAAAGTGAGGCCAAATGAGCGTAGGCCCGTAATTTCTACTGCATTAAAATTAGTTGTTACATACAGTGGAAGTAAGACAAGTAGTCTCTGACGGTCATCTGAAGGTGTACCTAACATTACACTCGTTTAGTCTCAGCCTACTGATCTAGATATTTCTGTATTTAGCTGCGTCCGCACCAAAAAAAAAACTGTAAAATTATTGTATCCACATACAAAATGACGGACGTTTATATAAAAGATTCGAATTTACGCCGAAAACTTTTAGCACACGTCGCGAATTTTATTGGTCAGGATGCGGCTTAGTGTTAAAGTGCATAAGTTTAGAAAATTATAAAATTATTTATTTATTGAAATTCGATTGGCTATTTATTTTGTAGGAAAATTTGACTGTTTTTGATGTTTCGGCTTTCGGTACTGAAGGATATGTGGCACAAACTTTGTGAATAAATGTCGAGTTATCTGTCTGTTTCGCTCGCGCTTACCTACGATCTGTAAGTGCGAGCGAAACAGACAGATAACTCGACGACTCAGTTTAAAATGCGTCGACTATAGCAACAAAGCATTGAATGTAAGATATCATAATAAACAAATAATTCATTGAACTTGGCGTCAATCTGTTAAATCTGTTGCAGTTGTAAGGGTGCGTTTGTACTGAAGCGAAGCCAGTCGGCAGTTCGCTTCAGTACAAACGCAAATCAGGTTATTGGGAGGTAATGTGATGAAATTATTATGTCATCTGACGATAACCTGATTGGTCGAAAACACACGTCTCCACTTCTTATGCGGAGCGGAACGGACACGTACCCTCAGGTCCGGTTTCCGACAAGGCGAAACGGAACGGAACGAATAAAAGACGTGGAAAAATTATCACATCTTTTAAAAATCTGATTCGACTGAACATCCGCTCCGCTTAGGTGGACACCGGGCCTTAGAGTGTCTGTCAACTTAAGCGGAACTGAGAGGAGACGTGCAGCTACGACAAATCGGATTACTGAGAGACGTGATAAAAATATTATCATTTCATCTATTATTAATCTTATCGGTCTTTAAATCACGTCTTTCACCCTCTTTTCGAGGTTTATTAATAAATTTCGTGTTACTAATCCTTTTGGAGAAGCCAAAATGTTTTATATTTATTAGAACGGCTTTTTAATATTGATGTCGAATAAATGAAAGCCAATAAATATTCTAGCGACGTTTGTAGCTATGTTGAAAAGTTTGTTTTTAGAAATTGGCGGGTGAACTATTTCTTATGTAACAAATTAATTGTAGAAAAACTCAAACCTTTTAACTGTTACTTAGGTTATATTATGAGTTATGATTTATATGTTTTTAAACGGCATTTTCAAATTACAATAGGTACTTTCCAAAATTTACTAGTTTTATTAACAAGTTTCAAAATATATAGTAGTTTTGTGACTCTTTAGTTGGCGTTGTAAACCACATTCGAGAAATTCACGATTCCATTCAATGTCGAAACAAGCTTATGAAAAAAATTAAATATCTTTATGAGAAATAGGTATCTACTCCCGCTAAGGACTTAACAACTACTTTTAGGTATAAATTGTTTTTCTAATTATATTTATATAATACCTAATATGAACATTCCAAATTTCTTACTGATCGAATAGTTTTATCGGATGCATCCTGAATTATGTCAGAAACAGGGCGTTACATTTCTAAACTGTATCATCCCTCACTACGTGACGCGCGTTGAGTAAAATGAAGGTCTAGTATTTTATGACCATAAAAATACACCGACAAAACGACACATTTGATACTGGTGTATTTCTAAACATAAACAAGGTGAAAATAAAATACTCAATAAAAAAATCACGACTGTGTTTAATCAACTGATCTAGTAAAAATAATAACAGAAACATACATTCTAAATTCGCATCCCGTTTCCGCACTGTCTTTGGTAAAAAATACTACAACTTGATTTGATTTAACGCACGTCCCGATGATTGGACCGTTTTAAGTGTGCCTATACCATTATTCTAGATCTAGAAAATCTGCAGCACATTAGTGTGTTGTAATGTGTCGCAACTTCTGGCGCGCAGAAGTTACCAATTAATGCGCGTCTAACAGATCAGGTTTGGATATCTTTATATTATAAATACAGTTTTATTATAAGTATGATTGTAAATGTGTTGACTCCGATCATTTCGCATCAAAACGAAAACTAAAACAACACAATAGTGTGTTCGCACCTTTACCACATTCTACCCTCCAAATTCGTAAAATGCTCAAAATTGGAGTATTCTATTTAAAATTGTATTATTGTAATTTGTATATTGTGTAAATATTTTTTTTACTCTGTGCCGTAGTTATTTTGTCACTGTAAAGATTTTCATTTTTTGTATTTTTAGTAAGTGTATCACAATTTAATCATTTTTTTTTTGCTATGTTGGGCAAGTCCATGGAAATCAATATAATAAAAGAAAGGCAACTAAAACAGGTGATTTAAAAAGAAATTGTTGAGGATTACTAGAAAAACCAGTAGTTCTTTAATGGTTCTTAATGACACCTGGAAAGGATATATGTCTTTTAAAGAATACGTCGATTTAGTGGTCACCCCACACAACCTTCTTAAAGAACCTTAAATTAAAAAAAGCCGTTTTCGTGCCACTTTCTTTACTACGCACCTATTACGTCCACAAATTATTTTAACCTAACCCGCTTAACATAGCAAAATGTTTATCTACAAAATGTAAAATCTGAGATTATTTTTCGACAAATAAATGTGTATTATAAAGCCGCTTTATAATTCTGTTGAAGCTCTCCCATTATTGTATGTGCTGTAGTGTATGCAGTATGATTATATATTGATATGACATGTAAAATAATTCATTTTTGTTGCCGGCTATGGATTGAAATAAATCATCACAATTTTATTCAAAAATGACTTTCATTTCTTCTACATTCATATAGTTTACTCTTATTATTAGTCCGCAAAACTGACTAGATATACAGAAATATTATTTGTTAATTGTCTACTAGATGTGAACGTGACATGCGCGATTAGGTGGTACAATAACTACAGCGCAACAAAAACACAAACTTATACAAATAGCTATATACTAACAAACAAAAAAAAGGTTAACTTACGACTAACAATTAACAGATTACTTACTAACTTATCAAATTTTCTTGTAGAATCAATAGTTTACCCTTTGGGGTTGCGTCCGTCCGTCTGCTCGGCTGTCTGTCAGTGGGCTTATCTCATGAACCGTACATAGGTACAGTGTTGAAAATTTCACAGAATGTACCCGTATATCATCTTATTGCTGTTATAATAACAATAACAAAGATTTCAAAATGGCCGTCATGAAAAAAAGAGCAGTTATTTCTTACATGATGATACGGCACCTGTCGTGTGCGAGTCGGACTCGCACTTGACCCAATTTTTTTGTCGCTCTTGTTTTAACGGTGATGGAAAACATCGTGTGGAAACCTGCATGTCTGAGACTTCTCTATAATGTTATCAAAGATCAAAAGTGTGTCAAGTCTGCCTATGCGCAATTAGCCGGCGTGGTAGACTATGCCCAAACCATTCTCATTCTAAGAAGATACCCGTACTCAGTAGTGAGCTGGCAAGGAGATCACGATGATGGGGTTTTAGAAACAACACAGGTTACACAAAAACTAAACAGTAATTTGGTAAACACTTTTTATTGTAAAAAACAAAATATAGAAAAACATACAAAAATAAATTCCCATAGGTTATAATGACTAAAATCTACACTAATTGTAGTTACTCTTAAGGCATGTTTAGCTTAGCCTTAACACCAAATTAATTACACAATACTTCCAGTTTATTCATGATCTATTGGCTATAAATTAATAGGTAGGTAGGTATAAGTCCCGCAAATTGCTAATACGCGTGGTCGCCATTTTAGTGACGTCAGCACTAGACTAAAGTTTCGAGCTGATGGTATATATTTACTTAAATATACGTCAAATGACGACATTTAGATGTTCCACGGTTCCAGCGCAATAGCAATTTGCGGGACTTATACACAGATTTAAGAAATATCGACTGTGACTGGCAACATGTCCTATCTCAAAACGATTGCACTTTATACTTATTAGATTTCGTACTTTGCAGCGACAGTTCCAAGATCTAGCTTGAACATTTTCGCCGCACCGCTTCATCATGCCTTAGTTGACAGGTATGTACTCTTATGACTGCATAGTCGCTGAGGCCTAAAATCACAATTTCTTTGTAGTTATAGTACGCGACAGGTTCAACCTGGAGATTGATCTATAGTCCGCGAAAGGTTGAGATCAATCTCATTTCAAGGCTGATGGTCAATCTCATCAAAACAATTTATATAATTAATGCATCTATTTACAATAAAATAAATTCTATAGGTACTAATTAATATTCTAAATGCGAAAAGCATCTTTCTCTTTTTTATTAACGATATTACAAAAAAAAAATCATCTAATCCACCATACCAGCCCTCCGGTCCCCCGTGGATTCGACGACACAGCATGACAGGTCCTTAAAAAAGGATTTAGCATCCTCGCCCCACGAGCCCAAAGTCTCCACGCCTAAAGGCACAAATATGAAACTTGGCATCCCACACAAGCGACCTTCCTTTCTTGTTTTGAATAAATAAAAATAAATAATTAAGGATTGTCATCAAAGCAAAAATTAATAGTAAAATTATTCATTAGCAGTGACGGACGAAGAACGCACAGGTGCCAAATTATCAGGCTTTGGTGGCAACGCAGGTTTCTCTATAATATTTATATGATCATTGAAATTCGGATCTGTATTTTCATCAGTTTTCTCGTTCACTTCGTATACATAATTATTTTTATCGAACACAGTAGATGCCAAATCGCTTTGTACGTGTAAGGGCGACTCTAATTCACTCTGTGCCAAATTATTATCCAATATTAGTGAGTCTTCGGTTTGTTTCAATACACCATCCAAAGTGACTGGTGCGTCGATTTCGCTATTCTCTACAACTTGAACTGCAATGGTGTCCGACCTGATAAGAGGAAATATTTTTAATCCTGATTAGAAATGTCTTATAATTCACTTAGAAATAAATAAAAATTCAATCAATAGTGTATGTTTGTAGTTGCTTATGCATTGATCTGATATAGAAAAAAAATATTATTTTTTTCGCTATTTTCTACAACTTGAACTGCAGACTTAATAAGAGGAAATATTTATAATCCTGATTAAAGATGTCTTATTCACGTCGAAGCATAGAATATTAATCATGGAATTATGATTGAACAGTGTAAGTATGTATGTATTTGCTTATGCATCTAACTAGGTATGATATTATAGAAATAGAAATTAGAAAGATTTTTATTTACATAAACTTTTAGAAGTGTTTTTGAATCATTACTGAATCTGCCACAGCCCTTCCTAGTGAGAAGAACCAGCAAGAAACTCGGTGACTGCTCTTTTGAAATAACCGATTTACAATACCTACTATTATTCCAAAAATATAAGTAAGCATTGCAGTACTTCGCATTGCTGGAGCGAGTTCTACTATATGAAAATATATGATTCGATATACATTTATACGATGACATTTTTATGCATAGACATCTTCTATGTAAACACGTCTCATCTTAGGTATCTATAACATAACTAACATTACATCATATCATAACTTTCCATCAGGTGTAATTATGGTAAAAATACGGTCAAATTGTTTAATTCAATATAGGCACACGCTTATATTGAATAGAAAAAACAATATCAATATTTTTAATTGTAGCATTTTTCTAATCATTGTTAGAATACGAATTCGCAAATCTTCACATAATATAATAATATTTATAGCCCCAATAGACCGATATTTACAAGCTGCTATATATCACAATTTATATAATTTTATGTATAAACATACCTTTATTGCTTGTCCTGTAACCAATATAAAGCAATCTGACACCGGACACAAGAAAAGAAACACTTAAACACGTATAAAAAGCACCCAAAGGCCACATGAAACAGATAGTGTGCATCGCTGCCGTCTTAATTCAGCAGTTTGCTGCAAAAAGTATTTTTTGATTTATCGTCAAAAACTTGGAAATTTTCAAAAACTGATGTTCCTAAAAAATAATGCTCCATACGACCAATATTGTTATTTAGTGTTTTAGTTTGGTCTTTTCCATGTTTTTGGCGATAACTCAAAAAAGACTTTTTGCAGTTTTAACCTCTTTTTAGAAATAGGACGGAGATTGGCTTAGATGAAAAGAAAATGTGTTTTCCAAAAGTTTTTGGTTCAAGTTAAAATGTGAACCTTGCTCGAATGACGTCTGAACAGCACAAGTTTCACATTTAACTTTAGACAGTAGAATAAAGTACTTTAGAAGGAGATAGCAGATTTGTAGAGCGCTGTTCCTGTCGTTGAGACCGACAAAATGTCATATAGGTATGAGTGACAGAGACAACGCTCTACAAAGTCGAACTGTACGCCGCGTACTGTAACCAATTTTGTGCTAATGATCTTGATATTCTCTCACAAACATAACACGTGAAAAAGAAAAAAAGAAACTAACACCCGTATACACAATCATTATTTTGAAATCTCAGTGCATCAAACGCACAGTGTAGGTTCCACCAAACAGATCATTGAAAATGGACGTACTGTTCAGTAATGATTGGTAGAACCCTACACCACAGTATAAAGAGGGGCACAGTAGTCCGACGCCTTTGATCACGTGGTAAATGACAACTACCCTCTTTTTTTCAATTAAACTATTACAAGTATTTTTGAATCATCAACAGCATCTTCAACATAAGACCCCAACTACGTAGGCGAGTTCGGGTCGCGCGCTTCGTCGTCCCATACTTGCTGTCTAGACGGCTTCGTCGAAGCTCTGCATGTAAAATCCTTATTCAGTGGCTACACTACACTATACGTTCGCGTTCATAGTAATTATTCCGGGGGTAAGTGTACAAAACAAATTCTCTGTTTATATTGTATGAACAATTTTATTATCGACGCTCAAGTTCAGTAGTTCAAAAGATAGTTTTTTTTAATAGATAGGTGTATCTAAATATATAAAAGGAAAAGGTGACTGACTGACTGACTGACTGACTGATATATCAACGCACAGCTCAAACTACTGGACGGATCGTGCTGAAATTTGGCATGCTGATAGCTATTATGACGTAGGTGTCTGCTAAGAAAGGATTTTTGAAAATTCAACTCTTGAGGGGGTGAAATAGGGGTTCGAAATTTTGTGTAGTCCACGCAGACGAAGTCGCGAGCATAAGCTAGTTAAAGATAAAATGAAAAATAAATTTCAATTCCGATTTATTTATTTATATGCTTACATTATTTTAAACATTAATGACAGCTAGCATATCGCTATAGCTTAGCATTGTATAGTATAGGGGTAAAATAGCTCTTACTATTATTTTGTTTCGCATCTCTTATACTATGTTATGAGAGTTAAGATTATTATAGCGATCAATATTAGTTGATTTCTTAAAAAAATAAATCTAAAATCGATAAAAAATTACTAAACAACATAAAATGTTTAACAAAATAAAAATTTACATTTAAAAATTAAAATATTATTTTATATTTAAAATAAATCGTTGTATCCCATGGGAATGTCACATATCAATAAATCTCTACGAAAATTTACCAAAAAATATTAACTTATCATAAGAAATATACAATGCGTAATTTATTTTTATTTTTATGGGATCTTCATAATAAGTAAATATATATCAGTTGAAAATAAATGCCGATCGGGAATGGTATATTCGAGGAATGTGGGCATTTCAAATATTTAATGTATTTAAAAAAAACCTATCTCTAATCTAGAGCTTCTCTATAAAAAGAATCAAATGTAAAAAGCCCCTTAATTTTCCTGTATAGTTTTTAGTTTTAAAATTACCACGATTATTCAATGTTGCGATTAAAAGTAATTTATAGTATAATATTTTCCAAATATTGACATTTAAGTACCAAATCGTAGGAAAATTTTCCACTGCCTCAAAACAAGGCTTTCTAACTTACGTGGGACTATTTATTAATTACGTCATACATAAAGGGGAATTGAAGGGAACCTCTTACAGCAGTTATAATAATATAGTATACGCAAATATGCCAACCGTTGCACTATTATCGTACCCTAATCTTAAGAGGCTTAGTTGGAGGGGAAAGGAGAACATTATAGTCATGATTAATATATTTTTAATAAGTTTTTCAAAAAAAAAATCTTTAAAAAATGAAACGTAATGAAATGTTGCTAATTCTCTTGTAAAAAAAAATATTATCTAAAAAAATATTAGGGATTATTTTACTCAAAATATTGAGTAAAGTATAATGTCACAAAAGGAAAGGGGTCACAGTATATTTTTCTATATGACGTAAATAATGAATAGCCCATATTAAACTGTACCAAACAACATTCACATATAGCAAAAATTGACTTTCCAAGCAATTCTTTATTCCCAAGCGATGATTTTTGATTCGTTGTAAAAATGTATAAAAAACATTGACACTTTTTAATACTAACGTTGATAAGTACTAAATAAGCCTGGCATATATTTTCATTTCGTTATCGAAGTTTTTCATACCGTCGATTCAGGCTTAGGCCTAAAACACACAGGCGACTGTCTTAATTTCTTCTAGCCGCGTTTAAACTGCGCCAATGAAGAAAAGAATGCCCTCTCACTCGCACGCTACACCCGTGTAAAGTGCGCGAGCGAGAAGGCATGATCATCGCCGGCATTACTTCACTGGCGCGGGTATGTGTTTTGGCACTCCAATAAGTTATCCTTAACATTACATGCGCGTTACGTACACAATATATTTGTTACAATCTTAACTAATTCCCATCCTAGCAACACAATTATGTTCATATTCGGGACATCACAATACATAAACAATTCCATCACCGGGCAACAGTATAAGAAAAGCCAGTAGATCAGCCGAAAGGAGAATCTTAATTATTTACACAGTATAAAAAATTGCAAAAGATTGCTGTGCATATTTTATAAGACCTGTGCACACAGATGTTTGTTGTATATATAAGAGCAAATGCATTCTGTGTCGTCAAATTTGACACTTCTTCATAAAAGAAATGTCAAGTTTGAGGTCAAAAGGTCCTATATCTAACACCGTTGTCTTAGCCAAATCGAAAATATTTAGATATGGCCTCATATTTTCAAAAGTAAAAAAGCGTGCGATTATTATAGTGCTTCCCTCATAGAAGTTTTAGAAATTTGGTTTACAGCACTGCATGACCTAAACCCGCACTTAAATAACAATATTATCTGTGACTTAAGTTGTAACTTTTTACACCTGTGCAAAAAATAATACTTACGTCAGAGATAAGTGTCATTTATGTGGCGGTTTAGGTCACACAAACAACGAGCTATAAAATACATGTACCGTAATGTAAAAAATTGTACATCTTAGTGATATTTTATAAAATGTTTTTATAACATTAATTTTAAGACTTCTGTGTGGAAAATTACCGAAAAATATCGGTGTGCATAAGCTCCTCAAGTAATCATTGTACGACAAATGACGCAAGTGTGTGCAGAGCCTTTCGGGTGATATGCTGCTTTATTTATACTGTGACCAACACCAATTCACATAATAACATATTTATATGTATAAATAGGTACACGGATTTACGGAATGTACGGACAGTCTGTAATAAAAAAAATATGTTAGGCCATTTTAAGTTATATTTTTATTTAACTTAATAATATTATTTTTTTGTTAGGTGGGTCAAAATCGAGTACTTAATTTGTATTTTCATTGGCCTCTCAAAACAACGTTTAAATTAATTAGCAATTTATACTGTGTTTGTTCTTGTAAAATTAAGAAAATTTAGGATAAAGTATATTTAACACAAATAATATTAAAAAAAAATGGAATATCAGAAACTACTTTGAAGCACATTAATTTCTAAACATAATCAGCCTCTTCATAAGTTGATTTGAATTCGGACTTTTCCCATAATAATCTTAAATTTCGAGAAGAAACAAACTATAGAAATAACAACTTTGCAATATTTTGTACAATATTATAGAGTACAAAATAAAATAATTAAGTATTTTGCGATCTAATTAGGCAACGTGTTCAGATAACTATATTCTTAGAAATAATTATGTATATAATATAATAGTAATACATATCAATATGGCTTCCACGATCACAAAATAAGCTCAAATCAAAGTCTTTAATCTTGGATCCGGTTTATTTTACAGTTAGTGCACGGCATAAAATAAATGAATAAAAACCCGCCGCGCTTTTAAATATTTATTTAATAAAATAAATAAAATATATATCAAAAAATAACATATCATAAATTGTTATATATAGAGTTAAGTTTTGTATCTTTTGATTAAAAAAAACCATGTCGAATTGTTTTTTCAAAGCATACGAAATCTATATTTTAACAAAACAACCGTCTTTTTTATAATAACACTAGCTGATCCCCGCGGCTTCGCCCGCGTAGATTTAGGTTTTTAAAGATCTCGTATAGCATATGTCACTCAGGAATAATGTAGTACTGGTGAAAGAATTTTTTAAGGTGACGCAGTACGTTCGACCGAAATTGGCAGCGCACGTGGGTAATCTATTTGCTTTTCACTTGACATTGTATGAGAAAGATGAGAGGCACGATGATTTTCACCGAAATCAAGCGCGCGAAAAGGGTATAGAAAAAGTATTTTTGAGAAAAAACTACTGAATTTATGTTTGTAAAGTAAAGTTATTTCGACTAATGAATAAATAAACTATGTCTAATGATAATTTTTTTTAGAATTTTCATATCCCTAATCTTATTTATTTACGCCCAAAGTTGTCATAAATTTAGTGCTGAAATAGGAATCTTTTGAGGCTCGTAACTCTTAAATCAATATTTTTTTCAATGTTTTATATATCATTGAACCTAGATAATGACGAGATAAATCGATATAATTCTTAGTTTTATGCGTACAGTATCGAATATTGTTGTATTTTCCCTCCTACGTTTGTATGGAGAAAGCACCAAACTGAGCTACCTTAAGTCGGTTCAGTAGTTCCAAAGATTACCCCCTACAAACAAACTTAACGACATGACCTCTTTATATAATATAAGTAATAAGTAAATAAGTAATAAGTATAAGTATAACTATAGATAATAACTGTTTTTATAATAATAGTTATTTCCAAAGCGCGACGGTTTTTCTTCCTTTATTGGCGATAAAGGTAAGGGAAAGTGGGGGCGGGGGAATATAATATGGTCCCATGTGAGAGCGAGACAAAGTACAAGAAAGAGACAATGCTTCTTTCAATGAGGGGGGGGGGGGGGGATAAATAGTAGACACGCGAACACTTTCATGATCATCTTGGGCTTTCTGAATCCATTATGAGTGAGTGAGACAGAGTACAAAAGAGAGAGATATATAATGCTTCTCTTCTATGAGATGACCAATGATGCCTCACGATTTTTTTATATTAGTGTATATGTAATTATTTTGAAAGCGCGGCGGTTTTTCGTTCTATCATGGAGGGGATATGGGCAAAAGGGGGGAGGGTGTATAATATAGTATGGTCCATCTTACGCGTGCGTGGGCGCGTCCATGGTTGGGATGTAGTCGAGGGCCATGAGACACGCGAACACTGTCATGATCATCTTGGGCTTTCTCTCGGTTATGTCTTCGGGAAGCGCGTACACTCTCGCGCCGCAGCGTCGGGCCATGGAAACCGCGTATTTCGCGTTTGCTAGATTCTCCTGTGAATCAATGAAAAAATAATTAGATTAAAGTAAACCTCCGACTAAAAATTCGTAACAAAACATCTTTATTTGAGGCTGCACAAAACCTTTTTTAGAATATAAATAACGGGTACGCGACCTCCGGCGAGTCTCCCGTGGACCTCTGAGTACGCGACAGGTGGAAACGGCAATCAAGGTATGAGGCGTGGCAACGTCCCGCTCACCCGCACATCACGGGTTAGCGCAGGGGCTGTACGGGGCGTTCCCTCCCCGATTGCCATTTCAACATGTTGCGTACCATAAGTGTGAAGTCATACCTCTGCGTTGCCTCCAGGCAAGACTAAGTCGTAGTTGATAGCGCCAGGTTTGATTGCATCGATCAGATCCAGTACCACCTTACCATCCGCCAACACTTCGTCCTGAAAACAGAAGTGTACATCAGCAAGTTTTGTTCTAATTCAAAATTCTTTATTGCGAATATGGGTAAACCTCACTAGTTGATGCCCGCGACTTTAAATCACGCAGGAACTTTGATTTTCCGGGATAAAAAGTAGCCTATGTCATTCTCTAGGTCTTACCCATGCAAAAAACAAGGATTCAATTCCACCCTTCATCGGTTTTAAAAAATTCACTCGTGGAAAGTCGGGGCAGATCAGTTAGTTTTATTAAATAACCGCCACCGATAGCTCAAAATATCCAAACTTCTATGTTCATGACCCTTTGACTTACCTGGAAGCTCTTAATAGAAGACGTTTTGCCGGCGGACTGCAGTTTATTGTTGACCCATTGCACGATTTCTTTCTCTATAATAGGGTTGCCGGTATTGGCGAGCCGCGTCAAAACGGACAACGTGTATGCGCGCATCAACTGCCAGATTAGAGCTGGAAACGACAAAAAAAAATTGTAAGCAATATTGAAAAAATAAACCAACCTCAGGGTTCCGTAACTCAAAAAGAAAAAGGAGCCCTTATAGGATCGCTCCTTTCTCTGACAGACAGACGAAACGAAGTCGTTGTCTGTCTGTCTGTCAAGGGTACTTCCATTTGACCTAGAATTATGAAATTTGGCAGGTAGTTAGGTCTTATAGCACACGTAATTGAAAAAAATCCGAAAACCGTGAATTTGTGATTACATCACAAAAAAAGTAAAATGTGTTCACAATAAATCACAAAAAAATTGAGTTTGATTTACCTTCTGGTTTAATAAAAGTTAGTCAAAAGTATTTTTTTTACAGAAAAATAAAAGAAGTAAAATTTTCTCACGACTGTAAAATGGCTTGATATGTGAAATTAGACCCTAAGAAACATATGTTTTATTTACATTAACTTATATATTACTTCGTATGGACAGGGTTATTGAACAAACAAAATGGCACCGACTTAGTGGTGCTTTAGCACCAATGCAACCTCGGTGACGTCTGGATTTCAAACGGGTCGTTCATTAGTATCTAAGAGCTGATTTATTTGGTTCCAAAACCGTGAAAAATTTTGTTCGCTTGACCATATCTTGTCATTTATATCGGTGTTTTATTTATTGATACAAAAAGGTGGTTATTACCTAATGTGAGAGTGGCGTTTCCCTCGTTGATGTCCGCGCCAGCGATGCCCACTAGTGAGAAACCAAGTTGTCTGCCCAACTCCACGGCGTAGTTGCAGTTCTCAAGGCGCTCCATGAACTTACGCAGCTTTGAGAATTGACGGTGCACCTGATACAAAATAATATTATACTATATATTGTAAATAGCTAAGTATTGATAGCTGTGATAGCCTAGTGGTTAGGACGTCTGCCTTCTAATCGGAGGTCGGGGGTTTGATCCCGGGCACGCACCTCTAACTTTTCGGAGTTATGTGCGTTTTAATTAATTAAATATCACTTGCTTTAACGGTGAAGGAAAACATCGTGAGGAAACCTGCATTCCTGAGAGTTCTCCATAATGTTCTCAAAGGTGTGTGAAGTCTACCGATCCGCACGTGGCCAGCATGGTAGACTATGGCCAAAACCTTTCTCAGTCTGAGAGGAGACCCGTGCTCTGTAGTGAGCCGGCGATGGGTTGATCATGATGATGATGATATATTGTAAATATATAAAAGGGAAAGATGACCGACTGACTGACTGACTGATCTATCAACGCACGGTTCGACTCGAGTCGCCGCGTACGCGAGTTTACCTTTTTCCAGTTGACGATGCCGGGTTTAATGATGTCGTACAGCTGGAAGATGACGAGTCCATCAGTCAGGTCGGAATACAGCCAGTTGACGTGAGGCGCCACGCCCATTGAGTTCATCCAGTTGCGGTACGCTGCAAATTCAAATTTATATTTATTTATTGGCATCCAAAACAGATTACAATAATAACCAAAATAAATAACCTAATTCCATAATACAAAGTTTCGTCCTTATTGTAATCCTAAATGGTTGCACAGCATAACCAGAGTTTAAAAAGCACGCAAATTGTAAATAACAATAAAAATAAATAATAGCCTAATAATTAATTATGTAAGTAGAAATATGTTACTAAATTAATTTAATTCTTTTTCTAAAGAAGATTGGAAATCTGTGATCAAAAATGTCTATATCTACAACCAGCTTAATAAATTCATTATAAGAGCGACACATTCTTATGACAGGATTGTAATATGAGGTATTATTTTTAAAAATTTCAAGAGCAAAAGTTTTAGATCTACGGTTTAGGGTGGCCGGGGATGTGACGTCTAAAAGAAAAATTTAAATACCTTATGTTGAGGTGTATCCAAATCACCCCCATGTATGTTTAGCGATTTTTAGCAGTTTAGGAGATATGAATTTTTTCATGAGTGGTTTTTATTTTTTTTCTCTTTTTGTAAAACGTTTTTGGATATTTTTTTTCGTGGTAATTAGTAACTTTTTTTTACTTTACTTACTTAACTTTTAAGTGAACTTCACTTGGCCGACCACAACTATCTAGTTTCTATATTGGATTGATGAGTGAACTAGTTTGCTCCTTACTCTTTTCCTCCCTTGTTTCGTCCAACTGGTGGTAAGCTCCGTCGTCAGTATCAGCCCTCTGCAGGCCGGGGTGTTGGTTGAACAGATTGGCGACGAAGGCCAAGTTAAGCTTGTAGACTCCGCCAACAACGTCCGCGGGACTGACGAACGCGCGACATTTAAGCTTGGCAGCTTGTTGCAGCATCACTTCTGCACGTCGAAGAAGGTCAGTCTCCTGCAAAGTGTTATCAAATCATTATGAAATTTGATGGAATCGAATTGACTATAGAATTTCGCAAAATCATCGAAGTAACTTCCGAGACGAGCACACTTATTCATTTGAGCAACCTAAGATTTCCTCAAGTCAAAGATACTCGATCTGGGTGTGCTCAAATAGCTGCAATGATTTTTTTTGTGTTGTTTCGGATTGACTATGCTGCGTAGACTCTACTGGCCACTACAGTGTCACCGGGGAGGGTGGTGGGCGAGAGAACATAATCGACAGACCGTACCACCACTATACATGTATGGTGGTGGTACGATCTGGTAATAGGCAAGTCCAAGTTTGGTGATGGTTGTACCAAGAGGCCATATTTGGCAACAAGTTGCACAGGACTCTATGAACAAAAAGATCAAATTGAGATCATAGACATAAAGAAGACATCAAAGACAGACATTAAGATAAAAAAAAAGCCTCAATAGCTCAACTGGTAAAGGAGTGAACTGAAAACCGAAAGGTCGACGGTTCAAACCCCGCCCGTTGCACTATTGTCGTACCTACTCCTAGCACAAGCTTCACGCTTAGTTGGAGAGGAAAGGGGAATATTAGTCATTTAACATGGTTAATATTCTTAAAAAAAAAAAATTAGCTTACGCGTAACGCATCAAGTGTGACGCCGGCATCGTCAGGAGCGATTTGTTTGAGCAGGTAGGAGTAGATCTCTGAATCAGCCACGTCTTGCTGGAAGTTGGTGCAGCGACGCGTCACGCCCGCACTCTGCAACTGGTGGTTGACCCAACGGAGCAGGATTGCTTCGGGCGATAAGGCCAATAAGTCTTCGATTCTTTCCTGGAATTGGAAAATAAATAGGTAAAATAAATAAATCGGTCTCACAGGAGACCGAAGAGCTGGCAGCTACCTCGGACAAAGAATTAGCCTAGCTATTCAAAGGGGGAACGCTGCCAGTATCTTCGGAACCTTGCCTAAAGGGACTCCTTTTAATAATATATTTTAGTTCTAATATTATATTTTTTAAGGTTTTAGTTTTAGTTTAAATTTTTAAGATGTTCACTTTTAGATTAGTATCTTTTAGTTAGTATTTAACATTAGACATAGTTTATTAATTACCATATTTTATAAATACAATATATAATATTTGCATTGAGTAATATCAAGTATGGATTTTAATAAATAAATATAGATTAAATACAGGTTATTTGGTCAATAATAATATGAGTCTTACTTACTTTCTTAAAGTTTGAAGAGACTGAAAACGTCATAGCGTTATGACTCATCAATTACGTCATCGCAAAATCAACATGGCAGATGAACTAATTTTATTTTGATCACTCTTCGATCTTGGTGTTGAGTAAGAGGCCAATTAAGAGGTTTAAAAAATCTATATGACGTCATCACAAATTCAATATCGGTGACATAATACCAGGGAGTAACTGTACATCAAAGTTTTGACAGAAGTGATACTTAAATTTTTTGAACTTACTTGATCATTAAGCAGTTCTGTAAGGCCTGGACAGTGTTCTAGTGTGATCTGGTTGAACAGACCGATGCGAATGATCTGCCACAACAGACCCAGCACCAGGTGAGGTTTCCCTGGAAATAACAAAAATTATGTGTTGAAGATCGTCAATCTACTTTAGACACAGCAAAAAAAACAACGTAGGTTTAAATGAAGTGTGTCATTCCGTCTACTTATCAATACATAATAGTGCATCTATAAACAATTTATAAGCAAAGACTAAATACAGTCTTCGAACAGTGCATGTTGCCAGTGATGACATATATATCTGAGACATGGTCGCTAACTATGGGCCTCATAAGAAAGCTCAGAATCACTCAGCGAGCGATGGAGAGAGCTATGCTTGGAGATTCTCTACGTGATCAAATCAGAAATGAGGAGATCCGTAGGAGAACTAGAGTAACCGACATAGCTCAACGGGTTGCGAAGCTGAAGTGGCAATGGGCAGGGCACATCGTACAACCGATAGACGTTGGGGTCCCAAGGTGCTGGAATGGCGACCTCGCACCGGAAGACGCAGCGTTGGAAGACCCCCCACTAGGTGGACGGACGACATCAGACGAGTCGCAGGAAGCCGCTGGATCCAGGCGGCGCAAGTCCGTGGCGTGTGGAAGTCCCTACAAGAGACCTATGTCCAGCAGTGGACGTCTATTGGTTGATGATGATGATGATAAACAATTTACATTGTTTACGACAAAAGTATTAAAAACTAGCAGACATAGGCTGAGATCTACAGAGCGCACTTTGACTTTGCTCAGACTTAAGATTGAGTTAAAACGAGACAGATTTATGTGAGAGATATAGCTCTGGCTCGTTTTAACTCTGTCTTAAGTCTAAGCTAAGCCAGAGTGCGCTCTATAGATCTCGTCCAAAGACATCCAACTGCTACATAAGAAGAGTAAAGTGTTTGTCTTCACCTTTAGCCAAGTCATGTGCGTCGATGTTGACGATGTTGCAGCCGATGGCCTGGGACGACACCAGCGCGAGAGTCAGGTTCTCGTGCTTGGTGTAGAGCGTGAGATTCTTTTTGTTGATCGCGCGCTCGTCTATCGTGTCCGGGCAGGAGTGGTTTATGACTTTGCTGGAAAGATAGGTAGTTTTAGATTATATTTAAACAGAATCAAAATGTTTTTAATTCAAATAAACTTTTACTTTTAGTTTTGGAAGGAACGATTGAGGGCAAAAGGGCTCCAGGTCGCCAAAGACGCAAATGGTTGGACGATATAAGGGGGTGGACAGGGCTTAGTTACCCAAAGTTGAAAGAGGCGGCTTTAAATAGAGAAGCTTTTCGCATGATGACCTCCAAACTTCGTTTTGAAGAAGGCACGCGATGATGATGATGAAACTTTTACTTATATCTCTAAATATATAAAAGGAAAAGGTGAGTGAGTGACTGACTGACTGACTGATCTACCATAGCGCATAGCTCAAACTACTGGACGGATCGGGCTGAAATTTGGCATGCAGACAGCTATTATGACATAGGTATCCACTAAGAAAAGATTTTTGAAAATTCAACCCCTAAAATAAGGGTTTGAAAATGTAGTCCACGCAGGCAAAGTTGCGCACATAAGCTGGTTATAAACGCAAAAGTGTGTCTATCTGGTAGGTTTTCACTGCCCATCCTTTTAACCGATTTTGATGAAATTTGGTACAGAGATAGCTTGCATCCCGGAAATGGATACATCCCACTTTTTATCCCGGAAAATCAAAGAGATCCCACGGGATTTAAAAAAAATCAAAACTTACGCGGACGAAGACGCTGGCAACATCTAGTAGCCCAAAGAGGATATTTTTATAGATTACTCACCACAAAATAAGTCCATCTTTAAGTTTCTCATACAGCTGTTTGCCTTCAGGGTCTATGGGTAGGAGGTGCTTTAAATCTGGATCATGTTCCAGGTTACTATTAATCCAGCCCGAGAAGGCCATCTGTTCCTCCTGACGTACGGAATGTGTTGTGCCTGTAATACAAAATATTTCGAATTAATCAAAAAACCGGCACAGTGCGAGTCGAACACGCACATAAAGGGTTCCGTACTGTCATACAAAAAATAACAATTTTTTTTTAATTCAAATTCAAATTCAAATTTCTTTATTGCGAATATGGGTAAACAGTGCAGATATTACAAAACAAAAAGGTACAGCCAAATTCTGCCTATTAGCATGCAATATGTTATGACTTATGATATACCGAACAACGTGTACATAGTTTTGATTAGTCAAATTAAATACTTAGTCACAAAAAAATACAAATTTAAATGATAATGTTACAAATGTCAAAAATTAAAATAAAACTAAAATTTCTCTACAAGGTAATCATTAATCGAGTAATATGTCTTTTCTAACAATAGTTTTTTCAATTTTATCTTAAATAAAGGAAGTTCTCGCGTCTCAATTATATATTTGGGCAAGTGATTATACAAGAGTGGCCCAGTGGCAAAAAAACTTTTGGAGAAATGAGCGGTTCTACTAGGAGGGTGCCGCAGTTTAAGCACATGCCTTTTACTATTGAAGTTTTCATATAAATTCAAGTTTTTTGTTGGTGATGTAAGCACAAATTCACGGTGTTCGGATTTTCCCTTTACTTGCAGTGCTATAAGACCTACTTACCTGCCAAATTTCATGATTCTAGGTCAACGGGAAGTACCCTAGACATTAGACAATAAAGTGATCCTAAAGGGTTCCTTTTTTCCGTTTGAGGTACGGAAACCTAAACATGACTAGGATAATTAATATACTGACTGACTGGTGTATTATTAGACAGCTAGACACTTGGTTTTGAAACGTGCGACTTTGCATGTTTTACTCGTATAACGTAAACCTCCGTGGCGCAGTGATAAATGCTGTGGTCTTATAATTATTGAGAGGTCCAGGGTTCGATTTCCAGCAGGGGCAATTTGGGAATTTATAATTTCTAGTGTTTCTTCACATTGCTCTGCACTCCGCCAGGGAGGTTGTCAAGACGTATTGCAATATACTCTAAATGAAACTCTATACAAGATGTAAAAAAAACATACAGTCGAATTGAGAACCTCCTCCTTTTTTTGAAGTCGGTTAAAAATCACAGGAACTCACCATCGCTGGATGCTTCGCTCATGCCACCCAAATGTTCAAGGTTCTCCTTTTTACTGACCGCCTGTTTAAATGTGCTTGATACCTGAAATTATTATGTTCGTTTATAAAAGAGCTGTCATTTGAATAGCTTTAACCATCGTAGTACTTCCAAATTATTTGGCTTTAACTTTGATCAAAAATACAACTCCTCACGCGCCATTTTAACTTTATATTTCAAATTTTATGTCAAAAGTACGATTTTAGTCCTTATTTTAAAGGTGAAACTGTACTTTTAACATGACAGTTCACCCATAGAGTTAAAATAGCGCGTGACTAGTCATTTTGTACTGTTTTGTACGGACTATAAATTTATTCGTAATAACTAAGGCCTCGTTCAGGAAGAAGTGCGGTGCGGTCTGCGTAGCGTGGCGCGGCCAAATGAAACTGGGACGCAATGAACTATTACGTACTGTCGATTAGTCGCCCGACGACTCAGTCCATATAAATTACAAAATCTAAATAAGTAAGAAGAAGAAAGAAAGAAAACTAGTTTATTCGTCTTGTGCCTAAGGTACAGACAAAGTAGGTAATGAATCTTTTGCTGACATAATAGTGTTCATGCAGAAGCGTTGTTACGCGCGTTTGGCTTAATATACAGATTTGCTCGTAGTTAGCAAGCGGTGGTCGCCACCACGTGCCACGCAGGTCTGCCAGTCGCTGCATATGCTGTGTATGCGGGCTGGGATAGTTGTCATGCGGGTTTGCTCGTGTGCCGTTGCAGGCTGTTACCTGTTTCTTCGTGAACGAAATCGTAAAACGCGCTGCGCAAGCATGACCGTCCGGATGGATGTACCATGAGAGAATGCCATCCCAAGATTCAGGACCTATTTGGAACCTGACGTGAAATAGCCAGCCATCGTCAGCGTCAGAACGGCTGGCTAATCGTAATATTTCTCCCTCTAACGATAAGATACGAATTATTTGATGTCAGGTACCAAATAGGTACTAAATCTTGGGATGGCTTAACCTTCCAAATTCTCTCATGGTCCATCCATCCTGACGCTAACGCGCAACGCCCATGATTCCCTGAACGAGGCTTTACGCATTTCAATAAAGTACTTATCTCAAAACTGAGTAAGTCAATAAATTAAGGAAATTGTTACAATGGGCTACGCATCACTGGGAATTAATAGTAAAGAATGTCCGTTAAATAGGCTCTATTAGCTTGTTATGGCCCTTTGATTGAATAGCGTTTTAGTTTGGTTCATATTGGATCTATAAAATCGATTAACAATGCTTAATAAGACTTAATAAGTTTATTTGTATGTGCCAATAACCGGAGATAGACAAGTCAATAAAACAATAAATTGATACGACTTTTATTATGGCTTTTATCCAAGTTTATTTGTTTACTTCTTTTTTGAGCTTAATTCGTGAGGCAATCTTAACGAAACTTGGGCCCTTTACGAAACTTAATTATGGCTTATTATCCACTAGCGACCCGCCCCGGCTTCGCATGGGTGCAACGTAGATACTAATGTGGGGTCATTGAGGTGTCATTGCCTCGGAAACTCTCAAATGAGAGGAATTTTTTCCGACCTAATTTACATTATTTCAATTTCTCTAGGGATCTCTAATTTTTTGAAAATTAAACTATAGCTCTAAACCTTCCTCTCGAATCAATCTATCTATTGGTGAAAACCGCATTAAAACCGTTGCGTAGTTTAAAAGATCTACGCGTTCATAGATAGTCAATATACATACATACATACAGACGCGGGAAGCGACTTTATTTTATACTATGTAGAGATTAGTATTTGTTACCTTTTTTTCGACTCAAACCGTGAACCGCTCTTGACGAATTTTGGCCAAGAATCCTGGATGCGGACATAATATTAAACTTTTTATAGCGCGGCGGGAAAACAAATAGTTCCCACGTGATTTATACGAACCTTATTTCACGCGAGGAAAGGTTAGTCATAATCATGACATTATTAAACAGCCTTAATGCGATTTATTATTAAAGGCAAATCGTTTGAACGAAAAGCCAACTTTTATGGGCCTTATTAGATTAATTATTGTATAAGTAGTCTGCTTTTTACACTTCATTAATATATAATCTTGCGCGATTTATTATATTCGTTCTGTCGGTACCAGCCAGCGATCAATTAGAAACGATAAATCGTGACGAAAGTTCAAAGGGTTAAACGCCTCGCTGAGAATTAATAGTAATGTGCTTAATGCCTTTTAAATGGGGCCCTGTTGAGTTATAAAGTTTGTTTATAGCGCTGTGATTGAAAAGCTTGGTTAGTGAAATAAAAATAAATGAATAAATTGGGAAATATTCTGCGTGAGACTTTGGCATGGCGATTTAGGCTTGTTATCGTCAAGAGAACTTGACTAAATATCCACAAGTCAAAGAGGTGAAAATTTAACAGTATGTATATATGATCATACAGTTAAGAGTACGCGACAGGTCCAGATGGCAATCGGGGAGGGAACGCCCCGCACGTCCCCCACGATAACCCGGTGCGGGCGAGTGCGCCTCATACCTCGATTGCCATCTCAACCTGTCACGGACTATATGTATACCTACTTTAATAAAAAAAACCGGCCAAGTGCGAGTCAGGCTCGCGCAATGAGGGTTCCGGACTACAGTCGTATTTTTTCGACATTTGCAGGATAATTCAAAAACTATGATGCATAAAAATAAATAAAAATCTGTTTTAGATTGCACAGGTGAAGACCTTTCATATGATACCCCACTTGATATAGTTATTTACTTAGAAAATTGAAAATACTAATTATTAGTTCATGACCACAATTTAATTTTTTTTTGTGTGATGTAAGCCTAAATTCACGGTTTTCAGATTTTTCCCCAAATGTCAGCTATAAGACCTGCCAAATTTCATGATTCTAGATCAACGGGAAGTACCCTGTAGGTTTCTTGACAGACAGACAGACAGACAGACAACAAAGTGATCCTGTAAGGGTTCCGTACCTCAAAAGGAAAAACGGAACCCTAAAAAGACCACATTAAGAAGAACTTTCTTATATACTTAGTCATAATTGATAGTTTTACTAACTTGCCGGGCTTCGCTTATTGCTACTGACTAATGAGTATACCGGCAGAGATAATATGCTAAAGAGATTACACTGCGTACTACATGCGGTCACAATTGAGACAAATGGGATTACGCTATAGAAAGTGATTGGTTTAGTTGCTAGTTTAATTTAGCATACTATGTTCGTAGGCAATTGAAGCGGTGTTACCCTAGTGGTTGCACGACCGCCTCCTGTTCGGGAGGTCGGAGGTTCGAACCCGGACATGCACTTATAACTTTTCGGAGCTATGTGCGTTTTGAGAAATTAAATATCATTCACTTCAACAGTGAAAGAAAACATCGTGAAGAAATATGCAAGTCTGAGAGATCTCCATAAAATATTATATCAAAGGTGTGTGAAGTCTGCCAATCCGCGAATGGCCAAACCCTTCTTATACTGAGAGAAGACCCGTGCTCGGTAGTGAGCCGGCTATGGGTTGGTCATGATGATGATGAGGCAATGAAACAGGTGCTCACCTGTTGTGCTTTAAGATTTCCGCAGAGATCCTCGAACTCTGATAGAGAAATGCCGTTCTTCCTCATGTCTCCGTTCATACTGCCGTTGACACCACGTCCAGTCTTTCTGCCATTGTCGTTGTACTCCTCAATCATGCATCGCACCTGAAGTTAGAAAATGTTATGTTGTTACGGCTCAGCGCTGCAGTAGTCAAACATTGCAGCATCATAGCCTCAATAGCTCAACGGTTCCAGGAGAGGACTGAATTCTGAAAGGTCGACGGTTCAAACCCCACCCGTTGCATTATTGTCTTACCTACTCTTAGCACAAGCTTTACGCTTAGTTAGAGGGGAAAGGGGAATATTTTTCATTATTAACGTGGCTAATATTCTTTAAAAAAAATATGCTGAGGCAGTAGCCCCTAAATTAGCTCACACAGAATCGTATTTTTGTTTTTGTTTTTTCTAACTCGTACTTTTAAGCTTAGTTTTAATTTTGTAGTTTCTAAAATCTGTATATTTTTCCCTTTAAGTATTGTTCTGTAAGCTAAATAAACCTTTTCTATACGACAACGAACGAAGAAAACGAGCTGACAGGTCCGTCTAGCGAACATGAAGTTTACAACACCGGAGATGTAATACATTACATGGTTTTAAGGAATTTGGCCTATATTGCGGTTATGCCAGCACCACCAGAAGACGGTTGAACAATTGGCATCATCTAATATGGTCAATAAAATTCAAAAGTTGCTTGCATAGGATTCGAATTTCGAAGTCGTGACCAATTTCAATCAACGTTGTTTGACTTAGTCTAGCCTCAGTTCCTCAGATCCAACCAAGTCAACCAGCGTTCCATTTGATTTTTTATATTAACTCAACTCAATTCTTCAGAGGTTTTCCAGTTGCTAAGTTGAAGTGCTCACCTTCCATTGTGGGATTTTGTATCCAACGCCGTCAAGGGCGTCTTTGAGCTCCTTCAAGTCGATGTACCCGTTGCCGCTGGTGTCCAACTGTAACAACATACAAACACTGTTATGACTTGTGTAACCTTTACTGCACTCCATGGTCTCGCTCCAAGTGAAGCGTGAGAGCACGCATTTTGATCAACTTTTAAGAAAGAAAGAGAAAGAAAAATGTTTATTTCTTAAATTGTGCCACACATTACATCTTATAACTAAGAGTTGGTTATTCCGACATCCACTCATTTATGGGCGGGATGCGCACACAATTTTTTTTTGCAAATTAATTTTTTTAACAAACTGTTTTTAAAAATCCCGTGGAAACTCTTTAATTTTCCGGGATAAAAAGTTGCCCATGTTAATTTCCGGGATGCAAGCTACCTTTCTACCTTTTATATAAATCTGTTAAACTTGACTTTCCCCGGTACGTAAGCTAAATCTGTGCCAAATTTCATCAAAATCGGTTAAACTATTCGGCCGTGAAAAGCTAGCAGACAGACAGACAGACTCACTTTCGCATTTATAATATTAGTATAGATTTCTATTTCTATTAATACATAGAGCCTCACTAAGAAATGATTTTCAGAAATTGTACCCGAGCGAAGCCAGGACGGGAGAGCTCTTTAAGTATAATATTTTAAGATAAATTGAGAAGGCAAGAATTCCTCGCTATGAAAATACGGAATATCAAATTTGGAGTTTACTTAGGATCTGTACAAATATAACGAGACCGCTCTCCTTTATAAATATGGAGGTAGATTTTTGTGTATCATTAATATTCCAGTTTCCTCAAAATATACTCCTATTTTCAGTTTAGAAAGACCTCAGAATCGACGCCTGATGCTACTCAAATGAAGCTACATATTTAAAAACAATAATGTAATAGTATCTACGAGTATATATTACCACATATTACTATGTAATCGGATATTTTAATAAATACATTAATATAATTAATTAATTATTTTAAGTACGGTAATGTAATAGACTTATTAATAACTTTGAATTAGGTTATCTTATAATAATATAGGACAGGTTTCGTTCTACTCGCTTTACCAAGTAAACAAGCATGTAACGATAAATTATTGTTTTTTATACGATGCAGGTCATAAATTATGTATTGCAGATACCTCAGTAATAAAGGAAATCGATATCAGTGTTTCTTATACACGATTGGAAACAAAAGTATAAATTAGCTTTTTTTTATAAGAACTGATGTTGAGTAACTAATTTTCCTCATTTCTCTCCAATTAAGCGTTAAGCCTGGAAATTAAATGCGGTACCAGTTTAAACTGACAACATTTCAGATTAAGACCCTCAGGATTAATAGGAAAAGGTACAGTAAAAGCCTTTATTCAAATAAGTTACAATTACTTATTGTTGAATTTGTCAGATAATAATTTGACGTAATGGTGATTAATTGATTAAGTATACCGAGATTTAATTGGTCCTTTAAGAGAGTGAGAACAGAATAGGCGCTCTCGAAATGCGGTGCAGGAGAAGAATCTTCAAAATCACTAAACATGTTCCCGACGAGCTAGTCCATTGTTGATGAAGTCAACATCAAACTTTATCTATCTTCCATTGTTCAAGCTCATATCCTATATTTTTTCGGACATGTGTCTAGGTGTATAGAAAATAAATTAATGGTTTAAGTCAGTGAAAGTCCAAAGAACCGTAGTTCACCAATGAGATGGACGGATCACATAAAGGCTACCATTGAAATTACCCTACATAAGGGTACGTGAAAGGCACCCATCAGAAAGGAGTGGAGACTGGGTCCAGTCTGCCTAGAGTCTAGACTATAGCGCCTAAGAAGAATTGACATACTGAGGCACTCTTAAAATCTTGGATATCTTGGTGACCGCCGACGGTACAAAATATCACTTTCGATATATTAATTTTTAGATCGATTAAGTAAATAAAAAATAATAAATTACACGACCAAATTTATTAAAGTTTAAACCTTGTTTCTTTTCCAAGCCGGCAGTTCAAGACCACTCGAAGGTTATATGGTAATGAAGTAATTCATTGCACTTTATTTTGGCGCCAGTAAAGCCTTTCACAAAGGTTAACCAGATTACTATATTTGGTCACAAATGTAAGCGATTGTCTAGCGCATTTCAGGGATTTGGGTTTTGGTTGTCCTTATAAGGGAAGGATTTTTGGCCGGTCTGCCCAGGGTTAATTGAACGCTCAAATTTAGGAGACTGCGCATTTTGACTTGTATATAAACTTCTAACAATGCATGTTGCCAGTGATGACATATGGATCCGAGACATGGTCGCTAACTATGGGCCTCATAAGAAAACTCAGAGTCACTCAGCGAGCGATGGAGAGAGCTATGCTTGGAGTTTCTCTACGTGGTCAAATTAGAAATTATAGGAGGAGGAGGAGGATAGGTGGCGTGTGGAAGTCCCAATAAGAGACCTATGTCCAGCAGTGGACTTCTATCGGTTGTTGATGATGATGATTTAGAGCATTTTAAAAATCCTGTAGGGACTCATTGATTTTTCGGGATAAAAAGTAGCCTATGTCCTTCCCCGGGATGTAAGCTAACTCTGTACTGAATTTCATCAAAACAGCTTAAACTGTTGGGGCGTCAAAAGCTAGCAGACAGACAGACAGACAGAATTACTTTCGCATTTATAATATTAGTATGGATTGTGCACGTAATACCTCCAACAGAAGTCGCTGGAGGTAGATCGCACTGTTATAAATTAATAATTTTAACATGACGTGCTAATTCGCTGCTTCAGCATTTCAATTTATATAAAGCGAACAACCCGCGAGGCGGCGAAGCAGTCCACATTTCCATATTGAATAGTTAACACTGAAACTACTGTATTCGCGTGAAGTAAAAGTTCCGTGTGTGTGAATTTCCAAATTAAATTCGTTGGACATTTCTTGTGGTTTTTTTTTTTTCAAAAGACTGTCGAAGCGGACCTCCTAACAATTGGTGTCAGAAGTGGGATGCTAAGAAGGTTCACGCAAGAGGACCCTTAGCATCCAAAGAATCCTGAGGTCATCGCAGTCGTGATCGACGATAAGCCTCGCCCCCAGGGTTGAGCCCGCATCACAACCACTAAGCACCGGTTCTACTCAAGATCGACGATAAGTCTCAGCCTGCCAGACTGAGCCCGCATCTCACACGAAGAACGCGAATATCCTGGACTCACTCAAAAACATCAGTGAAATAAATTTTAAGCCTTCAAAATTACGAAATACAATTTCTTCAATATCTTCAGAAACCTACTCGATATCGTCGCCGCGTGAAATACGAGACGCATTCCGTACAGTTCAAAGCCTTCACGTGTCGCAAACGCATCGACCTAATTTAACTTTCAGTGCAGTGACATCAAAGTGAAAACCTTTTTGTGAAAAATAAATCGTGATGTTGGCCGTTATCCTGTAAGTAGTTTATATAATTCTGTATAAAAAGCGTAAATTGTCTTAATTGTATATTTTCGTCCTGTATTTTAAATTTAAATCCTTTTTTTTTCTCTCCATATCTCAGTTTCAGTAATCAAAAATGAGTTTAAAGTCAGAAAGTTCGGACGTAAAAGTGCCTCTCTCTGTGCTCACTAAATTCGTAAGGTCTTATGACGGGAATCAGGAAACTCTTGCCGCGTTCCTAACTAACTGCGATAACGCAATCAGTTTAGCTGTTCCCGACCAGCAAAATATCTTATGTAAATATATAATCTCCCAACTTGAGGGCAAAGCACAATTAGCCTGCAGTTTTAAAAATTTCAATAATTGGGATGAATTAAAATCATATTTAAAAAGCACGTTTGGCGAGAAAAAACACTCGTCCCATCTGCTACTTGATCTCCAAAACTGTAAACAGGGCCAGTCCGAAAGTGTGACACAATATTCTATCAGACTCGAAGCATGCCTAACTCGACTTCAAGCTGATATTCAAAATTCATGCACTGATCGTAATCTCCTTCTAGGCAAAATCACAGCTATGGAAGAACTCGCCTTAAGCTTATTCCAATTAGGTCTTAACCCTAATATTTCTAATATTGTCCGCTGCAGAAACCCTTCGACACTTAATGAAGCAATTTCTCTAGCAGTCGAAGAAGAAAAAATTTTCAAACTTGTAAAAATTACTCAACCAAAACATCCAACTAAATTTTGTTCCTTATGTAAGAAGACCAATCATAGTTTCTCAGAGTGCTTTAAGAAAAAGCACGATTTCACACAGAGATCATCTTTCCATATTCCTCCCGCTAACCCTCAATATTCTGCAGAAACAAGTCAAAGTTCATCAAAGGACTCAAATTTCGTCAAAACCTGTGCCTATTGTAAACACAAAGGACATCTTATCTCAGAATGTCGTAAGCGCCAATATAATAATAATCAGCGTCGGATGAACTCTCACCCTCCGTCGGGTCCCTCTCATAGTAACAGTGCTAATGTTAACATGTATGAATACTCTGAATCCTTAAATGAAGTGACGAATAGTTACGTCCCTGAATCAAAAAACTTAAACTGATTTCGGATGCGTGCCTGCCGAAATCAACAATCCAAAATGGCACTCGAACTACTAAATCCTTTTATACTAATTCCCCCAAATCGTTTACATCTCGGCAATCGCTACATGACTGTCCGAGTCACACTGAATCTTATACCAAATCTTTTATATCCCGGCAATCACCAAAAGACTGCCAAAATATCGCTGAATCATATTATCCTAAATCCTCACTGATTCCTACAAAATCGAATACAAAGCATTCCAAAGAAGATTGCTCAAATAATACTATATCTCATTCTAATTCTTATACTAGCTCTTATACTACAAAATCGTTTAAATCTCAGTTTCCTTCAAATGATCAACTGAGTCTTACAAAATCTAAAGTCATTCAAAATGACCCCCAAAGCAACGCAAGCAAAAGCTCATTGCCTCTTAAAGACGTCCCGATCTTCGAAACAAGCACCCTGAAAAAGTTGGTGTCCTTACCTCATGCATTTTTACAAATAGAATGTAATAAAAAACCTCTCTGTTTCTTAGTTGACACAGGCGCAAGTGTCAGCATTATTAAGCGCTCGTGTTTACCAGCAGAGCCCCAATTGTCTCAAGAAATTATAAAACTCAAAGGCATAAACGATAAAGATTCCTACAGCGAAACTTTAGGAACAGTTGTGCTTAACCTTAATATAAACGACCACACCATTTCTTTTAAATTCCACGTCATAACTGACGCTCTGAATCTGGAATCAGACGGTATCTTAGGTACCGATTTTCTACATTTTTTCCATACTAATATCGATTATAATACAAAATCCCTTACTATCTCAAATTACACTTTACCAATTCATTATTCGAGCCCTAGATATATAATACCGGCTCGCTCCGAAGCTATTGTTGAATGCACTGTCTCAAATGACAAGTTCGAGTTACGTCATTTAAAAGACGCACTCATATTAGATCACTCTATATCCGAAGGTGTATATATAGCAAACTGTATAGTAAGTTTCAAGCCTAATTATAAAGTCAATGTCTCTGTTTTAAATACCACTGAATCTCAAATAGAAATCCAAGACTTCAAGGTTCATTTAACTCCTATAGACTTCTCTGAACTACGCCAAGTGTCTCAATCCCCCGAAATTGTCAACCACGTTTCTAATTCTTCATCAAATCGACTCGATCGTGTTCTAAGTCTTATAAGACACTCACATCTTAACGATGAGGAGAGAAAAGTTCTCTTAGAGTGCTGTTCTGAATACTCTGATATATTTTATCTCGAAGGAGACACTCTAACTCATACTAACGCTATTCAACACTCTATTGACACGGGTAATAGCTCTCCTATTAATGTAAAATCTTACCGTTTTCCCGAATGTCATAAAAACGAAGTCGATTCCCAAATCCAGAAAATGCTACAACAGAAAATTATTAAACCGTCTATCTCTCCATGGAATGCTCCCGTTTGGGTGGTTCCCAAAAAAATGGACGCATCCGGGAAAAAGAAATGGCGAATAGTTATCGACTACCGCCGCCTCAATGACGTCACTGTATCCGAAGTATATCCTATTCCCTTGATCACAGATATCCTAGATCAACTAGGTCATTCCAAATATTTTAGCACACTGGACTTAGTCTCCGGTTTCCATCAAATTCCGCTGAATCCTTCAGATGCACCTAAAACTGGTTTTACTGTAGTCAACACAAATGGTTCAACAGGCCACTACGAATTCACTAGGATGCCGTTCGGACTTAAGAACGCTCCCAGTACTTTTCAACGTCTTATGAACACAGTATTATCAGGTCTTCAAGGTTTACATTGCTATGTCTATTTAGATGACTGTATCATCTATAGTGCAGATCTCAAATCACATTGTGAAAAACTGAAAATGGTATTCAACCGTTTCAGAGATTATAATCTCAAATTACAACCGGATAAATGTGAATTCCTTAGAAAGGAAGTCACCTATCTAGGTCACATTATAACGGATAAAGGTGTCTCTCCAAACCCAGAAAAAATTAAATCAGTCTGTGATTTCCCAATTCCTAAAAATCCTAAAGAAGTAAAATCATTCCTCGGTCTCGTTGGTTATTACCGCCGATTTATTGACAATTTCTCCAAGATCACAAAACCTCTAACATCTTTACTCAAAAAGGATGTCACTTTTCATTGGTCTATAGAACAAGACCAAGCTTTTAACCTCCTGAAGGAAAAGTTAACCTCAGCTCCTCTTCTCCAATACCCTGATTTTTCTCAACCATTTATCGTTACCACAGACGCCAGCAACTACGCCGTTGGCGCAGTGCTATCTCAAGGCCCTGTCGGCAAGGACAAACCAATAGCCTATGCTTCTAGAATCCAATTATCTCAAGGCTCAATCTCTATCTCATATTATCTCAAGCGAAAATCCTGCTAGATTCAAAAGATCTTTAGAATTTGGTGGTGAAATCCTTAAGTTTTTCTTTGGCACTTTAGATGCTGAAGATGCCCGAAAATATGATGCTGCAATTAGCTCTTGTCAGAGATCTGAATCTGAGATATTTCATTTAATGAAAGATAATATTCATATAGTTAAGTCGTCTATTAATACTTTTAATTCTACTATTTCTAGGTTAAATCAAAATGAGATAAAGTTAAACTCTCAGATTAATAAATTAAACGATATATTGTCTTATGTTACTAGTGATAATGAAAAATTAATGTATTTAACTAGATTTAATAGCTTAGTTAATATAATCGAAAGCTCTTTACTAGCTATCTCAAATTTTCTCGATACTGTAATAAACGCAATTTTGTTTTCAAAAGTTAATGTTCTACATCCTTCTGTTCTAAGTCCTGTAAAACTGTATGATGAACTGTCTAAACACAGAAACTCAATCAATAAAGGTTTAGATTTTCCTGTAGCACTAAGTATAGAAAATATACATACCATTATAGATATATCTAAGTTAGTCTCCTATTTCTATAACAATAAGATAGTATTTGTAATACAGATCCCTCTTGTCTCTCCCGTTAAGTATAACGTCTATAAAACAATCCCGCTCCCGACTCCTCATTACGAAGGACAATCCAAAAGTTTTGCCTTAATCAAACCTACTAAACCCTATTTAGCTATAACTGACGATAGATTAAATTACGTATTATTAGATACTTTAAGAGATTGTACTATTTTAAATAGTGAAAATTCCATCTGTAAATTAGAGTCAATTTATTCTGTAAATTCGAATCCTTCATGCGAGACAAAACTTTTAACTGAAGTAACTCTATCTTTACCAAGGGAATGTGAACCGAAAATCCTATATGGTCTTATTGACATATGGCATAAATTAAAAAATAATCAATGGATATTTGTACAGTCAAAAACAAGCAAACTAACTATCAATTGTAATGATAACTTTAAGGATTATTCTATATCTGGCACTGGAATATTAAAACTGAACAAAGGTTGCATTGGTTACTTTAAAACGATTCAATTTATACCTTCTACCATTTCAAATTTAACTATTGATAATAATAACTTTAATATTAATTTTGATATAACTAATGATAACTGCTGCAACCAAGAGATTGTTAACAAAACGATTCCTCTTCTATCACCTATTAACCTAAGTAATATTAATTTAGATTCCTTAAAAAATTCGATAAACCAATTCAACGATCTTGAGTTGCAAATCAACAGGATCCAAGAGGAATCTCATTTTATAAAATATAGCTCGTATTATTCTGCTTTTACTTATATAATTATTTCGTTAATTTTTCTATTTTTATGTTATAAGATTATCAGATGTTTTAAACAACGTAATTGTAACAAATTCTGCATTCAATTTTTTTTCCAATGTAATCGCAAAAAGATTTCGCATAAAGAAAACAAAGCCCAAAGTTCTATTGAAATGTCACAGATAACAGATGATGAAGATAACGCATCTGTAGACCTTCGAAATCTTAGTGCATCAGTGCAAAGAAATCTTTCAAATAATTAAATTATGTAGAATATTTTACCATTTCTCTCCTTTTCCTTTTCTTTTTTTTACTACGCTTTATTTTAAATTAAAGCTTCGTCTAAAGGGGGGAAATGTTATAAATTAATAATTTTAACATGACGTGCTAATTCGCTGCTTCAGCATTTCAATTTATATAAAGCGAACAACCCGCGAGGCGGCGAAGCAGTCCACATTTCCATATTGAATAGTTAACACTGAAACTACTGTATTCGCGTGAAGTAAAAGTTCCGTGTGTGTGAATTTCCAAATTAAATTCGTTGGACATTTCTTGTGGTTTTTTTTTTTCAAAAGACTGTCGAAGCGGACCTCCTAACAGCACGAGCACAACCACTCTGTCAAGAGTATGATTGAGAAGGAGAATAATAATAATTATTATTATTGAAAAATTAAAAAGAGCAACCACCGAGTTTCTTGCTAGTTCTTCTCGGTAGGAACGGCATTCCGAACCAGTGGTAAATTAAAATTACCTGACTATTCATAAGTACTTGTTACACGTACTTGTTGTAAGTTTACATGAATAAAAAAAACATTCTATTCTATTCTATTATACAGTTACGAAGATCATACTAAAGTTACGAGCATTAACTCTAGCATTAAAAGTTTATGGTTACACTTACAGTAATTTAAACGAAAGTGAAAGACTGAAATTCATATTTTTTCCACATGGCCACGGTCCGTTAGCACCGAAATGTGGTAACAAGGTCATCCATTTGTAACTAGTTAAACACTCATAAGAGGATCACTTGTTATAATTACCGCGAAGCGTTACATAATGAGTGCAACAGTGAAAAGCAATCTGGAAAAATATTCAGATGCCGTTTTTGCATGCAAATATTTTCATGAATAAACACTTACGGCCGAAATAATCACTACCCCTATTATAAATGCGAAAGTGTGTCTGTTTGCTGGTTTGTCCTTCAATCACGTCACAACGGAGCAACGGATCGACGTGATTTTTTGCATGAATATAGTTAAAGACCTGGAGAGTGACATAGGCTACTTTTTATCCCGGAAAATCAAGGTGTTCCCACGGGATTTTTTAAAACCTAGTTCCACGCAGACGAAGTCACCTGGCATCAGCTAGTTAATAATAAAATGCAGACAGAATAATAAATTATTAGCAAACCTACAAATAATTAATCGGTCTGTGTGTAATCTGTCGATAAGTTACTTAGCTACGTTGTTATTTTCAAAAAAATATCATACAATTTTTGACTAAACAACTTTGCTATAAAATAAGTTTTCGACAGATTACAGATAGATTTATTAATAATTTCGGTCGTTAAAAAACTCATTTCGTTTTTTTAGCTCTGTTATCGGTGGTAAGTCAAGCATTTAGATGTGTACATGAATTTAAATTGAATTAATCTTTTATCATGTGAGTTGTAACACGCATATGTCTTATGGAATGGACTTATGGAACTGGAGGTTTCAATTTTAGCAAATAAATACGTACTAAACAGTATTTTTTTAACAAAAAATACATTTTTAGTTTAGCTTTATTATACTAAACTTCTTATTTTACATGTTTACTTATTTTATTTGTGCAAAGATAACATCACATAAATTTCATCTTAGCACAAATAAAATAATAATTGGCCTCACGGCATACCGTTTACTGATAACCTTCGTGCTATATCAGCTTAATTGAAAAGAGCGGTGACCCATTAAAATGGCCGGACGTGTATGTTTACTAGTAGTGAGCTTTTTAAGGTCAATGCCACTATCTAGTAGAACTAATATAAGTAAGTAAGAGTAATATAGTAATATCATGATTTATTTTAATTTTTATGGTTCCGTACCTCAAAAGGAAAAACGGAACCCTTGTAGGATCACTTCGTTGTCTGTCTGTCACTCAAGAAATAGTTTTGTGATAAGAATAACAAACGATTTGGTTTTTGTGTGAAAATGGGTTTACATAACGTATTACGCAAAATGTTTAACATAATGAATATGAATCATCATCCTATCTTTTAGGGCTAATGTAAAGAGATGTGGTGTATCAGTTGTTATAAATGTGAACGTGTGTTTGTTTGTTGGTTTGTCCTTGTCACGACGCAACGGTGCAGCGGATTGATGTAATTTTTTGCATGGGTATGACGCGGCCGCAGTCGCGGGCATCAGCTAGTAATAAATATTCATTCATTCAGCTTTAAGTATGTTTATTTTGAATTTTTATGAAAGTGTAACTTTTTTTTTTTGTTAGCGCATAAGGTATTTAAAACCACTAAACTGATATTATAACTCGAATTTCTCTTATCGCGTTAATTAAATAGGTTGAGAAGCTGACAAACAAAACAGGTACGCGACAGGTTGAAATGGCAATCGGGGAGGGAACGCCCCGCACACCCGCACAGCCCCCGCATTAACCCGGTGCACCGGGTACAGGCGAGCGCGGGTGACGTAGCAGGTGTGCACGCGTGAAATCCTATTATTATACCCATTGATGTTGGAATCCCCCTCTTATTCTAGGATTATACCCATGTGTGAAATCAAAGATACATAGTAGTTTCATGGCTTACTTACCGTCAAATATAGGTAACATTTGACGCCTGCCAGTGCAGGTGGAGCCTCGACGTTTTGTTGGAAACTGACAGTTTACTGTGGCATTGAGAAATTTTCATAGAGACACATAGAGATATTTAGAAAGAAAGAAAGAAAGAAAGAAAGAAAATGCATTTATTTGTTGTTGGTGTCACAGATAAAAACAAAGTACAAATGTAACATTTTCATCTGTGACACCCCACCCCAAATGGGTGTACAGCTCAGCATAATGTCGCATCATATGCGTTAACACACATAAGATGCAGGACGCTGATTTTCAGCTGTGACCCGGGTGACGCCACAGTTAGAAACTTAAATTATAAATATAACAGAAAAGACACAACAAAGCACAATTACAAACACAAACACATTAAAAAATAATATTTAAATTAAATTAAATTAAAGTGTGAAAGAAGCAGATTTAGCAGCTAAACTATTCATTCGGCGAGATGATAACGTCGTCCGGAAATTAACATTTCCTGAATTCAGCGGCTGATAAGAAGAATTTCAAAATTATCATCATCCCTATTAACCAGTAGCCCCAGTAGGTATATAATATGTACACACAACTATCACTAATTTATACTACTTAATAACTTTATTTGATAAATGATACCCGTGACATTTCAAAAATTCTGACCGCTTCTGTACATTAGTCATACTTTGAGATACCCACTACAATCAAGTTATCAGATCCCAGCCATTGTTTCACGATAAAACTTACGAACCACCTTCAAAAGGACTTTTAGAAGTCATTTTTTGCAGAGCTTACAATGAATGCGATAGGAGGAGGCGTTTTCTCTAGCAATTTAATTAATATGCCACTGAGCCCACAGGCGATTAAAAAGTTGGTAGTTGCCTTGGCCCAGGCCAACACACAACATATTTTGACTATTCAGCAGGGTAACAGCCAGGCATTCTGGGCATATTGCTTCGTTGTAGTGGTTTGAATGATATTATTATGTATTTTATTGAGTCTACTTGAGTAAAGTTGCACTTGTCCGTCTGTCCGTCTGTCACAGTCTTATAACTTTTGAATTACTGAACGTAATTACTTCTTTAAACATAATATTATGTAAACGGATGGCCTTCAGCCGAATCAGTACCCTTATTATAAGTGTGTTTGTTTGTTGGTTTGTCCTTCAATCACGTCGCAACCGAGCAACAGATTGACGTGATTTTTTGCCTGGGTATACCTACTCAAAGAACTGGAGAGTGACATAGGCTACTTTTATCCCAAAAAACCGGCCAAGTGCGAGTCAGGCTCGCACGACGAGGGTTCCGTAATACAGTCGTATTTTTTAGACATTTTGCACGATAATTCAAAAACTATGATGCTTAAAAATAAATAAAAATCTGTTTTAGAATGTACAGGTGAAGACCTTTCATATGATACCCTACTTGATATAGTCACTCACTTCGAAAGTTGAAAATACTAATTATTAGTTCATGACCACAATTTAATTTTTTTTGTGTGATCTAACCCTAAATTCACGGTTTTCAGGTTTTTCCCCAAATGTCAGCTATAAGATGTACCTACCTGCCAAATTTCATGATTCTAGGTCCACGGGTACCCTGTAGGTTTCTTGACAGACAGATGGACAAACAGACAGACAGACAGACAGACAGACAACAAAGTGATCCTATAAGAGTTCCGTTTTTCCTTTTGAGGTACGGAACCCTAAAAATCAAAGAGTTCCCTCGGGATTTTTGAAAACCTAAATCCACGCGTACGAAGTCGCAGGCATCAGCTAGTATTGCATAAAAAAATACAAAAAGTGTTATTTCAGGGGGGCTCCCATACAAAACGGAGAGCTTAAAAGTGCTTTATAGTCTTTGAGCTGAATTAGTCATCGTCATCAACCGATCGAGACGTCCACTACTGGACATAGGTCTTCCACACGCTGCGGATTTGGCCGCCTGGATCTAGCGGCTCGTTGGGTTTAATGTCCTCTGTCTGAGAATTAGTAACAACAATACACCTCTGTAACTATATATTTTAAACCAATGTAGAACATAACCCACTTTTCAATTAGTTATCAGGACGAATATAACTAACTGACCGCAACATAATATTTACTAATTCCTCTGTCTTTAAAGTACCTACTAATAATAGTACGATAATCATCATCATGATCAACCCATTGCCAGCAGAACATTTATGGAGAACTCTCAGTCATGCAGGTTTCCTCACGATGCGTTCCTTTACCGTTAAATCAACTGATATTTGATTTACTTAAAACGAACATGACTCCGAAAAGTTAGAGGTGCGTGCCCGAATCCGAACCCCCGACCTCTGATCAGGAGGCGGATTTCTTATAATATGTACTTACAGTACGCAGCAGAAAGTAACTAGAATGATATTTCGGCTTTGTAGAGCATTTTCTCTGTCACTCATACATATATATAACGTTTTGTCGGTCTCAATGACAGGGACAACGCTCTACAAATCAGCTATCTCCTTCTAAATGTCGATGTACATTACTTTCGGCCGTTAACTATATTTATATCATTACAGACGTTCTTTGTTCGTAATATATCAGAATAATCCGAATACGGATAAATAATACAGAATCAAGCAGTCGAGATAGAGCCTATAAAGATTACATTAGGTCCCATAACTTTTATTATACCTAATAGAGTAAGAACGCGGCTGTCGCCAGTGCATAATGTAATTTATACGGCCATTTATGGATTTAGTACCGGTTATTCCTTATACTTTTTCAAGATGTAGTTCAAACCAGCAGATGCCAGGGTCATTATCGACGTAAAGTTCTAGTAAACAGACAGTAGAACAGTACGCGGCAGAAAATATTGTACTGTGTACATCGACCTTTAGAAAGAGATAGCGGTTTCGTAGAGCGTTTCAAATAGGTATGAGTGACAGAGACAACGCTCTACAAAGTAGAAATGTCATTCTAAAGGCCAATGTACATTACTTTCTGCCGCGTAATGTTAAATTCAATATCCAACCCTTCTAAAGTGCACTATTATTATTATTATTATTATTTGTGCGTGCTACCGTGCGACTAAACGGACTTACGAAAAATTTGGAGCGGTGGCGGAGATAGCTGTAATTAGAGGGTGCATAAACGCAGCAGAGCTTGTTGTGTAGTTCAGAGCAGTCAATCACTATACCTCCTTTCAAAATATTTTATATTTACAACAGCAGCACATGATTACGATAATATCATCGTGGACAGCGAATGAGTCACTGCTTACGAGTGACACATTCGAGGACAAAACGTGTTTACATAACACTGCCATTATGTTTATAGTGTTTATATGAGTTATGGCCATTTTTGTACTATTGATAACCACGAAATAGACATCGATTGATATATTATCGTTGTTTTATAGACCATTATAGTTACAACTCATAATTAAGTGCGAACATACATAAGGTACTATGTAAGAATGAGAACCACAGACTCAGTAGGTATCAACATACTATGTTCGCAGAAAATCATGGGCAATCACTATAGTATCAATATGGTTTTAGCTATAATCTACCACGCTGGCCATGTGCGGATTGGTAGACTTCACACACATTTGAGAACATTCTGGAGAGCTCAGCAGACATGCAGGTTTCCTCAAGATGTTTTCCTTCACCGTTAAAGCTACTGATATTTAATTACTTAAAACGCACATAACTCGGGATCGCACCCCCGACCCCCGTTTAAAAGACGGACCTCCTAACCACTAGGTTATCATAGCTTATTATATTTGCATACGTCAATATATAAATATTATGTTATTATGTAGCTGCTAATTTTAGCATTCCTGTCTAGTAGCATACAGCCAAATTGTATGTGTAAATACAAATTACAAAATGTATAAGTGCTAAGCGTACCATAGGTTTTATTTTTTTCGGATATTATATAGTAATCTTAAGTACTAGTAATCTTTAGCTTAAATTACTTTTAATAGATACATAGGTGATAGATGCATTTGACGATTCAAAAGCACTTGTGAAAGTTAATTGAATAAAAAATCTTTCAATTTCTATCTATATTTTTTTTAAATAGATAGAAATTGAAAGATCTTTTAAGTGTCGAAATGTTGCATATAACTTCCAAACGACTGCACCAAATTGTATAATTCTTTTTTTTTATGTTGTCAGGACAAGGTTTGTATGAAAGATTTTTTTTTTTGGAAAATCCACGGATAAAGACAGTATCCGCGGGACTCGGACGAAGTCGCGGGCATCAGCTGGTTTAGGTCCTCTAGTTTGGTGTCGAAATAGGTTTTCATGGTCACTCTACATTAAGGTCAAGGACCTTAAAGCCGTCGCTGATTCGATTAGAGGAGTGTTGACCGAGTGGACGTGGACGCTCTGATTTAATACATATCCAATCCATACTAATATTATAAATGCGAAAGTGTGTCTGGCTGTGTGTCTGTCTGCTAGCTTTTCACGGCCCAACGGTTTAACCGATTATGATGAAATTTGGTACAGAGGTAGCTTACATCCCGGGGAAGGACATAGGCTTTTTATCCCGGAAAATCAAAGAGACAGACAACGAAGTGATCATATAAAGGTTCCTTTTTTCCTTTTGCGGTACGGAACCCTAAAAAGTACAAAAAGTAGCCTATGTCCATCTACAGCTCGCAAAAAATCAAGTGATTAGATTTAGAGGACAAATCAACAAACACACTTTCGCATTTATAATAATAGTTGGGACTTTGTCAGGGTTGTTTGTACACAGTGCAATCAAGTTATTTTAATTACCTAAGTTTGTCATCGACATAGTACCTACCTAACAAAATGTTGGTATAGGTTTATTCCCGAATAACAGTGTTTGTTGGATATTGTATTTTTCTGGTTAGTTCAGATTTGTTGGAAACTAACAATGCATCTTAGTTACTATTTCTATTTATTTTATTGCTATATTTTTATCACAAAACAATTGACGTAAACGTTTAGTCACCATATTTAAAAGTACCGATGTTTTTCTAAGTAGAACATGAATAAGAATTACTTAGTAGTTAAATAACTAGAAAAAATATGTACCTACTTCTTATTACACAGAATAACCATAAAGTTTTTCGCTAAAATATTCTAGTACCAATTTCGTAAGTAGTATACCAATATACTCGTAAAAACTTATATCCATACTGCCTGCAATTTCGACTGCGTGGATTTAGGTTTGACAAACTCGTGGAAACATTCGATTTTTCCGGGATAAAAAGTAGCCTATAATATCATTCTCCAGGTTTTTAACTATATCTATTAAAAAAATCTCTTCGGTACTTCGCTCTGTTCCGGCATGATTGAAGGACAACCAACAAACACACATTCTCGTAGTAAAAGCTGATGCCCACGACTCCTTACGCGTGGATCTTGGTTTTAAAAACTCCGTGGGAACTCCTTGATTTTCTGGGATAAAAAGTAGCCTATGTCACTCTCCATGTCTTAAACTATACCCAAAAAATCACGTCGATACGTTGTTGACAACCAACAAACAAACACACTTTCGCATTTATAATAGGGGTAGTAATAGGATATTATTATAACAGGCAGGTATTAAAGCTTTATTATTATGAACTCAAGACCTAGATAACGGTACTAACTTGACATTGATTGTATAATACGCTGTGGAGAGACTTGATATAGGTCACAGATAAGATAGGCCATAGAGATATTGAATTCAGAATGTTATAGGCTCTCAGTATGACGTTATTTACTGTATGAGTTTATCTTAATCCAAGTGTCCTCTAGCAGTAAAAACTTGCAGGAGTCAGGCAGTTGCGCTGTCCGCTGTGTTTGCCTTGGCTTACACCACAGAAGATATGCTTACACTTACGATGGCTTAGTATTTTGCTTATTTCGTGGTTTAACGACATATTTTAATGTAGAGAACGGGTACATACATACCACGATTAATTTGATATTTTTATTTATAGATATTTTAACCCAATTGCACGGGTCGTCTAGAAGTCAACAAGAAAGAGGGTAGTTTCGCTACTGCCCATGATAGCTCGAACTTCATCTCTCGCAGCACCGCAGTCCCGTCGTGACCACGACCCGTGCACTTGGGTTGAAATATCGACAAATAAAAATATCAAATTAATCGTGGTATGTACCCGTTATCTACATTAAAATATTTGTCATCTACTAACCTGCATAGTGACAAGTGATTAGGAACCGTCTACACTCTATACGTTGGAATTAGTAGAAAGGTATTAGTGACCACTGACCAGACATTCGAAATGGAATGCCGTAATGTTCTCTTTTTTTTACAACTTTATCAAACATTCGCAGCAAGTCCATTTCTGCAAGTTATTTGGCATATGATTGGATTAGTACACTAAAAAAACTTACTTTGAAAAAGGAAAACTGTCCAAGCACGTATTTAGCTTTAATGACCACAACATTGGAATATGGAAATGAAATGCGCATAAGAATTTAATCAGCATACATTACTGCATACAATGCAATGTATGTCCATAAATGACTCCGTCATAAGTCATAAACCGCAAATGTTATTAGCTGAAAGTTCCTCAATCCTGTTATAAGGTTTCCTTTGGGCTCCTTCCGTGATATTCTATATGGTGAGTCACGGCATAAAGCTGGCGTCATGGAGTTAATGGTATGGAATTCATTTAAATAGGTTATGTTTACAAATGGTCCACTATGAATAAATGAATTGTTTTTATATTTAGCAACTACCTACGACGCGCGTTGTTGTTGCGAGTTACAGTAAACTGGAATGCTTATTGGCTCATAAACCGTCTAGGATAATAAATAATTTAATATATAAAAAAAAAATTCAAAATGTTTCTAATGTCTTCCCATGTTGGTTGTTGTGGATTTCCTAAAACAAATCCTGTTTAAATCTGTTGGCGATTCGTTGTAAAGGTCCGAACGCACTTGAGCTGCGCAAATATAGTTTATACTTTATATGAATTTTTATGGAGCAAAGCGCACTTGAGCGACGCGGCGCGGCAAATATAAGTTTGTATGGAGCAAGGCACTGTCGCGTCGCGTCGCGTCGGGCAGCGCAGCGCAAATGCGTTTGAAACAAAATATCGATCGTAATTATCAGCCCATTTTGTAGATTAAAAAAAAATCCTGAACCTTTGAGCTAGTCAGGCTTAAATTGCCAACAATAGGGATTACAAGGATGTATCATACAAGACGACATTATCTTGCACGACACGATATTATAATCGTATGATACCAGTGATGTGGGTCGTAGGTTAACCACGCTACCTGTGACACCGGACGCGCGTAAGTGGATCACGCACTGACGGCCTCTAATATTACTCACATCCTTTCAAGTTTCTACTATGAGTAGTATGAGTTGTGTTGTACGCGACAGGTCGAAATGGCAATCGGGGAAGCAACGACCCGCACACCAGCACGGCCCCCGCGCTAAACCGGTGCGGGTGACATGCGGGTGCGCGGGGCGACCCCCGCCTCATACCCCGATCGCCGCCTCGACTGTCGACCTGTCGTGGACTATAGGTACTTACTGATTTTGTTAATTGGTAGAGCATTTAAGTCAGTAACTAGTTTATCTCAAAATTTATTTTCTAAGTTGCATTTTAAATCTATTGTTAATTTGTTATTGATAACTAGCGACCGCACGCGGGCTAATGGGAATTCTAAAAATCCAGCCTTATATCTTGTCTACATTCAAAGGGAACTTCTGTGCAAAATTTCAGATTTCTAGATCCATATTTTTCGGCTGGAGCGTCAGGACTTTTCTTTTAATTATTGGTACTAACCATAGTTTTATGAAATATCTACAGAGGTAGATGCCTCCGACATCAATAAACTACACAATGGTACTGATTCTGAGCACTACAACTAAATTTTAGAGCATTCGCATCCTCTTCCTCCTTAATATAATATGAAAAGGACAGACATAGTTAGACAGTTTTAAATTTAATTTAGAGCCGTCAAACCTCGTGAGTTTAGCTGCCAGTCGCGAGCGTATTTACCACCACCACGTGCGTACCAGAAAATTAAAGAGCTCCAGCCGTTCTCCAGAAGATAGCTGTTTAACGGATGGCGTTACTTCTAGCTGACTTAGGTGGTTATAAATTGGCATTTTTACACCATTGTGGCAACCCTACTTCCTCTTGGCATAAGCTTCATGGTAAATATATGAGTCATGTCGAAAAACTTGCCAAACAGAAATACTAGGTCAACGGGAAATACCTGACTTAGGTGGTTATAAATTGGCATTTTACAACCATTGTGGCAGCCCTACTTCCTCTTGGTATAAGCTTTGTGGTAAATATATGAGTCATGTCCAAAAACATGCCAAATAGAAATACTAGGTCAACGGGAAATACCTCCACGTGAATCAGCATAAAACGTATTCCTCATTTTTCGCTATAGTTAACAAATTATGCCGTTTTCACAAGTCACAATCCTAATTTTTAAGGGTGCTGTATCTTGAAATACAGAGCCCTAAAACAATGGAGCCTCAATAGCTCAACGGGTAAAGGAGTCGACGGTACGAACCCCGCCCGTTGCACTATTGTCGTACCTACTCCTAGCACAAGCTTGACGCTTCGTTGGAGAGGAAAGGGGAATATTAGTCATTAAACATGGCTTCTTTAAAATAAAATAATAAAACAACGCTAAGTTTTTGCTAGCGTTCTGAATGTTGGCCATATTAACAATGAAAATGAATGAAAATGAAAGAATGAAAAATGAAATACCTTCTCCAATTACGTAGCAAATAAAAACGTTGCAAAGGAAATATGAAGTAAGTTAGGAAGGATGAATTTGTACATTGAACGTGGGTGTAGCGTCCGCCGAAAGACGGTAGAGGCGTTCCTAGAGCACAAATCTAATAACAACCATCCTTAGTTTAAATTCGTTCTTGTGAAATTCACTAAAGAAAATAAGAAAGGATGTAATGCCCAAAAAAGACCACATATTCGTTTGTAAAGTTTCCGAATGAAATATAATGGCTGCATTTCCGCGCTGGGCAGCTAGGCTGATCCGTTGTGTTGTGTTGATCGTCACTTAACTCTTTATTGACAGCTTAAGTCCGTTGGCAATGATTTCTGTTGTTTTGGTCTAGATCCCGCTATATACAAGTCTAAACCAAACAAATCATGCAAATGCAAAAAAATCGGTTAGATAAGTTTAGGATTGTCTTGAATTGATTCCATTAGACAACCCATGCAAGGCGTGATGGTTTAAGGTACTATGTTTTATAAAAAAACCTATCATCTTGTTATCAGGATGAAAGGTAGTTCAGTTCTTATCTCGTACTATTTGGGCACCCAACTAGGGCTTGGTGTAAATAAGTAAATAACCACGGCACGTGTAAGATAATTATCTCTAAAGGCATGTCGAGTGTAATGAGGCATGAGCTGTCACAAATTCATCACAAATCACAATGACGCCTGGATGTCTGAACGAACTACGAAGTTTCCAAGAAGCGTCGAGAATTGGTATTGCGTGATAAGATATGACTTATGATGCTTTAATGAGACCGCTCGCACATGCGATGCGAAGATGACCTTTGCTCTAACATGCGGCATTATAAGAGGGGTTAAAGGAATACATTTCTAATTGGTAACTTTGTTTTGTCTATTAGGACTGTTTCCGTGACTCAAATATTCATTAAGTTAGGTATGTATAATAGGTATTAAAGCGACATTTTAATTAAAAAGGAGTTAATGGAATTTTATATCTGGTAAGTTTGTTTTGTCTGTTATTGTTTTTGCGACTTGTTGTCGTAGATGAAGTTTTAGATAAGTATGAATATTATAACTTGTATTGATGCGTCATTATATCTAAAAGGTAAGGTAAGCTTGTTTTGTCTATTAGTTATTATGGCTGTTTCTGTAACTCAAGTTATCGTAGATGAACTTTTAAATAGATATGAATAATTTGTAGTTACTGAGGTTTTATTTCTTGCTTGACGTTAGGAGTGCACTTAGCCAGCTGTGATTGAAGCCTCCCTTCTAAATATTCTGCTGTACTAACAGGATTAGCACTAAAATATTTTAAGTTATGCTCACCGTTGAATTAGGCGTATTCTGTGTTTTGTTATACCATCAAGTATTTTCTGTGTCGATATTGTGAAATATTTGAAAATTAATACTCATATGCACGTCTATGTATGCCAAGATTGTGACATGTACCTATTTAATAATAATGTAAGATACAGATGTATTCTGTTTTATAGACGTGACTCTTCCCTAGCCCTAGCCCTTGCACCTAGCAATCTGAAATGTTGAACGGAGGTTCCCTTTAAATATAAGGCCCGATTTATCCACTGTCATTCGAGGACAAAGCCACGAGCAGTCGCTAGTTATTGTCGAACAAACTTAACTAACACAACTTTTTTGAAATATTTATAACAAATAATAACAAAGGTCGTACCTATTTAAATATATTGGCCAATTATCTCAAATTATAATAAAGACTGTGATGTTCACGCCGCAGGCATTTTCTCATATCTGCATGTATGATCAGAACTTCTTTGTGTCACCTCGCGAAGTACTTAAAAGATAATTATCTCACAACCTTCAGATCCTCGTGTCTCGAGAGTCGACCGGGCACTGCGACAATGCGACAAGTCTCGTAAATATTGCTCGTGTAAACTGCAAATTATTTTGTCGTGTCTCTGGAGATATATTGGTGAAATGCCTCAAATTGGGCATTGAATCGAAGGTCTTTTACATTATATGTAATTTTAATTTAATTTTATAAACTTAAATTAAGTATAAAAGCTGCAAACAAAAAGTTCGAGCCTCCCAGGCTTGGATGTTTTGAAGGAGGATGGATTGAAGAAGTAGTGAATGATATTTACAAAGATTTTGGTAGTTTTAGAGACGAAAAGAAGCTGCCCGCGATGTCTTTACCCGCGACGGAGTTCGCCGTTTAGCAAACTCTATCCATTGCTAATAAGTTTTCCTATACTTTTAAGGAAATTAAGACAAGGAAAGCTAGATTTAAATCTATATTTAGAACTTTATGTACCCAGGATTCAGAGCTAGTGTGTATGCTAGATGTTCCATCAAAATTCCCGAAGCCTTTCAACCTTTGACCAACCAAACTCCCCAACAAACTAAACCTTAGGTAAGAGAACTATTGTACCAAACTGACTCAGCCAAAGGTAAGGATGACCTTTGCTCTAACATGCGGCACGGCATTATCAAAGGTACTTTATACGGCATTAAGAAAGAAACAGCCAAAGTAAAGTTTTCAGGGAATGCAGTCAAGCGCAAGCCTACCATATGAAATTTTGAATTTTATAGTCCACATGCAGCGTCCAACACTGCGCTTGTGAGATTGTCAAATCCTGTCTACCTATTGAGCTTAGAGCTCTAGGCTGTTCCGTACATGATACATCTATCAAAGGTCAGGTCACGATGATTAACGTACAATAAACTCGGTGCTGAGAAACAGAGCATGGGAAGTGAGCGGTACACCGTAACAACATACAAACTGCATGCATGTAGGGTCACCACACGACAGGAATTCTCCTGACATGTCCAGAATATTAGCTGAACTTCAGTGGGTTCGTCTAAAAAAGTATTTATGGTTTTAAAGCAGTAATATTGTGATTTGCTTACTCGTTTTTAATACTCACTGCTAGAATATGGAGTGCTCTTCCGGCTTCCGTTTTCCTCGCTATCTATAATATTGGCACCTTCAAAAGAGAGACCTTCTAGGCAGGTACGCTTCACTAAGGCTGCATCATTACCTACTATTTAATAATTGCAACCAAGCGCAAGCCTATAAAGTTTTATAAAAATCAAAACCTTTGATGACGATGACCAAGTCATGAAGAAATTGAAATTTATGACACTAATATGAAACAACACAAAGTTGCCTTCACATAAAATTCTTTAGCGTTATTGCCGTATAGTAAAAGCACAAGCTCGCTTAATCCTTTGCACTTTGCTAATCTTTTTTTATATCCGATAGTTTTTGAGAAAATTTGCCAAAATTTTTGTCCGGAAATTAAATATTCAAATCTGGTAACCCTACGTACATGTATGGCGAATGTGCGCCGGCGCATGGAAAGTTCGCACGGTATTTAAATTAATGTGGAATCTGACGGTTGCCACGGATTTGCTAGGAAAATACGGAGTCGAAATGCAAATTAAAAGGTATTACTTGAATGCTAAAAGACTATCTAGGTTTCAGATCTCAAGTTAGGTAACTAGAACATTTTATCGACATGACAATTGACATAATATTCTAGCTCCTAAGTTAATAATTAACTTTGTAGTAATTATTACAACCGCCATTTTTGCTTTTTTACAATCCTTTTTAGGATAGATTCTTAGAAATAGACCGATGATTGTAAACATAGGATGTAAGGCTCCGGTTGAAGGTAAAGTAAAAGTATATGTTTAGGATAGCGCATTCCTCTTTAGAATGTATTATTAATCAGCATCAGAATTCGTTACACGTTGGGATCCCAAGAGGTGCTAGGCAACGCGAAAATTACATTGCCAGAAGGTATTGCCAATATAATATTAGGTACCTATGCAGATACTTTACGTAGGTAAAAATTATTTCTTGAATGCAAAAGGCAGCATAAAACCACCATAAAATTGCCAGTTGTTTTACTAAAAGTGTTCACGAATTCGTAATCGAATCGCATATCGAATGAATCAAATTTCGATCGACGGATTACATTGCAAATTTTCTACATAACCAGCAATGAATTCTTTATTATGCTTTATTTGCAATACATACCTTTGTAACGACCTACTTGCGACTCGTGTCAAAACTTTGATGAATAGGTACCTCATCATCTTTATCATCATCATGGTCAACCCATCGCAGGCTCACTACAGAACACGGGTCTCCTCTCAGTATGAAAAGGGTTTGGCTATAGTCCGCCACGCTGGCCAAGTGCGGATTGGCAGACTTCATATACCTTTGAGAACATTATGGAGAACTCTCAGGCATGCAAGTTACCTCACGATGTTTTCCTTCACCGTTAAAGCGAGTGATATTTGATTTCTTAAAACGCACATAACTCTGAAAGTTAGAGGTACGTACTCGGGATCGAATCCCCGACCTCCCGAATAGAAGGCGGACTTCGTAAGTACTAAATCACGGCTTATAGGTACCTATAGTACGCTACAGATCAAGATGGCAATTTCTAAATTAGCCACATAATCACGTCATTATCTTGCAACTTTTCTATTATGAAAGCCGTAAGTATCATGGGTCTCATCCATTCATTTCTCCCCTTAAGAGGGCTCAGGACGGAGCTTTCTTCATACAAACGTAGGAGGGTAATTACTACATTATTTGATATTGTACGCTCAAAACTAAGTATTATATCGATTAATCTCGTCATTATCTAGGTTTATTGATATATGAAACATTGGAAAAAATATTGATTTTAAAGTTGCGAGGCTCAAAAGATTCCAAAGTTGTCATATATTTACTGTTAATATAACAGTAAATTTATGACAACTTTGGGCGTAAATAAATAAGATTAGGGGTATGAAAATTCTAAAGAAATTTAACAATAGACATAGTTTATTTATTCATTAGTTGAAATAACTATACTTTGCAAACATAAACTCAGTAGTTTTTTCTCAAAAATACTTTTCCTAAACCCTTGATTTCAGTGAAAATCATCGTGCCTCTCACCTTTCTCATACAATGTCAAGTGAAAAGCAAACAGGTTAGGTCGAGCGTACTGCGTCACCTTAAGACACAAAAAGGTCGGTGTAGGTACTTGATCAATGAGGCCTGTTAATTATTTTCTATGAGAACCATGCCCACTTGAGCGTATGCACGATCAATAGTCCCTTATGAGTTCGATAGAAATAGGGCAGCCAGGAACAATACAAGTATGGTAATTGAAATAGTAATTAACATGGTATACGTTAGAGTTATTGATCATGTTAAGTGTGGTTAATTGAATTTTCTCAGTATACTGTGTACCTAATTAATGAGTTGAGTTTGCATAGCTGCCTAGCTCTGAATCATGAATGTAACTTTTTGCGAAATTTTGAGTACAGTACGTGGCCGAAAGTAATATACATCGGCCTTTAGAAAGTGTTGTCTCTGTCACTCATACCTATGTATATGACGTTTTGTCAGTCTCAACGACAGAGACAGTGCTCTACAAATCTGCTATCTCCTCCTAAAGGTCGATGTACATTACTTTCGGCCGCGTACTGCAACTAGCTTATGCCCGCAACAACTTCATCCACGATGGACTACACAAATTTCAAACACCAATTTTACCCTCTTAGGGATTGAATTTTCAAAAATTCTTTCTTAGCTGATGTCTACGTAATAATAGCTAACCGAATGCTAAATTCCCGTCCAATCGGTCCAGTAGTTTCAGTTGATAGATCAGTAGTCAGTGACTTTATCCTTTTTAGGGTTCCGTACCTCAAAAGGAAAAACGGAACCCTTATAGGATCACTTTGTTGTCTGTCTGTCTGTCAAGGAACCTACAGGGTTCCCGTTGACCTAGAATCATGAAATTTGGCAGGTAGGTAGATCTTATAGCTGGCATTAGGGGAAAAATCTGAAAACCGTGAATTTGTGGTTACATCACACACAAAAAATTAAATTGTGGTCATGAACTAATAATAATATAAATAACGAATTTTGATATTTTTACAATTCTTAGTTAAACATTATTTATCGATTGAAAAATTCTCCTTTAGTACATACCTATATAAAGTTTATTCATCGCAAACATTTCATACTTAGGTATAACGGATGTCGAGTAATGATAAATAATTACTGAGAATGACTGATACAACTGTAAGCTAAATATATAAGCCTTTATCGAGATACAATATAAATGTGACCATTTTATTTACGAGTAATAAATAAACTCTGTAAAGTTGCAAAATCGTCCAGTTCCGGAAACCGATGACGTTTAACTGAAATAAGTGCATAATTAATTTAGGCAAGGAGATAACCACATCACTGGGCAAGTGAAAGAAAAAGCCTCCAAAAAAGGACCTAATTGGTTAAAGATAATCAAGACTTGTACATGTTACCTAATCAAAATTATCTTATACAGGTACTACCTAATATTATGAAAAGGAGACTTGTCTTGGACTGATTAATTATTATTATTATCAATATAAACAGATTTTTATGGTTCCGTACCCGAAGGATGCGGGGAGATGGAATTATCACAGAATGTGTATTTCTATTGCCGCTACCAACAAATACTGTTATTACTATTACTACTATTATTAATACTAATATTATAAATGCGAAAGTGTGTTTGTCTGTTTGCTAGCTTTTCACTGCCCAACAGTAACTGATTCCGATGAAATTTAGTACAGAGTTAGCTTACATCCCGGGGAAGGACATAGTTTTTATCCCGGAAAATTAAAGAGTTCCCACGGGATTTTAAAAAAACCTAAATCCACGCGGCCAAATCGCGGGCATCAACTAGTACCTAATAAAAATTCTAAAATAACCGCCATGATTAATAAAAAAGTGTAATTTCTTGTATGATAGTATGGAACGCTTCGCGAGTTCGACTCACACTTGACCGATTTTTCCAATATCATCAGTTATTATAGGATTAAGATAAGCGTCTAGAGAGATAGTTTATAACAATATAATGAGATTTCACTACATAATTTGTTTTTACAAACAAATAGTTAAATCAATATACTTACTTATGCACTTAATAATAGTGACATTTGTAATTGCAGACATTGCAAGCCGAAGGGACTGGGAGTGTAACACACTAACATCAGAACAAGATTTTTTCTAGCAATAGCACGTATAAAAACTAGTCAAGTATGAATGGGCTCCACGTATCTATTTATAACGGTTATCACCCTCAGATGTGCAGAAAAATCTTATTATTTTAGATTACAATGATGAAAATAATTAACTTTGCCTGAAAACGCCTATGTCCAGCAGTGGACGCATACTAGCTGATGGATTGGATTTTTAAGTACTTATAACCAAATTATACTTATTACTTATTGATTACAATACAACTAAATTTTTTTTATAGCGATAGCGAGCAAACGAGCTGGCGGGTCACCTGATGTTAAGTGATTACCGCCGCCCATGAACATTTGCAGCACCAGAGGAACCGCAGATGCGTTGCTGGCCTTTTAGGAATTTGTTGGTCCACCCCATGCTGTAATCTAAAGGGTGTCTAAAGGTAAATCTAAAGTGATTACTTGCTCTCAAGTTTCTAGAGCCAGCGGGTTGAGCTGTATGTTGATATGTCAATCTGTCAGTTTTGTGGTTTTGTAGAGGTGCAACCTCTACCGTTACTTGGCTGGCAGCTATTAGGAAAACGTCGCAGCTGCCACACAACAATATTCAAATTTGGAACGCAGTGGGGAATCCTCCTGGTCACGCACGTTACAAGATTCCACACTGCGTTCCAAATTTGAATATTGTTGTGTGGCAGCTGCGAAGTTTTCCTAATAGCTGCCAGCCAAGTAACGGTAGAGGTTGCACCTCTACATCTTCTTCTTTTATATATACCTACCTACGCACTTATTGACTTATATAGATAACTAGTTGACCCGCCCCGGCTTCGCTCGGGTGGAGTTTAGAAAATTGAGGTGGAGGTTGAATTAAATTTTTCTCTCCGTAACAACCATCCTCGTACTTCAAGGAATATTATGAAAAAAGAATTAGCGAAATCGGTGCATATGTTCTCGAGATTTGCGATGAGCAACACATTTAAATAAACACATTTAAAATTAAATAACTTAATAATAATAACTTCACAGTGCGCGAACTGACTCCCTTGAAAAAGGACCCCGGATGGGTTCGAAACTAGTCGGGCTAACGTCGACTAAACACGTGAGTACAGCCGGAACAGATATTATTTATAATGGAAATGACTCACGGTAGTTTAAACGCTAAAAAAAAAAAAAAAAAAAAAGTCGGTTAAAAAAGCAACACATTTTGTGATTTCTTCTATAATATAAAAGTGATTCATTTTTATATTATAGAAGAAGATAGTAATCAATCAACATAAACAAACTGTAATTTTGCAATACCCTTAAATGCATATCAACACATCGCGACTCAATTATTATTATCATTTTCGTTTCGTTACTGACTCATACCAGCTGCTACTTTAATTATTATAATTTCTCTTTATCATTCCTCAAAGTCACATTAATTATTATCAGAGTCGATGTTACAATTGACAACATAATATATTCTGTTCATCATTTCAGTTTTGACATCTCACGAGTTCTTTTCTTTTCGTTTTCATCTTCTTCAGTCTACTCTAATTTACATGGGCTATCCCCTTTATTTTATAAGTAATAAGGTGTAATATTGCTTGGATATATTGTAATATCTTTCATGTAAACAATGTAAAGACTGTAATAATAATTAATGAGATCAACACACGCGAAGTTAATTAGTAAACCGTGTTGAGAAAAGCGACGGTATGTATCTATTAACTAAGTATATATATCGAGTATAAACGAAGATGTGATTGAAGATTTGTACGTGCATAAACTCGCTTGATTAATAATTATTTTACTGATTATTTGTCATGTTTTCATATCTGAAATTCCTTTTGATTCTTAAAGTTTTATTTGAAATGCAATATTCGTGTTATTGTCACAGAGGATTAAATTATTATTTACTATATGGTTCCCGCGACTTCATCCGCGTGGATTTAGGTTTTTAAATATTGATTAATAAATAATAAATAACTTTTATAATAAATATTTAAAAATTTAATTATAATAAAAAGTAGCCTGTGTTCATCTGCAGGATGGAAGCTATCTCTGTACCAAGTAGATGATACCGACAACTTTAACCACAGGGATTCAGGTTTTTTAAAAATCCCGTGGGGACTCTTTGATTTTCCGGGATAAAAAGTAACCTATGTCCGTCCCCGGGATGGAAGCTATCGTTAAAATCAGTTAAACGAATGGACCGTGAAAAGCTGGTAGACAGATTCGTAGACAGACAGCCACTTTCGCAATTATATTATTAGTGTTGAAGACTTCAATAACATTAATAATGAAAGTATGGAATAAATATCGACAGAGGAAAGTGGTATTAAGCAAAAAATAAAAAAAGAAGTGGAAATAAAAGTGCGAAGTAAAATTAATAAGGGTATAATAAAAGTTATGCGAAATATACGACTTGAAGAGCAAGTCGAAGTCGAATTCTTGAAACAAACAAACAAACTGACAACTCGATACAAAGAGGCATAGACAATTTAAAGATTGTTAGACATAGGTCTCTTGTAGGGACTTCCACACGCCACGGTCTTGCGCCGCCTGGATCCAGCGGCTCCCTGCGACTGGTCTGATATCGTCCGTCCACCTAGTGGGGGGTCTTCCAAGGCTGCGTCTTCCGGTGCGAGGTCGCCATTCCAGCACCTTGGGACCCCAACGTCTATCGGTTGTACGAATTATGTGCCCTGCCCATTGCCACTTCAGCTTCGCAACCCGCTGAGCTATGTCGGTTACTCTAGTTCTCCTACGGATCTCCTCATTCCTGATTTGATCACGTAGAGAAACTCCAAGCATAGGTCTCTCCATCGCCCGCTGAGTGACTCTGAGCTTTCTTATGAGAATTGAGAAGTAAATCAGACCTAAGGAATCTCCTAAGCTTAGGCGTTACCTAGTTAGACGCCGCCTTGTTCGTCGTAAGTGAAAACGGGCATTACTCTTAAATTGCTGCTCAGTCAAACAAAATTAATCCTTTGAGTACGGAACCCTAAAAATTATCTTGAACCACCCGCTGGTCACAGAATAAACTTAGAATTAGCTTGAAAAGCAATTAACGGAACCGCCAGTTACGGAGTGGTAATAAACAAACACGCATGTATGGTCTAAGTACTGCCATAGCTATTTGTGGAGCGAAGCCTGCGCGCGCACGTGCAATGTTTCCTTTCGTACGAATGGTATGGTCAGGAATTTTAGACTAATTTCACTATAGCATGTCTGAATGTATTATGGAGTACTACCTGATGCCCGCGACTACGTCCGCGTGGAATTAGGTTTTCAAAAATCCCGTGGGAACTCTTTGATTTTCCGGGATAAAAAGTAGCCTTTGTCACTCTCCAAGTCTATATACCCATTTAAAATATCTATACCCATGCGAAAAATCACGTCAATCTATTGCACCGTTGCGACGTGATTGAAGAACAAACCAACAAACAAACACACTAAGGGTACTGATAAGCATGGAATACTTTTTCAATAAAAGATTATCAATTAGATCTTCTGCAGTCGATTTACAACAACACAGAGAGAGTTCAACTATCATACATTAAAGAGCACAAAGTTTGAAGACTTACAATATCTATATCCTTACATGAGACTATTTCGGGAGAACCTAATCTACTCTTTTAGACAGCAAAACGCAAAAAAAAACATTTGCGTCTTTGTATATAACATAAATAAATACAGAATAGGATAACATTTGACGACCTCCCTGGCGCCGTGATAAGCGCTGTGGTCTTATTAGTGAGAGGTCCTGGGTTCGATTCCCGGCAGGAGTTTGGAATTTTATAATTTCTATAATATTTCCGATATTAGTCATATCAGAGATATTATAGAAATTATAAAATTCCTTCCTATTTGATCTCTCTTTATCAGTCTGATAGTAACTACGTGACTTTCATTGAAACTTCCAACCAAAAAAGTTAACATTTTCATTTTTGATAAATGAAGACTTGATTTATTAATTTTTTTCAAAGAAATCATGATAGACTGTTCAATGAGAGATGTCTGCAAATTCTGCGGTATTCAAATTAAGAAGTTCAAGTCATTGTTATGCTATGGCCTATGATTCATATTGAATTCGCCTCTGTACATTGAAATAACCCAACGATTAACTGCGCACACGTCTTTGTCTTTTGTGTCTATAGTCCGTACAAAATGACTTTTTACGCGCCATTTTAACTCTATGGGTCAACTGTCATGTAAAAAGTACGGTTCACTTTTCAAATAAAGACTAAATCTGTGGCCCTACCGCGGTTGTTTGACAGCTACAATGTCACGATCGCAATTATCTCTGATTGGTTAATGCTCGCTCACTATTGGCCACAATACATTATTGCAAGAAGAATCGCACAAATTCAGCCAGTCAGAACAATTGAGATTGTAATAATGATTGATGCAGGTTTTAGACAATCGCCCTGCTGGAACTTTAATTCATCCAAGGACTAAAATCGTAATTTTGACATGAAATTTGACACATGGAGCGCGTGAAATCATTTTTTACGCATTATATTTAGTGTGTCGTGTCAAGTCGATTTATCAGCACTTAACGAGCATACGCCTTTCATTTCTAGAGGTCACAACACAATAGATTAGCAAGAATCACTACAAAGATGATTTAATGCTGATGGCACATTACGAATGGGATGTACGAATAAATCCCACTTCTGCTAATGCCATTCAAATTTCTTTGACATGTCCGATACGACCTACGCGTGCTCGCGTCCATGTGTACCAAGTTAGCCCTTGAATGCGAACTCACCTAATGGTAAGTGATGATGCGGGCTAACTTGGAAGAGGTATGGCAGTGTCATTAAAACACATAGCCTTAAGGGCGGCTACACGTCATCGTACCGGAACGCTAAATCGCTTGGCGGCACGGCTTTGCTGGTAGGATGGTAACTAATCACGATTGTGGCTTCCCACCAGACTACACCAGAGATAATTTCGAAGTTATATATTCCCAAATTGCCTCTACCGGGAATCGAACCCACTTATTAGCCCATAACGCTTACCACTGCGCCAGGGAGGTTGTCGGTTTGATGTACATGAACATGGAGGTACTGAGAAAAGCAAGTGTTCAGCACACTGTGTCGTCTTAACCGATGAACTTCCACTGAATTCTTAAGGATTTCCATACTCCACGACTCTGATAGCTTGTGTCTATTGAGTTCATCAGCTTCGCAACTCGTTGAGCTATGTTATTGACTCTGGTTCTTATAATTTGAAGACGTAGATACTTCGAGTAGCTCCATCGCTCGCTAAAGGATTCTGAGCTCTCTTATCAGGCCCATAGTTATCGCGCTATTAGCATAACAGCTCACCTTTCTGTTGAGTCACAGACCAGCGTCTGTTGACCTAAGCGTAAACAACAAGCGATACGAATGTGTGAGTTTACTGGACACACTTCCTTTGTGATTGTGAATACACCGCCTTTAGAGTTATGCATGCCTGGTACTTTTAAGCTCATGGTGATTAAAAGGATTTAATAATTATCTGTTAAATACTCCTTTATGGCATGGGATAGCCATGAGACGTTCAATTATGCAGTCTAGACAAGTAAAAACTGTATGCGCTCGTCTTGAAGTTTATGAAAGGTATGCCTTTGTCGGGGCACGCTCATCTGTTCTGCATTAATAACAGCTATGCGTTTGAAGCATAAATTCAAGGCTTTCATCGGTATTAGTATTAAAACGGGTACTTGATCTACGGTTAATCAATTGATTAACAAACATCTTGCTTCCAGCGGTTTGCTATTAGTAACCCTTCTATAGTTACACAAACTTGCTCGGTTATGTACTTATAATAATATGTAATGGTAACTAAGGAATTATAAAATGTGGTTGAGGTATTACTTAAATATATCTTTGAATTGAACTTATGACTTGAATTGGACTTATAACAAACGTCCTGAACAGACTTTTATTCTGCCTCTTCCAACATCAATGGTTATTTCCAAGAAGTATTTCAAAATTGAAGATGCCTTGAAACATCAAGGAAAATCCAAATAAGGTACTAGGTAGGTACAATATTATGGTAGATCTGCAGTCCTATTCCAAAAAAGCTATTAACTACAAAAAAGGAATAGTTGTTGAGCTATCGCCAAAAAACGTGGAGATTTTAAAAAAGAATGCTTACCTACCGAACAAACTTTTAGTTTGATCCTACGACCTACGTAGATAACATTCTTTTTCAGAAACTCAGCTTTTGAAAATTCGCACGTTTTTTGGCGATAACTCAAAAACAACTTTTTGCAACCAACCGCTTTTCAGGAATAGGACGGCAGAGATAGAAAATAGACAGTTAAAATAGTTTTAACAAAAATCTATTCTCTATCTCTCGCCAAAGCTTGACGTATATTTAATTAAAAGGGGATAGCACCCTTTCGCATAACGAACTATTGATTTTAACCAGTTTTTAACCCTTTTGGGCTTTATCTGTGTTCCAATTGGGCAGCAGCCGGTCAGAATGGACTATGGGGCAACGTTTGCGTGCTATTTAATTTCAAACTAGTTAGAAAGGCTATGACTCACCCATTGTGGTCTGATTATGCAAAGTACTTACTAGGTACGCTAGAATATTTTGAAGTCTGTATTACGACTAGAACGAAACCCTAAATGGTCTTACGATTTATACCTGTGGTACTACAGTATATCAGCCCCAGGGCCGTAAATAAATTTAAAAAAAACTCTTTGCGGTTTTCGCAATCTATACAGATTGCGAATAAGTGGCTCTACTCTACCACCATTTTCAAAGTTCAAAAAGCAGGCCCTGATATTTACCAGGGGTCATGGCAACAGCAAGAAAATGTAGTTTTTTTCGTTAAAATCGCTAAAAAGAAAAGAAAAGTGAAATAGAGTTAAGAATGAGTACCTACTAACTTACTACAAAACTAATCACTACCCCTATTGTAAGTGCGCAAGTGTGTTTGTTTGTTGTTTTGTCTTTCAATTACGTCGCAACAGAGCAACGGATTAACTTGATTTTTTGCATGTTTAAGACCTGAAGAGCGACATAGGCTACTTTTTACCCCGGAAAATCAAATAGTTCCTACACGATTTTCAAAAATCTAAATCCACGCGTAAGAATCAGCATCAGCATGTATAACTAGCTTATGCTCGCGACTTCGTCCGTGTGGACTACAAAATTTCAAAACCCTATTTTACCCCCTTAGGAGTTGAATTTTCAAAAATCCTTTCTTAGCGGATGCCTACGTCATAATAGCTATCTGCATGCCAAATTTCAGCCCGATCAGTCCAGTAGTTTGAGCTGTGCGTTGATAGATCAGTCAGTCAGTCAGTCACCTTTTCCTTTTATTTTCAGATTGTGACGTTTTATTCTGCCCCATGGCATGCTATTAAGAAACACAAAACATATTTTTATCAAATTACGAAACCTTTGGTATCTATTAATAGATGGCAATATATCTATATTCTATAGTTACATATAAACTACAGTTTTGTAAGCCATTATAAGGCTATCGTAAATATCTTATCTATATAATGACCATCATGATACTGAGAATTGGTAATCATAATGGCGGCGGCAGTTTATACAAGTTTAATTTCGTATAATAAAAATCGGTCAAGTGCGAGTCGGACTCGCACACGAAGGGTTCCGCACAGGATATATCTGTGTGTGATTTAGTAAGCAAATTATTTTTAATTTTTTTAATTATTTTTTGTGATGTAACCACAAATTCACGATAAGACCTATCTACCTGCCTCATGATTCAAGGCACATTCTAGGTCAAAAGGAAGTAGGTACCCTATAGGTTTTCTTGACAGACAGATACACAACGAAGTGATCCTATAACCTAAAAAAGGGAACCCTTTTTCCTTTTGAGGTAAGAAACCCTAAAAATATTTATATAGCGCCAATATTGGCTCACAATTTTGGTGTAATCTTATCAGTATCATGCAGTTATCGATGACGTCTATGATCAGAGGGATCACTAATATTGTTACACTGCATTGCAAATTCATATTTCATGAAAAGGTACCTACCTATGTTTTTTTTTAAATTTCTGGTCTGGTCTAGTGGGAGGCTACGGCCGTGGCTAGTTACCACCCTACCAGCAAAGCCGTGCCGCCAAGCGATTTAGCGTTCCGGTACGATGCTGTGTAGAAACCAAAGGGGCATGGGTTTAATAAAAACTGCCATACCCCTTCCAGATTAGCCCGCTTCCTATTTCATTAAACTTTGTTTCTAGGGTTCCGTAGCCGAAGGGGACCCTAAGCCTCCGCTGCCCGTCCTTAATAATAGCACAAAATGGCCAGTAGTTACCAGTTACCACCATAACAATGGTGATAACTACTCACATCTCACAACAATCTTTAGGTTTTTAGGGTTCCGTACCTCAAAAGGAAAAACGGAACCCTTATAGGATCACTTAGTTGTCTGTCTGTCTGTCTGTCTGTCCGTCTGTCTGTCAAGAAACCTACAGGGTACTTCCCGTTGACCTAGAATCATGAAATTTGGCAGGTAGGTAGATCTTATAGGTGACATTTGGGGAAAAATCTGAAAACCGTGAATTTAGGGTTAGATCACACAAAAAAAAAATTGTGGTCATGAATTACTAATAATTAGTATTTTCAACTTTCTAAGTGAGTGACTATATCAAGTGGGGTATCATATGAAAGGTACACCTGTACATTCTAAAACAGATTTTTATTTATTTTTATGCATCATAGTTTTTGAATTATCGTGCAAAATGTCGAAAAAATACAACTGTAGTACGGAACCCTCATTGCGCGAGCCTGACTCGCACTTGGCCGATTTTTTTTAAACAGACCGACAACTTCTATTATAAACTAATGATTTTATTATAAGCTTATTTCATGGTTTAACGACATATTTTAATGTAGATAACGGGTGCATACCACGATTAATTTGATGTTTTTATTTGTCGATATTTCAACCCAATTGCACGGGTCGTGGTCACGACGGGACTGCAGTACTACGAGATTAAGTCCGAGCCGTCAAGGGCAGTAGCGAACTACCCTCTTTCTTGTTCTTTTCGGTGGAACTTTACGAGCTGTTGTAAGGGTGGTAAATTGGGCGGAATGGAAATATACCCGGATACGGAATAATCTACCACCTTACAAAGATTAGAGGAAAAAATAATTTACTTTACTTGATCTATCTACCTAGTAAAGAATAGAAGCTAGCCGTCGACTCCCTTGTAATGTATATGAGGTGTTATAAATGAAATTTGCTAGATGTTAGGCAAAATTGTTTTTAATGTAACTTTTACCGGGGTCGCTTAATACATAATGATGGCTAATAATGCTTAGTTATTCTAGCTTAATGCCAAGACTTAATTTAGATACATTAGAACGCCTTAGGTAGATAGTACATAAAATCTATGTTTTAAATTTAAGATGCCATTGGCATGGAATAGACAATGACACAGTAAAATTCATAAAATTGTTTCAAAATAAAAGCTCAGTAGTAAAGACAGGGTTCTTACTGTACACATACACTAAGAAGGTTCACTAAACTGTTCCAGGATACAAACATTTGCTTACTTCTAGGTGCGAAGACTGCAAGGTAGCTGGACGGCATCGGCCAAGCTCCCAAAACTCGATTTAACTTGATTCTTCACAACCGAAATGTTTCATTACAAAGATTTTCACCAAGTCTTATCCATAGAATTAAGTTGCCAACGTGAATGTGCAAAAGAAATAAATACGGAAAACGAAAGCGAAAAACGGAAAACCGAAAACTAAAAACGGAAACGCAAACGGAAACCCTGCAACAAAGAAAAAAACAAGATTATAATTTGTGCTGTGTGAAAATTTCGACACGTGGAATTTTCCCGATCAAACACAACTCACCTATTGAACTCCTGGCCACCAATGGTTTTCAGGAGTCCACCCACAACCCATTATCCTCATTTATTTGGGAAGGTAAAATAACTGGAACTGAAAGGGAAATCATTAAATTAGGATTTTTTCTAACCAAACCGCCATTTTGTCGAATCCACATTACTTGATTTTTCACTCACCATAATTGATGAAACATTGAAATACGTTAGGATGACTAAATTTATAACTATTGTATTTTCCCAGGCGAAGCCATGGGCGAAAAGGAGTGAGATTTTCCTGGAACGAAAAAAATTCGTCTTCACATGTTGACTCCAGAAAAATTCTAAATCTCACCAATCGGTGTTGCCAGACGCAACCCGAGTGTGGCCGCTCTCATTTAGTTTGATCATGAAGCCAATTCATTTTTGAATATTTGCGGAACCTAAGGATATATTATAAGAACCGTTTTGTTAATGACTTAACAATAAACAAATGATATTATGGTTTTATTTAATTATTTTGTTTTATTTTTACGACAATTGACAACGAAGCAAACGCCATCTATTGTGGCTCGAATGAACTCTGAACATCGACCCACGCGTAGTTCTGCACCTTGATGCTAGGTGGCACCAACATACTTTGAACAAAATAGATTTTAATTAAAAGCGAAACGCTAATTAGTAGTTCAAAATTTACAACGTCACAATACTTCCCCTCCTACGAAAAGGTTCAACAGGTTGAACCACGCTGCCCTCAGCGTCATCCAACAACTACTAACAATTTGCCTGAAACAAACAAACAAAAAAAAAAACACAGAAGTTACGCGTGAACGCACATCTACTACTAACAAGGAAAATTGTCTAACAAAATAAATATACTGAAAACAGTGTAAGGTTTTATACATTATACTTAACTACACAACCCTAACTTCTAAAAAGAATATATACAAAAAACTTCATGGTGTCTAAGACACTTGAGTGGAAACATCTTGGCATCATTCTTCAGCTGACTGATAGAATGCGTCTAGGCCTACGGTGGTTCACTCTTTTAAACTACCATCGTAATATTTGTTACTCAACAAATACGGAAAATCTGGTTGTGAACGGGTCCATCTGATATGGCAACCGTTCTCTATCCCATTCGGAAAAATAAAACCGAATCAAAATCGGAATATGAGAAAAAAAAAACGAAATAACTCTCCTAGAAAATAGATCTCGGAACAGAATCGGAAAAATAACAGAAATGATCCATTATCTAGAAGGAAAACGAAAACAAAACACAAAACCCCCCCTTTTCGTTATCCCCAAAGTACGATATTTGCATTTTTACTTTCTCAACCGGTTGGTCTACCACAAGCATTCCAATCGTCACATATTCATCCCTACATACATCCACTACATTCCTCCTCAACTGAACCATGGTAATGTAACTGTTAACTCAGAACATCACTACACTCATTCAAATTCCTAATTGAATATTGATAACTTAAATATTCAAACAGTTTAGACCAAACTAAGTAATGGCAAATATCTACTTCTTAATATCCTTAATATGCCAAGTGCCTATTGGGTGGTTGTCAGCTACTCTAACTAGTTCATAAACCAAAGGTGACAAAACCTTGACAACCCTGCACTTTTCATACTTAGGTGCCAGCTTAGCTGCGAAAAAATTTGTAGCGTCGCTTTGTGGATAGGTCTTTTTCCACACTATGTCCCCAACAGAATAGCTTGCAGACCTACGCCTTAAGTTGTAATGCGTTGCATACTCTGCATGAGCCTGAAACAAATTTTTCCTAACCTGACCAAATATGTCCTCCAAAGATCCAAACTTTCCTGCGTATTCCTCCCTTGGAATTCCGGCCTCGTACTCCTTATCCGTGTCCTTATAGAAGGAACCATTTAAGACCGGTTCTCTAGCGTGGACAAGGAAGAACGGGGAGAATCCAGTGGATTCATTAACCGCACTGTTTATGGCGAACTGGACCTTGTACAGGTTTTCGTCCCAGGACCTGTGGTTATCTTTCACAAAAGCGGCTACAGCAGTCATAACAACCTTATTGTACCTCTCAACAAGGTTAACTTGCGGAGTGTACAGTGGTGTGTAGTGTAATTTCGGAATATTATAACGCTTAATGAGATTACGGAATTCAGATCCTGTAAATTGGGACCCATTGTCCACAATCACAGTCTCTGGAACACTATGGTTCAAAAATACAAAATTCTCTAGCGCTTTAACAACAGCGGCACCTGTGGCACGCCGTAACGGAAACAACATTGTATATTTCGAAAAACAACACGTCACCACAAAAAGAAATGTAAATCCTGATTTAGACCTAGGCAAAGGTCCGACTAAATCAGCCGAAATGACCTGAAAAGGTCTCTCGCAGACTTTAGGCTTCCCTAGCAGACCTGGAGTGGCTGATGTCGTGTGTTTATACGCAGAGCAAGTATCACAATTCTTAACGTACTCAACCACGTCCTTATACATACCACGCCAAAAATATCTGAGGGATAATCTGCGATGAGTTTTGAACACACCAAAATGACCTGCAGTTGCATCTGCATGGTTTTGTTGCATAATTCTAAGGATGTCGTTCTTGTGGACTACCTCTTTCCAGTCGAACTCACTGAGAAGCTGGTATTTACATTTACTGTAACGATATAGTTTATCGTTCAAAATACTAAAATTCGGAAAATTTGCTGGATTGATTTTACAGCCATTAAATGTTTTGTCATACCAGTCATCTACCAAAACTTGTTGACTAGAGTTATCATTACGATCACCAACTACATCTACGTGTATGAGTCTCGACAAGGTATCCGGAACTACATTATCACAACCCTTCCTATGTTCGATAACAAAATTATACTGTGATAATCTACAACCCCATCTGGCGAGTCGTCCTGAGGGATTTTCTAAATTTAAGAACCACTTTAGGGATGCATGGTCTGTGATAATTGTGACTGGCTTGGGACCAAAATAAGCCTGAAATTTCTCCACTGCAAAAATCACAGCTAGAGCCTCGCGTTCCGTCGCGCTGTAATTCCTTTCGTTTTTATTTAGGCTCCTACTGACATACGCAATGGGATGATCGCAACCATCGGTTTCTTGCGTCAGTATACCGCCAACACCATATGCAGAAGCATCACAATGTATTTTGAATGGTTTTTCAAAATTCGGTACCGCAAGAACAGGTGCGGTTACCAACGCATTCTTCAATGTATTAAATGCTACCTCTGCCTGTTCGCTCCACTCAAATTTAGGTGCGTTCTTTCCTTTACTCGTTAGTCTATTGAGTGGTGCAGCGATGGTTGAAAAATTCCTAATAAAGCGCCTGTACCAAGAACAAGTGCCTAGGAAAATCTTTACCTCCTGTGCAGTTTTTGGGGTCGGAAAGTTCAAAACTGCGGCAACTTTTCCAGGATCTGTGCGTAAACCAAATTCATCCACTATATACCCTAAATATTTCAAAGAGTTTCTAAAAAAATTACATTTATCAAAATTTATGGATAGTTGAGCCATTTTTAGTTTATCCAGAACTCTGTTTAATAAAATTAAATGGGTTTCAAAATCAGCAGAACAAATAACAATATCATCTATATAACAAAATACTATTCCATTTTCAATATCACTACAAAAATTTTGATTAAATAACTGGTCCATTAACCTCTGCTGTCGTGCTGGTGCACCGCATAGGCCAAACGGCATGACTTTAAATTTGAATAACCCTCTACCAGGAACTGTAAAACTGGTTTTTTTCCTGAGAGTCGTCAGCTAACGGAATTTGCCAGAAACTTGAACTTAAATCAATCGATGATAAAAACCTTGCCTCTTTCAAGCTATCTAGAATTTGTGGAATGTACGGTATTGAGTATGAATCCCCCTTTGTCACTGAATTTAATTTCCTGCAATCTAGGCAAAATCTCCAGTCTCCATTTGCCTTTTTCACTAAAATTGCTGGGTTATTCCAAGGGCTTTCACTCGGAGTAACTACGTCCATTTCCAGCATCCTATCTAACTCTTTACTTAAAGCTTCCTTCTTTTCGGGAGAAAGTGGATATTGTTTTATTTTTATTGGCAAGGCATCACCGGTGTCAATAACATGTTCAATTAATTTTGTTCTACCCAATCCAATTTTCTCTGAAGAAATATCTAAAAATTTATTTACTACAGACTGGGCTAATTCTTTCTGTTGAGATGATAAGTTTTCAAAAGAAGTGATGGTATGAATTTGTTTATTATCAATCGCACAAATATTGTAAAATTGAGAAGGTGCCTTAATTAATTCTAAATTATCAAAAATGCCAGGGGCTAACTGAAATGTTTTCCAAAAGTCACAGCCAAAAATAACATCCGCTATTATAGAGGGTACTACAAAAAATTTTATTATGTGAGTTACGGAATTATAAGTAATCGGAATAAACATATAACCCATGCAATCAAGTTTGTCTCCATTTGCCACTGAAAATGTGGTATCAATACTGCTATGCAATTTATAACCGAATTTCAAAAAAACCTTGTGCGCCTGGTTACCCAAAATTGACGCGCAAGCACCGGAATCTAGTAAACCTGTAATCTCAAAACCGTCAACAAAAACCTTTAAATATGGCCTAAAGTCTCGTTTATCCACTGAATACAGAACTGTGTCAGGTAAAAGGGATGTTTTGTTGTTAATGACCAAGTTCTTTACTTGTGTCTCTGCACAGTTCTTACTAATTAGTTTTTTGAATTTTTGTCCGGAGCGGGTTTACTAATCGCCTTTTTACTACAACTTGGACATGTCTTTACTGTAAAGTTCTGACGTCCACACGAAAAACATCTAATAAATTTCGGAACTGTCCTGCAAAATTTAAAGGAATGGTTACCCTTGCCGCACTTGTAACATAGTTGTTTATTTGTTTTCGTAAAATCAGTGCCTTTACTTGTATCAACCTTAGGTGCAGGTGTGACTGAAAGTGTGTTTATCTGTTTTGTCACTTGTTTGTAAGCAAACTCTGAACTTAAAGTTGCCTTACTGTTAGTAGGCTCAGAAAATAAGGCGGAACGCTGCCTCGCAGCCTCTAGTTTGCGACACTTTTCCTTCAACATTGCGACAGACTTAATGTCAACAAGAGCTAATTGTTCTGAGTAAAAAGGGCGAATATTATGTAATAAAATTTGTAACTTTTGTTCTTCGGAAAGTGGTGTTGACAACCTTGAAAACATGCAAAACATTATAGCGAAATAGATAGACACAGGTTCTTCAGAGCCTTGTGTTCTTGCTCGAATTTCACCTAGCAACCTGTAGTCATAATCTACTGCATCAAATTCCTCTAAAAATAAAGTTTTCAATTCTGACCAAGACGAAACTTGACATTTGTTGCCTCTGTACCATAACAATGCTCGGCCTGTAAAAAGATGAAATGCAGAAACAAATAATTTTCCATCTGAAACGCCATAAGATCTTTTATATTCCTCAACGCGTTCGATGAAACTGCGCGGATCACCCTGTCCGTTGAAATTTAACTTCCACTTGGCCACATTTTTATCACCAGTGCAGTCAACGGCGGTACTCTCGGAATCCAGTGATTCGTCGTGAGACGACTCATTGTCAGCATCTAATCTGGAAATCAAACTCTGCAACTTTGTATGTAATTCACTCTTCCTACTTATTAAGCTGAGTTCGGAACACTGTATTCTCAAAATTCTAAAGTACAAATGTGAAGCTAAAGCTTTAGACCTACAGAGGGCATGTCTATCTTTAGTGTCAGAACACTTTTTTAATAAATCTTCTAAGTCTTGAAGTTTTTTAGTAATAACCCCTAACTCACTTTCAGAAGAGAAATCTGTCTCTAAAATTGATTCAGAAGGAATTTCCTGAATTAATTGTTTTAACTGTTTCTTTAAACCTAGCACTGTAGGTGCTGGAGTTTCGGAACGAATGGATACCTCATAACACAATTCGTCCTTCAAAAGTGAATGAAACTGGGCAAAAGTCTGTTCCATTGTGTTAAGTCAAAACACATTTAACAAAATATCGAGCTTGTGTAACTGTCTATGTTTAGCCTTATACCAATTGGTTAAACACAAACACAAAAGAAGTTATTTAAACTATTAAATATACACAAGCAAAATACACAACAAAAACAATATTCTTAAGTCTATCCCAACTATTTTATCAATTATGTTCCTATTCCAAAATATTGTTAATAATACAAGCACATATTATTACTATAGTAAACAAAATATAACAAAATAAACTTCCCAAAATTGAATAAATGATTGTAAGGTGCAGTATCACCTTTATGAGTACACAGTGTGTTACAACCTTTACAATTACAAAAGTAAACAGGCAACAAAGTTGCAATGAACTCTGACTAGCATATTATCTTTCAAAAAAAACAAAGAGATTGTGCAATGGTTTGATGGCTGTTACTTTACACTTTTAACACATAACCTAAAATACAACAAAATCTGTTTCTAAATGTCACTTTAAACTACCAGCATTCAATTAAACTTAACATGTTTTGTGTGTGAAGTAGCTTTTATCATAACCTTAACACAGCTCTAAACAAAATTTCAACAAAATAATGAAGTATCAAGTCACTGAAAAAAAATTGTTCATAACTTCCTACTTGAACTTAATGTAATCTCTGAATATAGTTTATATATTTAGTTTCACAAGTTGTAACTCTTAGTATTTATAAATGTATGTGTGTAACTAGTTAACAGGACATAGCGTTTCAAAACTTTAATTATACTAAGTTACCGGAATTTTCAAACATAAGATGTACTTACTATTGAAAGCAATACCCAACAACAACTCAGTTAAGCAATGTTTATTACTAAACTGAAGGCAAACATTCACTTATACACCTCCAAGGTAAGTCGATAACATAATTAAACGGCATAAGCACCATTTATAAAGTGTTAATTAAGTAAGAAAAAACAAATGTTGGACTATACTCAGAAAATTACTTAAACTATCAGACAAAATTTCTAACTATTAGTTATTATTTAGTTAGTTAACCATAAAAAAAAACAGCTTAGAGCTCTTTGCAATGTGTCACCACTTAGAAAATTGTACAATCAGCGGAGTACATTTCATAAAATTCACAAAATTTCTCAAAATATACTGAAATAACTATATAAAAAAACGTTCGGGCGCCATTTGTAAGGGTGGTAAATTGGGCGGAATGGAAATATACCCGGATACGGAATAATCTACCACCTTACAAAGATTAGAGGAAAAAAATAATTTACTTTACTTGATCTATCTACCTAGTAAAGAATAGAAGCTAGCCGTCGACTCCCTTGTAATGTATATGAGGTGTTATAAATGAAATTTGCTAGATGTTAGGCAAAATTGTTTTTAATGTAACTTTTACCGGGGTCGCTTAATACATAATGATGGCTAATAATGCTTAGTTATTCTAGCTTAATGCCAAGACTTAATTTAGATACATTAGAACGCCTTAGGTAGATAGTACATAAAATCTATGTTTTAAATTTAAGATGCCATTGGCATGGAATTGACAATGACACAGTAAAATTCATAAAATTGTTTCAAAATAAAAGCTCAGTAGTAAAGACAGGGTTCTTACTGTACACATACACTAAGAAGGTTCACTAAACTGTTCCAGGATACAAACATTTGCTTACTTCTAGGTGCGAAGACTGCAAGGTAGCTGGACGGCATCGGCCAAGCTCCCAAAACTCGATTTAACTTGATTCTTCACAACCGAAATGTTTCATTACAAAGATTTTCACCAAGTCTTATCCATAGAATTAAGTTGCCAACGTGAATGTGCAAAAGAAATAAATACGGAAAACGAAAGCGAAAAACGGAAAACCGAAAACTAAAAACGGAAACGCAAACGGAAACCCTGCAACAAAGAAAAAAAACAAGATTATAATTTGTGCTGTGTGAAAATTTCGACACGTGGAATTTTCCCGATCAAACACAACTCACCTATTGAACTCCTGGCCACCAATGGTTTTCAGGAGTCCACCCACAACCCATTATCCTCATTTATTTGGGAAGGTAAAATAACTGGAACTGAAAGGGAAATCATTAAATTAGGATTTTTTCTAACCAAACCGCCATTTTGTCGAATCCACATTACTTGATTTTTCACTCACCATAATTGATGAAACATTGAAATACGTTAGGATGACTAAATTTATAACTATTGTATTTTCCCAGGCGAAGCCATGGGCGAAAAGGAGTGAGATTTTCCTGGAACGAAAAAAATTCGTCTTCACATGTTGACTCCAGAAAAATTCTAAATCTCACCAATCGGTGTTGCCAGACGCAACCCGAGTGTGGCCGCTCTCATTTAGTTTGATCATGAAGCCAATTCATTTTTGAATATTTGCGGAACCTAAGGATATATTATAAGAACCGTTTTGTTAATGACTTAACAATAAACAAATGATATTATGGTTTTATTTAATTATTTTGTTTTATTTTTACGACAATTGACAACGAAGCAAACGCCATCTATTGTGGCTCGAATGAACTCTGAACATCGACCCACGCGTAGTTCTGCACCTTGATGCTAGGTGGCACCAACATACTTTGAACAAAATAGATTTTAATTAAAAGCGAAACGCTAATTAGTAGTTCAAAATTTACAACGTCACACTGTCCGGCAAAATACGCTCACAACGTCACTAATAACTGTCGATGTCGTACGATGCTGTCTTCGGTTGCATAATTCTACCACCGGATTCCAAATACTTGCTAATTTAAAACCATCCTCACGATTGAAAATCTGGTGTTTGCGAATTCCAATCGCCAATATTAGGTATAAAGTGGCTTCTATTACACTCATGAGAGGTAACTGATGTTTCGTGTAGAGAACGGTATCGAGCAATTGTTCTAAGAATATGCATGAGCCTAATCACTGTCGTCACCAATTGAACGTCGTTAGAGAAATCAGAGCACGGTTGATTCACCGATGTACGCAGAAATGAAAACGGACCTTAATTCCTATGCAAAGTACGAATTCTTCTTCGACTTGATTCCAGGTATTTTGAACCTATCCCTGTTTCAAGAAACCTGGACAGTAATCTAAATATATAAAAGGAAAAGGTGACGGACTGACTGATCTATCAACGTATAGCTAGACGGATTGGGCTGAAATTTAGCATGCAGATAGCTATTATGACATAGGTGTTCGCTAAGAAAGGATTTTTGAAAATTCAACCCCTAGGGGGGTGAAATAGGGGTTTGAAATTTGTGTAGTCGTGTCGAAGTCGCGAGCTTGCTAGTAAATAATTAGAGGCAATAGTATGCTTCTTACTTCCATGGATATAAGTCACTTATAAGATTAGTCTGTCTAGATAGACACACAAAAAATGATTGTCCTACCTATACGTACCTATGTACACGGAACAACTAATACTAAAATGTTTACAAAAAATATACTTAGATAAGTAGATAGGTACTAGTGGTGCTACTCAGTTTTTGCCATTTAGCATTAAGCTTAAACTTAATAGCTTAATTCCAACGCTATATTGTGGTTAATTCCGTTGTACACAATCTCTAAACTAAACTAAAATGGCACGTCTAAATCTATTCCTATCCCTTTCATAATGTTGCTTGCGGAAAAGGATAGCACTAGATTTAGACCTGTCAATTTAGTTTAGTGATTGTGTTGAGTGCGACAAGGCTATCTTGGCGCGTGGCGAAAATCGGAACTAACGTTTCCGTCAAGTGTCCCCTTTGTTCTTGTTTGAATATTTAAGCCTTTGTTCTAAAACAGCGCCCCTCTGTAAATGTCATTGAAGTGCGAAGAAAGCCTTGCCGCACTGTATAAAAGAATCTTATCAGTTAGTGCATTTATTTATTTAAGAATTGTTGTGTACACATATTAAGGGTTACCGCTTAGATCTTAATCTATTGTTTTTTATTTTTATTTGGACCATTTATAGCTGAAACCTGTTTTGTGTGCCTTTATAATAAAATAAAATAAAATAAAATAAAATCGGCCCCAGTGTACCATCAAAAGCAAATAGCGGTTAATACTTTCAGATAAATCAGTATTATCATTACATTCATAACCGCATCTTAATATTGTCTCGAGTGTAGTGAAAGTTTGCGGTAGTTAGCGGTAATTCGATAAATAAATTGCCGTTAATGGTCTATTTGATTTATTTTACTTTGATTACTTTGACCCTAAATAAATATAAAAGATTTTTTTGTGGCAAGATTACTTTAAATTTTAAAAATAATAGCATTTAAAGTTTACATGCTATTATTTATATCTGGCAACTATAAAACACAATTAAAACTAAGTAAATATTAGGTCTGCCAATCTGCACTTGGCCAGTGTGGTAGACTATGGCCAAATCCCTTCTCATTCTGAGAGAAGACCGGTGATCTGTAGTGAGCCGGCGATGGGTTGATTATGATGATGATGAAATAATAGGTATACCTACTTATAAAAAAAAATCCTGATTCACTTACAGGCTGAATCAACGCCCTATAGAAAGCTGAAATTTTGCACACAGGTTCCCTTTAAAATGTAAAAAAGTTATAAGGCCACAATATTCGAAATTCCTACGGGATAGGGAATGAAGAGGATTTGTATTTTTGACGAGCGAGGCCGCGGGCTGTCACCGTTTTTACTAAAATATTTACAGTATCCCTTCCAAGGTAGCCCGCTTCCACCTTAGACTGCATCATCACTTACTACCAGGTGAGATTGCAGTCAAGGGGTAAATTGTAAAAGAATAAAAGAAAGCTCTATTTCTCTATGTACGCCACAATTGCTAGAGCCTTACAGAAGAGTATATATGTATAACAAAACGTAGACGAAAAGAATGTATATTATTGTGTGGTGTGGTGTGGTGGGGTAACGTTAGACTCCCAGCTTCATTCGCGGTCATTGCCATTCAAAACCGTACCGAGGGGTCAAGCGTGTTCGTGACATATCGAATTACGATGCCATTCGCTTCTGCTGTTTTTATACGAGTCAACTTCTACAGCACGCGGCAGAAAATAATGTACATCGACCTTTAGAATGATATTTCGGCTTTGTAGAGCGTTGCCTCTGTCACTCATAGCTATGTGAAGTTTTGTCGGTCTCAACGACAGAGACAATGCTGTCTCTTTCTAAAGGTCGATGTATACAGTATTTTTGCTGAACACACATTTTGTTATTTCGCACAAATAATACGGGTAGACAGTGTGTGTGTTCATCATCACTATCACTACCCATATTAGAAATGCGAAAGTGTACTGATTTGTTGGTTGGTTTGTCCTTCAATCACGACACAATGGAGCAACGGATTGACGTGTTTTAAAGGTGTCTGGCAGGGGGTTGCCACGATACTAAGTACCTATCTGGCAATGCATGACGTGATTTCTAATATTACTATTCCGAAGAAAAAAAATAGACTATACTTTGACGGAAGATTTTTTATACCTTTGTTACTTATAATCTTGAAAAGTCACCGTGATCCAATCTTCATAGTCGCTGATCGTTCCTCCCTGTGTTGGGAACAATACGCAGAGAAACTTTCAGCTTTTATAAAATAACGAAGGTCTGGCGCTCCAGGGCTCTCTCTCTGTCGTACAGCGTACTTATATCATAAAATATTGACGGTCGATGTCGTGACGCGATTCGCTCTGGCGGCTCATCTCATCTCATTTCATTATCTGTAACGGTAGTTTCGCATTGTTCGGTAAGTGAAATTATATTGACGCATTAGTACGCTCACAAAAGCATTAGGTACTTGTAAGTTTATTATGTTCTAAGAAAAATGGCAATAAAAAGCTGAGCATTAAACAGCCTGTCTTGTGATTACAACTGATTACTGAACAGAGCACAACATGAATATTATAATAAATGTAATCATTGGAAGATTCAGTGAGCGTTTTAATTTCGTAAAAGTAACTATAGATAGACAAGCTTATGCTCGCGACTTCGTCCGCGTGGACTACACAAATTTCAAACCCCTATTTCACCCCCTTAGGGGTTGAATTTTCAAAAATCCTTTCTTAGCGGATGCCTACGTCATAATAGCTATCTGCATGCCCAATCAATTTCAGCCCAATCCGTCCTGTAGTTTGAGCTGTGTGTTGATACTTGATAGATCAGTCAGTCATCTTTTCATTTAAGATACTAACTTAAATATATAAAAGTATATACCTACCTATAGTATTAGTAAGCAAAGCCCTAAGCCACCGAGTTGCGTCATAAGGTAGGACAAAGGCTCGATCGGGCGCATTCCTCGCCAGTCGCCAAGGTCGATGCACATCGGATCAGATAGAAGGCGTATTTTAAGATATAACCACGATTATTCTTTGTATCTACCTACTTAATTGAATTCCATTAGCGACACAAAAACTTGTTACAAATGCGGAAGTGTGTCTGTCTGTTAGTTTCATAACGGGTCTTCCGTTTAACCGATTTTGACGTTTGGCCTATGTTTGGATACCTACAGAGATACCTACCTTAGTACGAGTCGGATCATTAGTTTCGGAAGGTTACCTCCAACATCCAAACTTTACCTCTTTAAAATATTAGTCCCCAGAAAATTGTAGATACATTTCAGAAGCCTTTCAGCTATTTTATGTAAATTAAATAAACTCAGAGTCGAGTATAAATCCCGCAAATTGCTATTGTGCTGGAACTAATAAGTTAAATCTGTACCTTGCGAAAGTGTGTTTGTTTGTTGGTTTGTCCTTCAATCACGTCGCAACGGTGCAATAGGTGGGCCTGATTTTTTGCATGGGTATAGATAAAGACCTGGAGTGACATACGCTACTTTTTATCTCGGAAAATCAAAGAGCTCCCACGGGATTTTAAAAAAACCTAATTCCACGCGGACGAAGTCGCGGGCATCAGCTAGTAACTAATAAAATTAACATCGAAAATTCATCATTTGACGTTCATTTAAGTAAAAATATACCATCAGCTCGAAACTTCAGTCTAGTGCTGACGTCACTAAAATTGCGGCCACGCGCATTAGCAATTTGCGGGACTTATAACAACTAACACGGCAACCATTACTTATTTCTGTATCAGCTTACTTCCGTAAGTTGTTTAACATCGTAAAATCTCTGTAAACGATCTCACCGTACCTTTCAATCCTGAGTCACATACCGGAAAAGCTTTAACCTCGAAGGGTCATACTGAACTCTGGTGACCGCATTCTTTGTTTATAAGTGTTTTTTTTTTTTTGGAAATACAAAGGTATAGCCCGCGACAGGTCGAGATAGCAATCGGGGTATGAGCCGAGGGGACGCCCCGCACATCCGCACGTCACCTGCGCTCGCCTGCGCCGGGTTAGCGCGGGGGCTGTGCGGGCCCCAGGGTCTCCACGGTCCACAGCAAACGGAACAAAAATGTAACTCTCGATAAGAAAGGCATACTTGCGCCGCTTGTCGTTTTCAGCTGTTTCTGCTGCGGCTCCCGGTCTTGATGCTGTCTCCCTGATATGACACGGGACCAATGTGTCAACGCAAGTTGCGTCCCACATTAGCGGCCGTCCTCGTTCCCATAGTTAAGATAATAATTTTAGAAAAAACCTTCAATGGATATTAATATTTTTAAATAATGTCAAATGAGCTCGGTGGCTAACATCAGTGTTAGACACTGAGTTAGCGAATCAGTAGGCTGATCGAAGAAATATGTGCTTGTGATTCTCAGGATATTCAATAACTCAACACACAGCTATAGAGTACAGACGTACAAATAAATTAGAGTGAAGCTGTGGAGGTAACATAAACAGTGCTAAGTGCGTGCCATCAGTACCAAGAAAGCGGGCCACGTTTACGTATTTTTTTTACAGTTTAAATACAATGCATTTTTTCACGTTTTTTAAGTTCATGTGAATGTAACTACCTATCTATCTTTTAATATTAAAATTCTAATCTTAGCGTTTAAACTATCGTGAGTGATTTCCATTATACATGTATGACAAACCGGCTTTACTCACGTATTTAGTCGACGTCAGCCCGACTAGTTTCGAAACCATCTGGGGTCCTTTGTCACAGGGACTCAGTCTCAACCGCGATGCGCGAACTGAGTCCCTGGGTTTGAAACTAGTCGGGCTAACGTCGACTTCGTCGAAATACGTGAGTAAAGCCGGTATATCGTACAGAGTCCTGTTAGGCTAACATGCGCACCACGAGAAAATTTTGTCTACGCATTTACTCGTCTTATTTGTATGAAGAAACACGAGATAATGCGTAGACAAAATTTTCTCGCGGGGCGCATGTTAGGCCCTCTGGAGACAGCAGTTTTGGACATAGTGACAGCGTTAATCGTCAATTCAGTCAATTCCTGTAATTGCCTCTTTGAGATTGAGTACTTATTTCTTAAATTGTAGTTTTTTTTTTTTACTCTAAGAAGACCTATTCCACTTCTTAATAAGCCACTCACAACCTTGAATGGGAAGCTGGAAGAAATCTCTGTTTAGAGATAAGCATTTTCAATATAATTTATTATTACTATGCAACTTTGGTACATGAAAAATAAAAATAATAAAAGAACTGATTTCAAAATAGGCTAAAAATTGCAATTTTTTTGATTTTGTTTATTTTATTTTGAAATTGCTGTGACACAGACGGACTGGACATTACTGAGTTCCTTGTTTTACTACGTATTCAAAAAAAATTGGATTAGACAATTCTTAATAATAATTTGGTAGTCTCTTCCCTACGTATAGACGGATAACTACAAGCCTATATTTTGCTTATGGCAAATTGCTTTCGGCAATGTCCGCTCCAGACGGCTTCAAATTGATTAGTTTGCTTCATCAGTCATCACACAAGCACCTACCCTAATCGCAGTACACTGCACCAATCAATAAAAGCCAGACGGCATAGAGCATTGCTTTATGTTTGACGACAAAGTTAGATTGCCTTATTTTTACGGCTCCGTACCTCAAAAGGAAAAATAGGATCGCTCTGTTGTCCTCCTTTCAAAATACGTTTGGGCCATTGTTTACCACTTTAATCAAGTGCGGATTAGCAGAATTCTTGACTTTCAGACCTTTGAGTTGAGAATACTATATAGAAATCTCAGGAAAAGTGGTATTTAATTGCTTAAAACGCACATAACTCCGAAAGTTAAAGGTCAAGATCGAACCCCAGGCCTCTCGACTTTTTTACCACTAGGTTATCATCGCTACTAAACCACTAACTACTTACAGTGTGCGGCAGAAAGTAATGTACATTGGCCTTTAGAATGACATATCGGCTTTGTAGAGCGTTGTCTCTGTCACTCATACCTAGAGATGACGTATCATCGGTCTCAACGACAGAGACAATGCTCTACAAATCTGTTATCTCCTTCTAATGGTCGATGTACATTACTTTCTGTCGCGTACTAGGTTCTTTGCAATGTTAGAGTAGATAGATAGGTACTTAACATATTGTTCCAAGTACATGACGATTCTTAGGTCTTACATAATCCGATATCTAGGTTTAATCGTTTGAATAAAGTATCGATTTGGTTATAGCATCGTTCCGTGGACGGTACCGTGTCAAGGCAAGACGGGCACGAGGCTCGAATACTAAACCCAGTTCGTGTGGTAACTGGCAACGCGAAATTCTCTTGGGTAATGGTTAACATGTGACGCTTATGGAATAATTTGGTAAGGACTATTCACTAAAAAATGTTTAAACATGTCAAACAATTAATGTTCTCATTTTATTGATGAAACTTATGTACCTATTGAGGTTCTCTAAAAAAAATTTGAGTCCCATAAAAAATTTCTATGGGCATCATAAGAAAGATCAGTCACCGGGCGATGGCGAGGGCTGTATGCTCGTAGATGAACGAAAGTAACCAACAATAAACCAAGGGGTTGCGAAGCTGAAGTGGCTATGGGCGGGGCACATAGTTCTATGAACCAATAGACATTGGGGTCCCAAGATACTGAATGGCGACCTCGCACTCGAAAGCGCAGCATTGGCGGACCCCCATTAAGCCAGGTGACATCCAACGAGTCGCAGGAAGTCTCTGCATACTTGTGGCGTGTTGCTTACTGTTGTAAAACTTACTGTTTCTATTTTTTTTTAAACCAATAAAATCCATACTAATATTATAAATGCGAAAGTGTGTCTGTCTGTCTGTCTGCTAGCCTATCACGGCCCATCCGATCAACCGATTTTGACGAAATTTGGTATACATCGTAGCTTGCATCCCGGGAAAGGAAATAGGCTATTTTTATCCCGGAACATCAAAGAGTTCCCACGGGATTTTTAAAAACCTAAACCCACGCGGACGAAGTCGCAGACATCATCTAGATTCTAGTAGGTACATAATTTCTTTTAAATGTTTGTTAGCTTAGTGGGAAATTCCTAACTGAACAGACTACGTTGGTCACGATTGAGGATTGAGTCATATATTTGTTCAACAGTTTTACATAAAATGTTGATTTGGGCCCCTGGCCTCTCAAACAACCACATAGGTACATAGTTATTGTTTTTGAATACATACATAGTTAAAATCTATTCTGGCTGGATAAACTGTGATAGCCTAGTGGTTAGGTTAGTCCACCATTATCTTAATGGTGGGCACTTATTATCAGAGTTGTTGCAGATGCCAATATTTTGACATCCGCGGATGCGGATTGCGGATGCGCATGTGTGAATTGATGCAAATGTTCCGCATTTGCGGATGCGAATAAATAAATAAAAATACTTTTTATTCAATTAAACTTTTACAAGTACATATTTTCGAATATCCGTAATGCCCCTGTTGGGTACCATTGTACACTTTTTGATTGGTCAGTTAGCGAACGAAGATATCAACTAGCTAACGCGCGAGGCACGTGTCACTCTGGCTCTACCCACTTTCTTGGCAGATCGTTACTTGTTAAAATATGAATCCGCATCCGTAAAAGCACCGCATTAATTGATGCGGATGTCTGAATTCATGCTAATGTTCCGCATTTGCGGATGCGGAAGCGAATATCTGTAACAGCCCTGCTTATTATGGTCCACACCATAATATTATAAAGGCAAAAGTTTGTGTGGGTGTGTGTTTGTTACTCTTTCAAGTAAAACTATGGACAGTTTTGCTGAAATTTGGAATGAAGATAGATTATACCCTGGATTAACACATTGGCTACTTTTTACCCCGGAAAATCAATGAGATCCACAGGATTTTGAAAAACCTAAATCTACGCGGACGAAGTCGCGGGCATCAGCTAGCTCAATATGTTACCTAATGTTATAATATGTACCTAATTAGTCAAAAGATAATTTAGGCACTGTTTACTGATCTACATACCTACTTGCTTATTTTATCCATATTCCATACTCCATACCTACTTAATATTATAAATGTGACAGTGTGTCTGTCTGCTAGCTTTTCACGGCCCAATGGTTTAACAGACTTTGATAAAATTTAGTATCGCGTTAACTTACATCTCAGGGTAGGACATAGGGTAATTTTTATCCCGGAAAATTAAAAGTTCCCACTGGATTTTTAAAAACCTAAATCCGCGCAGAAGAAGTTGCGGGCATCATCTAGTTACACATATAATAGAAATGCAAGTAAGTAATAAGAATTGTTATTAAATAGATAAACTTGTAAGGATACTGATAATTGAAGTTGATAATGTTGATAAGGTGATAAGCATACAAGTTACAACATTACTTTAATTCAATTTGTTTTATTTTAATGATTATTGATGTCTATAATATTTTCCTACACATGTTATAATATAATGTAAATAATGGGTATCCGTATGTACCACAATTTCTCGGTAGGAACGGCATTCCGAACCAGTGGTAAATTAAACTATCTGACGATTCAAAAGTACTTGTAAAAGTTTATTTGAATAAAAATATATTCTATTCTATTCACAGGATGATGTTGAGATGTCGATAGTTCGACCCAGATGCATTTTTTTGACTTTCAAATACAATCAGATTACTTATCAATCATAGTTATTTAACAAAACTAACTAACTTTAGAGCCTCAATAGCTCTATGGTTAAGAAGTGGACTGAATTCCGAAAGGTTGCCGGTTCAAACCCCACCCGTTGCACTACTGTCGTACCTACTCCTAGAACAAGCTTTTCGCTTGGTAGGAGGGGAAAGGTGAATATTGGTCATAATTAACACAGCTAATATTCTTTAAAAAAAAAAAAGTAAAAGTACCTATGTTTTAAGGAATGTCAAACTTATAAAATTATTCCGTAAGTAAGTAGGTACTTTATTTTATAGTAGACAACCAGTTTAATAATTATGTATTGAATTAAACTGATTACAGTATCAATAACAATTAACAAAGTACCTACCTAGGTAATTAAGTAAATATGTACATAGTTTAAGAAACAAAAATTTTAAAAAGTAATGCAAGATTGAAATATTGTGCTTAATATACTTATTCAAAATTTTAAAATTAAGGCTGAAATCTATAGAGCACATATTGACTTTGTTCAAGCTTAGGAATAAATGAGACAGGGTGACAATAGAGACAAATCTGTCTCGTTTTAACTATAAGTAAAGGCTGAGCAGGGCAAGTCATAAATGCTTGTGAGGCATGCCCACTATACCAAGAGTGTTGAAGAAGAAGAAAAGCAGAAAAAAAGAAAAGAAGCAAGAAAAGAAGCAAAGAAATAGTAGGCATGCTTTATAGATCTCATTCCACACAACAAATGGAAATGTTTAAGTGCAAAAACCATCCCGGAGTGAAGAAAGAAAGATCTCATTCTCAGCCTAAGATTGACTGAACAATGTGACTAATTCTGTTGTACACAATCTTTAAACTCAACTTAACTAAAATGACAGATGATTATCCCTTTCCATTATGCTCCCATGGAGTGTGGAACAGGATAGCGCTTGATCTGTCAATTTAGTTTAGAGATAGTGTACAACAGAATAATTAGTCAGTGTTGTGATTAACAGGTGGCTTTACTCTAGTAAAGCTCTAAATTGCTACAATTTATGTACTTTAGTTAGGCTGAGTTTAATGTAGTTACTTAAGTACAAAGAAATTCATTTATAAAACTAAGTGGGAAAAATTATGATATAAGTGGGAATAATTAAACTACATAATTATACCCAATTACCCAAAACTAGGGCAAATTCATGCCAATACAGCGGTATCTGGTCAGCACATTGAAAATAGGTAACTCAACAATTCTAAATGCGACTCAAAGTATTTTGCGTCATAAAATATGACCACACGCGGCTTCAAGGCTTGGCGTACGTAAACTTGTACTCCTTGAGCGGAATAGTTTATTATCCTATGAATGCGATAATAGATGTGGGCTCCGACTTTCAAGTATCGAATAAACCTTCCAAGTTCCATAGTCCATACAAACTTACGTATTAACATAGGTAGATCATACCTACCGGTAGCATATTCTAATTTGTAACTTATATGCCCTGAGATAGTTACCTGAGAAAACTGTTCCCTGATCTCAAGTAACTCCTCTTCGGTCAATTTTGAATTGTCTGCCATTGTCGCACAAATATTGTTATCACAAAAACGAAATTCACAACATCTACACAAAGTACTGCGGGCGTAAAAGGTACCGTAACACTATAATTTGTATATTTAAAAATGGAATAAAAAATCACAGCACACCTAGCAACTTTATTCAAAAACGTACAAGAACATACGAAATTATCACAATTTCACAGTAGTACCAGGCGTTAAATCTTTTTAATATTTACGAAAATACGAACTACGAAGCGTATGTAGCACGAAAACTTGCACGACCAATGAATGGAATGGATGTCCACCTTGAGAAGTCGAGTCATTTGGTTTGGTCGTGAAATGTCAGTGGCCGCCTATAAATAAAGTAATGTAATTTGTATTGTAACGAAAAATATGAATTAATAATAGAAAAAAATTAGGTTTTAAGTTTTAATTATTACAAATATAGTTTAATTTGATTTTTTACAGTTTTAGCTGTATCTATTGTAATATTGTTTACTAGTAACTTTTGCATTATTACTTACTGGCAATATTTTTGTTTCCGCTTTGTTTCACTAGATGGCGCTTACGCAAATGTTATGCCATCTAGGTTTATAATAGTAAACAATTTGGACACAAACGCTGCTAGTTCAGCTACTCACCAACAGATGTCGCAATTTGACTCTCGAATTTTCCCGAAGGTTCAGAAAATATCAGGGATTCTCCAGGTAGTGGGCCGCAATTTAACTATTGGAGTACATCTGCTTTTTTTCATCTCTAGGTCCCAAAGGCATTCCGAACCAGTGGTAGATGCATCCGACTATTCGTAAGCACTTGTAAAAGTTTATACGAATAAAAAAGATTTTCATTTTCATTTTCAAAGATAATAAAACTCCATAAAGGCAAAACAATACGGCCTTTTACACACCAAGTGAGAAAAATCTAAAAATGTATAAACAAGATAGTTTTAGCAATAAGCAATCGGAAAGTGTTAACTACAGTTTATAAAATTATGTAATGAATTTTATAATTCATTTTAAAGATTTCACATTTTATCTGTGCTACATGACCAAAACGGTGAACGATCAATTCACGAATAAATCACGTGATTAAAAAAGTGCTTAGTATTAATGAATAGTAACTGAAAGGCAAAAAAAACAAGCTTTGCATACTTTGTTAACATCAATTATTAGAAAAGATATGGCAGGCGATCTTAAGTAAGTCCTGAGTAGGCTCATAACGGGTTCGCTAAGTAATGCCGCCGCCTGCCATACATTTTCTAATATTTATGTTTATGACCTTATCAATTTTTATTTTACAGAATGCAAAGATTGTTTTTTGCTTTTCAATTACCAGTTACTATTTATAAGCAATCGGGATTTCAGTTTTTTTAATAACGTAATTTTATTTCCTGGTTATAAGTGTAACTTTATAATCCTTAATTTTTTATAGTGTTTGGCATTGGAAGATTAAATAAGTGTTACAATTAAAAGAAAGGAGTAGACGTGAGTGAGAAGGGAAAAAAAATGATTTTTCAGCCCGCAAAATAAAGTGCATAAAATCCGCCATTTTAATTTTTGAGAATTTTAGCTTCGTATCGACACTCGCGCCATCAAGACAAATCTAATGAATGTCCCAAGTGCTGTAGTTTTTGTCTTCATTTTAGACACGTATGACGTAATATGTTTACTTCTGTTTTTTAATAATATTATATTATCAATGACACTCTGTTGACAGTTGACACGGCAATTGACATGTTAAAATAATTGTTTTATACAAATCTCAAAATATACTAAAGCGACCCGCAGTGTGAGAGGCCCTGCATTCTCGAATATTCCACCTTTGTCTAGAAACGTATTGGCCAGCTTAAATACATGACGTTTGCGCTACTCGCCGTCCGTTGAAAACAAGTGAGTGTTTGAAACGTTGCATTTGCACAGAGCGTCATTCTGTGACGATTTCAGTCTGCATTCTACGAAATTCTGGAAGATTTCTGCTACAACTACAACTTTGTGGTGTATTTCGTGAATTGTGAAGCTATTTTCATCGAAGAAAATGTCTCTGCTACCGTTCCTGTTTGATTACGAAGTCGAGCGTCCCCGCCGTTTGATGGACCAGCACTTCGGTCTCGGATTAACCCCTGATGATATGCTCAGCGTACTGGCCGGCGGACCCGTTATGAGCCGGGAATACTATCGACCATGGAGACACATGGCCGCCGCTGCGAGAGATCTCGGTTCCAGCATCAAGAGTGACAAAGACAAGTTCCAAGTTAATCTAGATGTCCAGCACTTTTCGCCGGAAGAAATTAGTGTGAAGACTGCCGATGGTTTTATCGTTGTGGAGGGGAAACATGAAGAGAAGAAGGATCAGCACGGGTACATTTCTCGTCAGTTTACCAGGAGGTATGCATTGCCAGAAGGTTGTACGCCTGAAACTGTAGAGTCCAGACTGTCTTCGGACGGTGTGTTGACTGTGACGGCGCCCAGGAAGGTTCCCCTGGCGGTGCAAGGCGAGAGGAAGGTGCCCATCGCTCAGACCGGGCCTGTGCGCAAGGAGGTCACCGACCAGTCCAACGGCGACAAGGCGCAGTGATTTTTCTAAAATAATAGGCTTATAAAATGCGTTTCCTCATTCCAGTGTCATTTTTTTTCTTTTTGCAAAGACTGATAAATGGTAATTTTAGTTCTTTATGATTAAATAAAGATTTTTAAGTGTGATAATTTTTTTGTTTTAATTGTATGTAGGTACCTACCAGAGTAGGGAAATATCAATTTTATTTATTCCTTTGTTGCACGTGGGCCCTCTGTAGTGCCTGGAAGGGTTTTTTGGGTTCCGTACCTAAAAGGAACCCTTAAAGGGTCACTCAAAGGCCTCAAGGGTCTGTCAAAGAAAATCTATAGGGTAAGGTAAGGTAATCATGAATATTGGCAGGTAGCTGGTAGGTCTTTAGAGTTGCAAAACTATCGATAGTATCGATAGCACTAAACAAGCAATACTATCGATAGTATTGCAAAATTTGCCAATAAGTATCAAAAACAAACTATACTATCCATAGTAAGTACCTACCTATCGATTATTTTTTTTGGCAAATTTTGTAATACTATCGATAGTAGGTATTGCTTTCACCACAGACAGTAAGTACTTCAACAATAGTATTGCTTGTAATGCACTATCGATAATTTGGCAATCAGTAGGCACCTACTAAAACAATCGAAACTATCCATAGTACGCTATCCTTGAATCGTCAGCTGCATCTACCAGTGGTTCGGAATGCCTTTCCTACCGAGAAGAACCAGCAAGAAACTCGGCGGTTGCTATTTTCAAAAATTTGATATAGGTACAATATTATGCCATGTATAAAAAAAGTATATTGTGTCAACGGCACCATAGATAGTTAAAGGGGGCTTCCAACATCAATGAACTGCACAATTTTGCAGCATCAGGATTGAGGAGTAGGGATCCGAAGTTCAATGGCGTAGTTTATGCTTGACACCAAAAATAGTATTGCATCATCCGCAGTTCCTGAATCACTATAGTTTAGGAGTGCATCATCAGAGTTGAGGAGTTGGGACTTGGAGTTCAAACATTAAGTTGTTGCTTGGTTTCTACAACATTAATTCACTATGAATACTTCCTGAATCTTAATAGCTTAGATAACTTAGGTGGGCAGTAACCCTACAGCATCAGGATTGAGGAAATGGATCCACAAATTTTTATGGGACCACCACGGAAACATCCTCTGTTAATATTTTTTTTTATTGCAAATCGGTCCAGAAACCTCGAAAAAATCGATGTACCTACTTACATATAAAAAAAACCGGCCACGTGCGAGTCAGGGGCGCGCAACGAGGGTTCCGTACCACGGTCGTATTTTTTCGACATTTTGCACGATAATTCAAAAACTATGATGCATGAAAATAATTAAAAATCTGTTTTAGAATCCACAGATGAAGACCTTTCATGTAGTAGGTACATACAAATTCTTTGGATACCCCACTTGATATAGTTATCTTACTTCGAAAATTGAAAATACATACTAATTAAATTTAGTTCATGACCACAATTAATTTTTTTTTGTGTGATGTAACCATAAATTCACGGTTTTCAGATTTTTCCCCTAATGTCTGCTATAAGACCTACCTACCAAATTTCATGATTCTAGGTCAACGGGAAGTACCCTGTATATTTCTTGACAGACCGACAGACAGACAGACAACAAAGTGATCCTATAAGGGTTCCGTTTTTCCTTTTGAGGTACGGAACCCTAAAAAACGGGGCGAATTGAGAACCACCTCCTTTTTGGAAGTCGGTTAAAAATCGCAAACATACATATACGGGTTAAAGACCTTTTTTGTAAGTCGGTTAAAAACAGATATGCCTAGGTACTTTGACCTCATAACTTCGATCGATTTAAATACTTAATGCTTGAAAAATAAAATAAAAATAAATTATTAATTAATAAATGAACAACAATTGTGCAAATATTTCATTTAAAGACACAGCAATGTTAGTCACTCCATAACGGCCAGTTCATATGGTTTTAGTAGTAGGTGTA